>NW_022631097.1:3958094-4286158 GCF_010015895.1 Lontra canadensis | reverse complement strand
GGGGGGTTGGGGGTGAGGGATTGGGTTATGGATGTGGGAAGGGTTTGTGCTATGGTGAGTGCTGTGAAGTGTGTAAACCTGGCGATTCACAGACCTGTACCCCTGGGGATAAAAATACATTATATGTTTATTAAAAATAAATAAATAAATAAAATAAAAGAGTAATATTTAAAAAAAATTATTGTCTCAAAGTATAATAATGTTGCTAAGGCTCTTAGAACAATGTTTCCAAATTGTACCTCAAAAGGGTTATACAAATTTATATTTCCAGAATCCATGCATGAGAGAGAGTGTCTGACTCATAGAAGCATTTCTTGAATCAGTTATTTGTATTTTGAAAGCTTTTAAATATGATAGGTGAAAACTAACACTGTATATTACACTAGATTTTCTTAGGCATTCACCTATTGATGGACAAGTGTCCATCAGGTTGCTTCCATGTCTTGGCTATTGTAAATGATGCAGCAATAAACATAGTGGTGCACATGTCTTTTTGAGTTAGTGTTTTCATTTTCCCTGAATAAATACCCAACAGTGGAATTATTGGATCATATGGTATTTCTTTTTTAATAATTTGAGGTACCTCCATACTGTTTTCCACAGTGGCTATGCCAATTTACATTCCCACCAATAAGGCATGAGGGTTCCTTTTCCTCCTCATCTTTGTCAATACTCATTGTTTCTCGTCTTCTTGATTTTAGCCATTCTAAGAGGTGTGAGCTGATATCTCATCAGGGATTTGCATTTCACTAATGACTAGTGATGCTGAGCATGATTTCATGAGTCTGTTGGCCATCTATATGTCTTCTTTGGAAAAATGTCTATTCAGGTCTGCAGCTCATTTTTTAATTGAATTATTATTATTATTATTATTATTTTGATGTACTGTTGTATAAGTTCTTTATACATTTTGGATATGCCATTTGTAAATATATCCTCCCATTCAGGAGATGGTCTTTTTGTTTTTTTGGTTTCCTTTGCTGTGCAAAAGCTTTTTATTTTGATATAGTCTCAGTAGTTCATTTTTGCTTTCATTCTCTCTGCCTCAGAAGACATGTCTAAGAATATGCTGCTATAGCCAATGTCAGAGAAATTACTGCTTGTGTTCTCTTCTAGGAAGTTTATGTTTTCAGGCCCAGCATTTTGGTCTTTATTCCATTTTGAGGTTATTTTTGTGTATATTGTTAGATAGTAGTCTACTTTCATTCTTTTACATGTAGCTGTCCAGTTTTCCCAGAACAATTTATTGAAAAGACTGTTTTTCCCCCATTCTATATTATTACCTCCTTTGTCATAGATTAAGTGACCATATAATTGCAGGCTTATTTCTGATAACTTTATTCTGTTCTATGTGTTCTATTGACCTATGTGTCTATTTTTGTGCTAATACCATACTGTTTTGATTACTACAGCTTTGTAGTATATTCTGAAATCGGAAATTGTGATACCTCCAGCTTTCTTCTTCTTTTTCAAGATTGCTTTGGCTACCTGGGGTCCTCTGTGGTTCCATACAAATTTTAGTTTTATTTGTTCCAATTTTGTGGAAAATGCTGTTGATATTTTGATATGGATTTCATTGAATCTGTAGATTGCTTTGGGTAATGTGGACATTTTGACAATAATAATTCTTCCAATCCATGAGCATGGAATAGCTCCCCATCTGTTTGTGTCATATTCAATTTCTTTCACCAGTGTTTGCAGTTTTTGGAGTACAGGTCTTTCATCTCTTTGGTTCAATTTAGTCCTGGGTATTTTAGTCTTTTTGGTATAATTGTAAAAGAAGTTTTTTAAAATTTCTCTTTCTGCAACTCACTGGTAGTGTATAGAAGTGCTATTGATTTCTGGCATTTGATCTTTTATCCTGCCAGTTTATAGAATTCATTTATTACTTCCAGTAGTTTTTGGTGGAGTCTTTAGGATTTTCTATGTATACTATCATGTCACCTGCAAGTAGTGACTGTTCAACTTCTTCTTTACTAATATGAATACCTATTCCCCCCACCCCCCCCGTTGTGATTGCTGTTGGCTAAGACTTCCAATACTATGTTGAATAAAAGTGGTGAGACTGGATATCCTTAACTTGTTCCTGAAGGAAAGCTCTCAGTTTTTTACCATTGAATATGATGTTAGCTGTGGGTTTTTTATATATGGTATTTATTATGTTGAGATATGTTCCCCTTAGTACGTTTTGCTAAGAGTTTTTATCATGAATGGATGTTGAATCTTGTCAAGTGCTTTTTCTGCATCTATTGAGATGATCAGATGATTTTTATCCTTCATTTTGTTGATGTGATGTATCACGTTGATTGATTTGCAAATACAGAACCATCTTTGCATCTTGGAAATAAGTTCCACCTGACCATGGTGAATGACCTTCTTAATGTATTATTTCTAGTTTCATAGCATTATGGTCAGAAAAGAGCCCTGGTGTGATTTCAATCTTCTTAAATTTATTGAGGTTTGATTTATATCTTAAGTTGTGATCTATTCTGGAGAATGTTCATGTGCACTTGAAAGAATGTGTGTTCTATAGCTTTCGGTTGGAATGTTCTGTATATATCAGTTATGTCCTTTTGGTCCAATGTGTCCTTTATAGACATTGTCTCCTTATTGATTTTCTGTTTGGTAATCTATCCATTGATATAAGTAGAGTGTTGAAATCCCCTACAATTATTGTCTTACCATTGATTTCTCTCTTTATGTCCACTAACTTTTGCTTTATCCATTTACGTATTACAATTTTGGGTATGTAGATATCAACAATTGTTATATACTCTTCTCGGATCTACCCCTTTATCATTATGTGCTACCTTTGTTTTTTGTTATAGTTTTTCTCTTAAATCTATTTTGTCTGATATAAGTATTGTTACTCTAGCTTTTTTTTTTCCCCACTTCTATTTGCATGGTGAATGGTTTTCCATCCCTTCACTTTTAGTCTGTATGTGTCTTTAGATCTGAAGTGAGTCTCTTGTAGGCAGCAGATAGATGGATCTTACTTTTCTATCCATTTTACCACTCTGTCCTTTAACTAGGGCATTTAGACAATTTACACTTAAAGTAATTATTGATAAGCATGTACTTACTGCCATTTAAAAAATTCATTTTCTGGTTATTTTCATAGTTCTTCATTGTTCCTTTCTTCTACTGCTGTTTTTGATCAATGAGTGTCTAGTGTTTTTCCTTTTCTTTTTGTTTGTTTGTTTTGGCTTTCTTTCTCTTTATTTTTTCTGTATCTACCATAGGTTTAAGGTTTGTGGTTACCATGAGGTTTATATGTAATGTCCTAAATAAATAGCAGTCCATATTTATTTAATGGTCATTCATATTCAAATAGTTAAAAAATAAAACTAAAAGCAGAAAAATATTTTTCCCTTCTGTTCCTTTTTTACTCCCTTCTCCATATTTTATGTGTATGTTGTTATATTTTATGCTTTTAATTCATAATTTTCTCATCACTAATTATAACCACTTCTTTTCCACTTAATGACATCCCTTTAAAATTACTTGTAAGACTGGTTTAGTGGTGATTAACTCCTTTATCTTTTATTTTTCTAAGAAATTCTTATTTCTCCTTCAAATCTGAATGATAATCTTGCCAGGTAGAGTATTCTTGTTGGTAGATTTTTTTTTTTTTTTTTCCTTTCAGCACTCTGGATATATCATGTTACTTCTGGCTTTCAAAGTTTCTGCTGAAAAATTAGCTAATGAATATAAAGGTTTTCCTTTGTAGGTAAATTTTTGTTGCTCTCTTGCTTCTTTGAAGGTGCTCTCTTATATTTAAACTTTGACATTTTAATTATTATGTTCTGTGGTGTGGACATTCTTGACTTCATCTTGTTTGGACCTCTCTGTTTCTTGAACTTGGATGTCTATTTTTCTCTTTAGTTTAGGAAAGTATCAGTTATTATTTCTTAAAATATGTTTTCTACAGCTTTCTTACACTATTCTTCTGGGACTCCTATAATTTAAATGTTTGTTGGCATGATGTTGTCCAAGAGGTTTCTTGATTTATCTTCATTTAAAAAATTCTTTTCTTTTTTTTGAAGTTCAGCTCGTGTGCTTTCCATTACTCTGTCTTCCAGATCACTGATATGTTCTTCAGAACCTTTGAATCAACTGTTGATTCCCTTTAGAGTGTTTTTTGTTTCTGTCATTGTTTTCGTCCACTGTGGTTTTTTAACTATTTTCTATCTCTTTATTGAAGATCTCACTGTGTTCTTCCACTCTTTTCTCCAGCTCAGCGTATTTCTACAATCATTACTTTAAATTCTAGAACAAGCATATTGTATTTTGTTTATCTCTGTTTCATTTAGAAGTTTTTTTTTTTTTTTGAGGTTTTGTTTTGTTTTGTTTTTGAGCATATACCTCTGTGTCCCCATTTTGTTTGAGTTTCTGTATTTGTTTCTAGGTTAGGCAAAATGGTTACTTCTCCTAAACTTAAAGGAATGGTTTTTGTTTATGGTGCCCACAATGCAGATTGTGTGCTTGAACTAACAGCTTATGGCATCCAGATTGTGCTCTGGTGTAGTCTTTTAAGGTGGGGTGGGTACATAAACCATGTTGTTCTCCACTCCCTCTGACCTGAGGAGCTTTCTTGCAGTTCCTCTGCTGCTTGACAGACTTCTAATGTTGTCTCTTACATATGCTAGTTGCTCTTTTAAAGCTTGCCTTTTTTTTCTGTGCCCGTGGACAGAGGGATCTGTTCCCAGTCCCTCAGTACTATCCTTCCCACTGCCATTTACAGCATTGGGAGTGTGGGTTTATTTAGGTCCACTTTAATTTTCCTCATTTATAGTTTTCAGTGCATAGGTCCTGTACTTTTTAAAAAAATTTGTTCCTAAGTAGTTTGTTATTTTTGATGACATTTTGAAAAGAATTGCTTTCTCAATTTTATTTGCATATTATTTGCTGCCATGTAGAGAGGAACAAATATAGTCTTGTGTATTGATTCTATGACCTTGTTGAACTTGCTTACTAGGTCTAGTAGGCTTTTTGAAGATTCTTTAGGATTTCTACATAGTAGATCATATTGTCTGTAAGTACTATGCAATATTATGCCTCCATTCCCAGCCTGTGTGCCTTTAATTTTTGCTTTTCTTGCCTAAAGAGAAAAAAAAAAATCCAATTTCCTTATCGCATTGGCCAGAACTTCAGTACAATATTAAATGAAAATGGTGAGAGTAGAAATATCATTAGCTTATTCTCATTCTTAGGAGAAAGCAGTCGGTCTTTTACTATTAAGTATAATGTCAGTCATAGGCTGTTTGTGGATGCTTTTTATCAATTTGAGGAACTGATCAAGTTTTTGATCAAGCAAATGATCAAGTTTTTGATCCAAGCAAATGCATGGATCTTTTACTTTGTAATTCTTTGTATGGCTTTAAACTTGTATTTTCTTTATCTTTTTTAAGCTTATGATTTTTCTTTTTTTTCTTGATTGGAACATTTACCATTTGATTTGTGTGATAACTCACAAAATATGAGCTTTAGGGTCAGATTTGGCTTGAGTCCTGTCACTTCTGCTTGCTAGCTGTGTGACCTTGCAGCATTTCTTTATATGTAAAATGCTGTAATCATAATACTCACTTCCCTATGTAGTTGTGAAATTAGAAGGGGTCACGTATCATTTCATGGTCTGAATGATGGGGTAATGTAGCCAGCTGTCCTATCAAATGAAGGAATACTCCATAAAGCACACTTTTTGAGAAAGGGATGTGTCCTCTTTTCTGAGAATCAGATATGGGAATATAAAGAAAGAGTTAGTGAAAGAAATAATTTTAATTCCTAAAATACATATATGAAAGTTACTAAATTTGTATATTTCTTATGTAGTTTTTAAACTAACCTTCAAAAATTAATTTTAATAATTTTCAGATGATTCACCTTGTTTCTAGGTAGAAAATCAGGTTTCTTCAAATGATTGTTATTTAGTAAACTTTCTTTTTATTTATTTTTCTCTTGGCTGGAAATCCTAGAACAATGAAAATTATGATATCAACAGGCAGCTTTTTATTCCCTATTTTCACAGGCTATTGGATACTAGAAGGGAGTATATTTCATTATGATATGATGCTAAAAATGTATCTTCTATTCCTACTCTAACAGTGTTTTGGTGTTTAAATTTATTTAATACCACTGGGTATTTATTAATATTTTTCTTATTTCGTCTTTGGTGTGTACAACTAATTTACTATTATCTTTCATACTACAGCATACATTCTGTGGGGGTGGAGACCATGTTTATCTTACATACCCATTGCTTTGGTATTGGCCATTTTATATTACTCAATAAATATTATTTAAGTAATGATGCATTACAATTACAAATTTCCTAATATTAAGCCATCTTTCAGCTCCTCAAATAAATTTTGACCTGGCCTATTCCTTTAATATACAGTTTAAATATACTTATAGTATTTTCTTTATGATTACTATAACTACATTCATAAGAAAGATGAATTTATAGCTTAATGTCTTTGGGTGAATTTTTTTTAAGTTTTACTTTTTTGTTATTAGGACTGTTGTTGTTTCATAAAATGAACTCAATAGCTTCCTTTGTTTTTTCTGTATGGTTTAGTACAGTCTCTATAACATCTGAATTATGTATTACTGGAGAATTTAAAGAGACCTACTTGTAAAGCCACATAAGACTAGAATAGGGGTTTTCAAGTCTAACTGCATATTCAAATTACCTAACGAGCTTTAGAAAATACCAACCCGAGACTCTACCCTAATAAACAAAATCAAGCATCAACATTTTAAAATGCAAAATAAAATGAAAGACTCAGGGGTTTATGAGATTTGTGCTAGCCCAAATATTTTCCAATTTTGTTCATAATTGGTCCAAATGTAAATACAGATTTATTTCTACTCTGTTTGGTACCAGCTAACTGGTGGAGTCTAGCAGGCATATCAAAGCAATAGTATTGCCAGCTAGTTTTTTTGCCCATATCTTATTTTAGTCATACCCCAGACCAGTGAGGTAAAGCAGATAGTATAATCACTACTTGGAAAACAGATGAAACAGACTTTGGAAGGTTAAGTAGCACAGCCTCTTAACTCCCATCATTTTGTTATTTCAATCAATAATAGAGTCTAAAGACTAAGCAATAAAACAATGGTTGACACATAAAAAAAGAAATACGAGCTCATTAGCTAATCAGGAGGTCTTATTTCCAAAGAGTAAATCTGATTACATTGCTGCCTGTTTAAAGCCCTTCAATGGCTTCCTTATGCCTAAAGAGAAAAAAAATCCAAATTCCTTTGTGTGGCATAAGAGGTCCTTTGTGTGACACAAGATCTGGCCCCTCATTACCTCTCCAGCCGTATTTCTCAAAAGACCCTCTCGTGCTCCTTATACTCAGTCATGCAAAATGTTTTGAAATTCTCCAAATGCGCTGGCTTTTTTGTGCCCATGCTTTTGCTCAAGTTATTTGCTGTTTCTGAAAGGTCCACCTTCCAAAACGGTCTTTTCCTTTCTGCTCTCTAATTCTGTTGCCCAATTTATCTTTAAAGACTGATTCAGTTCAAAGGCTACCCCCCTGAGACCGACCTTCCTTCCTGCTTCTAGAATTCCCTATAAAACAATGACTGCCCAAAGGGCACCAACCTTTTGTTAATCATCCCTCACTGCCTAGAACAAGGCCACAGTTGGTATTTAACAAAGGTTTGGCAAGCGGATATCAGGGACTGTCGCAGATCTGTCAGTTGAACCCAAGATCTTACTTATTAAATGGAATCTCTGCTGCTGCCCAGGCTCCGGCCCCTGGCTTGTCGAGGGGCTCAATGTTACAGGGAGGCGGATGAAGCTGGTAGCCACGTTGTGTTGATAATTCCGGAACATACTCCTTTCCTAATAGTGATCATAAAAATTTGAGAAAAGAGATATACACTACACTAGGATAAAAGTAGGGATTTCTTCTTTTGTTGGTCGTTACATTTTTGATGAAGCAGAAGTTTAAACAAGACTGTGATCATAAAAACTCTAATTGCCCTTTCCTGTTAATAACCATCAAAAGCCAGCCTGATTGTGCATGGCATGTGTGTATTGTGGATGTGAGCGGTGTGTGCATGTGGGTTAAAGTTTGCATATGTTTCCACACTTAGACACACACCTGCAATTCTCAAAACACCTCATCTATAATTCGGCTGTACATGTGTGTTGCAGCCAACGTCCCCACTGACCAAGAACCCGGGGCTGCAATTTCTTCTGTGCGGATTCACATCCTGGGGTGTTCCCCTCATCCTGTTCTGTGTTATGTGGCTGCACACCTGGCTGAGAACAGTATTCACAGTGCTAAGGAAAGTGCCTGGTTCTCGGCATAAAAGGTAATGTCTGAGTGGAAGGTTGCCAGGAAAGATTCAAAGACAAAATGTGAGAATGTGCCCAGGGGTCCACGTAGGAGGTGATGAGCTCGGGAGCTGACACGGGTTTCCTGTAGCTTCCAGTGTCTTCCTCACATGCAAGATTTTCTTGCTTTTTATTCAGCCTTCCACAATTGAAGCAAAACAAAAACAAAAACAACAAAAAAAACAAAATTTTTTTTTTTAAAGATCTACCAGGAAATAAGGAGCCACAGCAAAACTTGGGGCGTCAGCTTGGATCTGGATAACAGCAAAACTTGGGGCGTCAGCTTGGATCTGGATATATATTTCTCAGAAAGGAGAAAAGCCAAGAGCTGTATGGTACTTAGATATTTCTTATTCTCTTAGGCATGAACGTGATTGGAACAGGTAAGGGCCACACATTCTTCCCTGCTCATCCCTCCCCACTTTGGTCTTCGGATAGGAGAATTTGACACGTAGTAGTACTTACTACTCTCTAACTGTATAGTGGGTTTAGGTTCTCTTCTCTGACAAGGTGGTATATACATGAGAGATATTCAAGAAGAAATAGATGATCCTATTTTGTGGCCTGGGTCCGTACTAGGCACATGAAGAAGTGATACGCGGGTGTTAATTGATTAATTTATTACAGATGCTTAAAAAACTAAGTATGGGCTGTCATTGAAAAATAAGACCGAACTGTGAAGAACTTTTCTCTTTCAGTTAACGGAGACTTTCCACAGGCTTTTTTTTTTTTTTTTTTTTTGGAAGGAATGGAGAGACAGTGGGTGTGCTGTTTTCAACTGGACATTTTGCTGCCAAGAAGAGAAGCTTAGAGTATAGGAAAAAACAAAACCTGAAGCCAAACAGAGCTAATATTTTTCAAGTGCTCACTTAATTTTAAAACCACAGCATTTTTCATCGCTTTTTGCCCTAAAAGAAAGAGAGCAAGGCACATCTGCTCAAAATGCAATCCAGAAACGAGATGATGAAATCAAGCCGCGTCACATATGTGCAGTGTAGACATCCTCTGTTTGTGCACCGACCCTGCCAGCGGACACCCTTGCACAGCCTGCTCTCTGTGCCCAGGGTGCCTGCTCAGGGACCAGATACACAGCTGAGGAAAATCATTCATAATTTCACATCAGAGATGTTGACTTCTTGCAGACTCCTGTCTTGAACAACCCCACTTGAGTTTATATGGAATCAGCTGTTGTCAACATTTAAGCCTGGCCTCATGCACAGTGATGCAGAATGAATCTTATCCTTCATTTTATGCCTCCGTTCACTGGAATCCTGTTTTTCTTCAGAGGTTTGCTCATGTGAGCCTATCCCCTGACAGGAGTACCTTCACGAACTTGTGTTTTAATATCAATTCTTACCCCCTTCAATTTGTGTGAAAACTCTCATGGAAGAGTCGTCCATCATTTCCTTACTTAAAGCCATGCTTATGAATCCTTGAATACAGCAATTCTTTTTAGATTTGATTTCTAGGGAAAAAATTATTTTTAAAAAACCCACATTCTTTCTTCAGTCTACTATTTTTTTAAAAGATTTTATTTATTTATTTGAGAAAGAGAGAGAAAGCACAAGCAGGGGGAGCAGCAGACAAAGCGAGAAGCAGACTCCCTGCTGAGCAGGGAGCCCAATGCAGGACTCAGTCCCAGGACCTGGAGATCATGACCTGAGCCCAACGCAGACGCTTAACCGACTGCACCACCCAGATGCCCATGTCTACTGCTGTTAAACATGTCTCTTGTTTCCACTTTTGCCTCAGCCTACAGGAAGCTCAGGGCTGTGTTTTACACTCCATTATAAAAACTACATTACATTTCAGTATTATGGTATTTACTATATTTTTTCCTCTTGATCTTTACTTCCCATCTCTGCTCTTCTTTTATTAAGCCTATCATATACTTTTTGTTGTAAACTATATCAAAACTATTTTGGAGGAAAGCAGGGTTTCTATAAACAATAAATATTACTGTCTCCCCCCCCCAATGGCATAAGGGGGATTTTATTTATTTATTTTTTAACCTGTTTATTTATTTATTTATTATTACTGTGTTATGTTAGTTACCATACAGTACATCATTAGTTTTGATGTCTGTTCCATGATTCATTGTTTACATACAACACCCAGTGCTCCGTGCAATACATGCCCTCCTTAATACCCATCACCGGGCTCACCCATCGCCCCACCTCCCTCCCCTCTAAAACCCTCAGTTTGTTTCCTGGAATCCATAGTGTCTCATGGTTCGTCTCCCACTCTGGTTTCTCCCCCTTCATTTTCCCTTTCCTTCTCCTAATGTCCTCCATGTTATTCCTTATGTTCCACAAGTAAATGAAACCATATGATAATTGACTTTCTCTGCTTGACTTATTTCACTTAGCATCTCCTCCAGTCCCACCCATGCTGATGGAAAGTTGGGTATTCATCCTTTCTGATGGCTGAGTGATAGTCCATTGTATACATGGACCACATCTTCTTTATCCATTCGTCTGCTGAAGAGCATCTTGTCTCCATCCACAGTTTGGCTATTGTGGATATTGCTCTTGTGAACACTGGGGGGCATAGGGCCTTTCTTTTCACTGTCTTTTATTGTCCCACAAATCATCTTTGTTTCAGATTCTATGCCTCTAGAAGAAACAGACTGTATCTCCTCAGAAACCCAAGGAGCAGAGAGCTTGCTTCTTCTGAGGTTAGCTGTGGCTACGGTATGCACACTGAGAACGACGCCTGAGGCCGGAGCAGCAGTACCTTTCGTAACCAGAACATTTCTCTAACCCTTTCTCAGCACCTTCAGTCTCTCACCTGGGTCCTCTCTACCGCGTTCCTCTGGAAAGGGACACAAAGTTATTATCTAAGAACAGATATTTAATAAAATTATACAGATGACAGTAATGAAGTTAGAATGACATGACTAAATTGAGTAAAGGTGTAAATAAAATAAAAGTGAAAAATGGGGATGTGTCTCTGACTGTTCGACACGTGCTAGCCCAGATGATCGGTCCGAGGCTCCTTCTGGCAAGGGGTTCCTTCAGCAGCCCCCAGCATTAGCCCCCATGGGCATACAGAGCTCTTTCCACATGCTGTGCTGCCCAGGGAGCTGAGACTTGAAGTCAACTGTGTTCCTGCCACCAACAGACACAGAAACTCAGCACTTGAACACAAGGATGGATATTACAATTCAGGACAAGACTCCACAGCTATTCCTTGATGTTTCTTTGTCTAAGAAGACTGCTACCACCCATCATCTCTCCTGATCCTCTCCTATCTTAGTAGGCACTTGTATTGGATCCTTGGTCAGACACTCAAGAACAGAACCATTTTTCATCAGCTGTCAGTGGAGGCGGAGGAACTATCCATGAGTCAAAGGCAAGGTTTATGAAGCCCTCTCAGGGAGATCTCTGTGGGCATGGCTGCCAGCCACATTCAGCTCAGCTCACCCTTGGGCATCCTTTACGTTGCAGGGCTCAGCTGCAATTAGTTAAGCACCTCTGGGTTTCACACATTCCCATGATCTGCTCTTCCTGTGTGGTGTACGCACTCATTTCTCCCATTATGTCAGAAGTTCAAGTCTAGAAACAAGGCTGACTTTTCCTTGGCAATTCTCTGCAACACACAAGGGGATCCTGTCCCCTGAGCTTTCTTGTGTGCTTTCTGAGTCGTGAGTGGCCCCCACTCAACCACTGGACCCCAGCGGGGTTATGGTCAGAGTCTCTGGAGAAGCCTGGAGTGATAAATTTGGTCACCAACCACCTGTGTACTGTAGGCAACGAAAGGCCTGGAGGTTTCCGGGATTAGTTTTATTTTTGCAAAATGAGGGGGTTGGAACAGGCTCCCGTTTTGAACAGTTTCATTTGCATTTATATTAGAACAATCTTTTGTAAGAACCAAAGCCCAACCGCACTCCCTAAACCCAAATGTGGGTCTTTTCCCAAAACCATATACTCAGCAGCACCTTTGAGATGGGGAAAATTTTTTTAATGATCCCACTGCGCCCCCCTGTGGTTGAAAGCAAAACTGTCAAGCTGGCTCCATGGCAATGTGGGCAGGCTAAAATACACATAACATAACATAACATAAAATTTTACTAACTTAATTATTTGTATGTTCGATATTGTTAAGAACATCTACAAGGTTGTACAATCAGTCTCCAAAACACTTTTCTTCTTGCAGAACTGAAATTCTGTACTCATTAGATAACAACTCCACATTGTCCTCTTCTTCCAGCTCCTGGTAATATTCTACTTAGTTTTGTAAGGGGAGAAATTTCCTTTTTTCTACTACCCTCCTAGACTGCAGGAGCACCTGGCTGTTGCAGGAGCACCAACAGACCAGGCACGGCCACTCACCGCTGACAAAATCCAAAACCAGAGACACAAGTGGTGGTGAAACAAGAAAGGGATTTATTTCAGTGAGGCCAACACTGGGACAGTAGACTAATTATCTCAAAACTGTCTCCGAAGAGCCAAAAATACTTCCAGGTTTATGTTAGGAAAATGTGCACAAATGTTGGTGAGTATGGTCAGGTGGGCAGTGAAGGTCAAGTCATCATTGTCTTGGGGTCAGTCATGGGTGGGATCTTGCTGGCTCAGGCAGTCCTTATTGCTTGAAGGGCTAGTTTCAGTTCCCACTGGGGATACTTTGCCCACAAGGTCTTTGCCTGAGTTGAGAGATAAGCTGGATTGTGCCTAGGTGGCTCAGTGGGTTAAGCCGCTGCCTTCGGTTTAGGTCATGATCCCAGAGTCCTGGAATCAAGTCCCACATCGGGCTTTCTGCTCAGCAGGGAGCCTGCTTCTCCTCCTCCCCTCCACCCCGCCCCTCTACCTGCCTCTCTGCCTACTTGTGATCTCTATTTGTCAAATAAATAAATAAAATCTTTAAAAAAAGCTAGAAAGAAGAACCAAATCACTTAGAAAGTTTGAGTTCAAAATGGAGGTGGTTGAAGTCCACTCTCATTCCTATATTTTCCAATGGAAATGGCCCATTTTCCAATGCAGTCTTATAGAAACACCAGTCAAAGACAGATGAACAAGATAAAAACAAACACAAGTTTATTAACACATGTATCACACATGGACACATGGGAACCCCCAGCAATGAGTAACCAAAACAGTAGTTTTAATGAAGTCTTTGAATATAAGTGAGGGTCGGTGGAGTGAGGTCCAGAGCTGATGACCCGGAAAGAATTCTTGAGACATCTTTGGTGCAAAATGGCGGTTTATTAAAGCACGGGACAGGACCCATGGGCAGAAAGAGCTGCTGCCCCGGGGTTGTGAGGAGTGGTCCATTATATGCTTGCAAGTTGGGGAGGGGGTTAGAGATGGTGCAAGTCTCTAAGGAATTTTGGAAGCAAGGTTTCCAGGACTTTGAGGAGCTAGCTATAGTTGGGAAAAAGGTTATTCATTAATGGTAATAAAACCTTTTCGTGAGACTCTTTAGATGTGTATCCGTGGGCCATATGCTGGGGAATGTATCTTGGAAGGTTTAGAGATAAAGTTTCCAAAGGAACTGTTCAAGTAGACTTACAGGATACTGGTTGGGGGTAGGGGTCAGTCAGGCTACCATCACCCTTTGCCCTCAGCAAAGTGTTAAGGTGGAGGCAGTTGAGTCCCTAGAGGAACGTCACTCTGCCTGTTTCAAGGGCTTATCAGGGGGTAAGGAAATTTAATAATTTTTCTTCTGCCTCTGTTTCCCACATCAATTTGAGCTTGGGCTTCCACCCCACTGTAGGCTAAGCAACGGGAAACCGGAAGAGGCAAGTTACGGTAAGGTAGCCAGGAAGCCTAGTAAAGAAGGGTTGTTTAGTATGGTTTGTTATGCAGATTTTCCTTTCTCCTTTGATAAGATCTGTTAACAGTTTTCCTCTTCCCTGTGTGGGAAAGTGGATACTTCTTACAAATGGAAATTTCCTTTAGAAATGCAAATTTCCTTTACAGGGGGAAAATTGGTCTCCTGTTTTTTGGAGCTTTCCTTGCATCTGCCAGTTCTCAGTGGCTTTTAAGCTCAGAAGGTCCCATTGCCAGAGAGGCATATTTTGGGGTGGTATATTCTGGTACCTCAGTGTCTCTGAATGTGACGACTCCAGGAATTCCATATGAGGAATCATATAACATTTGTGCTTTTGTGGCTGATTTATTTCATTTAGCATGATATCCTCAAGATTCATCCATTCTGCAGCCTGCCTGCGTTCTCATGGCTGAATTCAGTTCTGTGTACATCCCATTTTGTTGATCCACTCAGGCATCAGTGGACACTTGGGTTGCTTTCCCCTTTTGGCTCTTGTGAATAACGCTGCAATGAACGCGAGTGTACAAAAATCCATTTGAGTTTCTGCTTACAGTTCTTCGGGGTGTATACCCAGAAGTGGAATCGTGGGATGGTCTGGAAGTCTATATTTGAGTTGTTGAGGATCTACCATCCCAGTTTCCACAGCGGTTGTGCCACTGTGCATTCCCATCAGCTGCGCACAAGGGTTCCCAAACTAATGTTTTCAGTCTTTAAAAAAAAAAAAAATTAAAATCCTTTGAAGAGCTCTGAGAAGAATATAAAGAATGTGCCTATTTCCTTGACCCACATTCCCCGTGGTTAATATTTTGTTGTACCCGAGTTTTCGTGTCCGAGAGACCACCAAGGGAGCCGACACCGATGCAATCACATGAGGGTTTATTCGACAAGCTTAAGCTTGGGCCCAAGTATATCCGACACAGCCGAGTAGGGTCTTGGACCCCAAGCTTAACTAAGGCAGGGGTATTTATGGGTTCTTGTTACTAAAGCAGGGTGGGGGTTTCTGGAACCAAAGCAGAGTGGGGCTTCCTGATACTAAAGTAGGGTGGGGGTCTCTGGAACTAAAGCAGGGTGGGGTTTCCTGTTACTAAATCAGGGTGGGTTTTCTTAGAACTAAAGTAAAGTAGGGGAAAGTTCAGCCCTTGGGCACAGGGGTCTGAGATGGCTGCCGGAGCTAAGATGGCTGTACTTATGCTAAGGCTAAACCTGAGGTGGGATGGCCTTAATTTTTCTCAGCCTCCACAATTTTACCACATTTACTCTGCCACTCTTTTTATTTATTTATTTTTTAAGATTTTATCGTATTTATTTGACAGAGAGACACAGGGAAAGAGGGAACACAAGCAGGGGGAGTGGGAGAGGGAGAAGCAGGCTTCCTGCCAAGCAGGGAGCCCGACTACATGGAGCTCTTGGGGCTCCATCCCAAGACCCTGGGATCATGACCTGAGCTGAAGGCAGATGCTTAACGACTGAGCCACCCAGGCACCTCTCTCGTTCTCTTTATTTTCGGACCTATATGTGTTCCCACCTGGTGCCCTTCATCCCTAAATACTTCTACTGGCCGGGCGTACTCCTCCCTAAAGCTAGAGCACTCTCCCACCTGACCAGGCACAGCCCTCCCAACCAGGAAATCGGCATCCTTGCAACACTGTCTGGGCCTCATACACTGTTCTCATCTCAGGTGCATTCCTTTTTATCTTTTTCTGGTCCAGAATCAGGATCTCATCTTGCACTGAACTGTCACATGTCCTTAGTTTCCTTCCATCTGGAACAGCCTCAGTTTTTCCCTCTCTTGACCATGTTAGTTTTCTAGCACCATTCGTCGCTAGCATCATAACTAAGTACAACAGCTGGCCGTCTTTGAACAACAATGTATATCCTCACAATTTCAGAGGCCAGAAATCTGAAATCAAGGTGTTGGCAGAGTGGGTTTCTTCCCAGACCTTTCCCTTTGGGGTACAGGTGGTCATCTACTCCCCATGCTTCCTCTTGATGAGTCTGTGTCCTGGTCTCCTCTTCTTATAAGGACCTCAGTCAGGTTGGAAGAGGACCCACCCTAATAACATCATTTTTGCCCCATTAGCTCTTTGAAGAACCTGTCTTCAAACCCAATCACATTTTGTGATACTGGAGGCGAGGACGTCAATATGAATTTTGGGGGGGATGCAATTCAGCCCCTAACGGTGTCCTTGAGAGGCATAAAAAGTACAGGCTTGAAGTAAATCTTAAAAGTTCTTATCACAAGAAAAAAAAAACCTGTAATGATGTGACGTGATAGAAAGGAACTAAACTTATCATAGGAATCATGATGCAATATATACATATATCAAATCAATATGTTGTACACCTTAAACTAAAACAATGTTATATGCCAGTTATGTTTCCATTGTAATAATCATTAAAAAAAAAGTATGCATTCTTAGTGTAGGATGATGCTCATTTGGTTCTCTCTGATGTTTTTGCCTGGTTAGACTCCGCCTAGGCGTTCTGGGTGGAAATTCCAGAAATTATGCTGTGTTCTTCTTAGAGGTCACCTGGATCCACTTGTATGATGCTAATATGTATGAAATGGCCAAGTTGGTGTCTGCCAGTTCCTCCATGGTAAAGTCACTGGTTTGTATCTTGTATTTGATTAGGGTTTGGGGAGAGATATTTAATATTATGTAAACATCCTGTTGTTTATCAACTTTCTGTGGACCTTCCTCAGCAGCCAGTTAGACTCCTGCTTCAGTGAAGAGAAGGGAGGAAAAGGGTAGAGAAAGGAGGTGGGAGGGGAAATGAAGTGAAGAGCAATTTTTTTTTAAATTTCTTTTCAGCGTAACAGAATTCATTGTTTATGCACCACACCCAGTGCTCCATGCAGTATGTGCCCTCCATAATACCCACCACCTGGCTCCCCCAACCTCCCACCCCCCGCCCCTTCAAAACCCTCAGATTGGGGACACCTGGGTGGCACAGTTGGTTAAGTGGCTGCCTTCGGCTCACGTCATGATCCCAGCGTCTGGGATCGAGTCCCACATTGGGTTCCTTGCTCAGCAGGGAGCCTGCTTCTCCCTCTGCCTGTGCCTGCCACTCTGTCTGCCTGTGTTCGCTTTCTCTCTCTGACAAATAAATAAATAAAATCTTAAAAAAAAAACAACAACCCTCAGATTGTTTTTCAGAGTCCATAGTCTCTCATGGTTCATCTCCCCTTCCGATTTCCCTCAACTCCTTTCTCCAGTGAAGAGCAATTTAAGGAACCTGACCAGGACGAGTTATAGGTAGGGATCAATGTCTTCCATTTCCACAATCTTACATGTCTTCTAGCATTGCCTTAGGTTGCTGTGGTAATGCTTATACAGATTTTTAAAAAGTGTATGCCAAAGACACATTTAATACAATCTTACTAGCAATGATAATTCCAACTGATTTTTTTTTTGAGAGTTTTCTATGTGCTGAGTTTTCCCTAGGCATTGGCACATCAATCTTCACTGCCATTGGATGTGGTGGCACTGTTGTGATGTCCGATGTCCGTCTTACAGATAAGGAAACAAGTCCAGATGGGTTGAACAGCTCATTCTAGGTCCCACACTAGTAAGCCATCTTGGGATTTTTAGGACTTAACCCTGTGACGGTAATCTTTACCTCTCCTGGTATTTGATTGGAAGGCAGCCACTCAGAATCTAGCATAGCAGACTTCTACAGTGCCACATGCCAAAATGGTGAGTTCAGTTCTAAACTTAGAGTTGAATAACGGCGGGGGTTCCAAAATTGGAGAATGAGTTTTTCCATCTCCTATCATAGAATTCTTGAAATGTTTTTTTTCCTTGCTGTTGCTTTTCACTTTCCAAATTTTGTTTTTCAGTCACTCAGCTAGCTCAAAAAGAGGATCACATTTCTTTTTTGGAATGAAGAGTGAGCTGAATAATCAGAATAAAACTCAGCAGTGGCAAGAGAAAGAAGGAACATCAGGAGCACAAAACGCAGTCTACAGCAAGGGGGTCTGGGCATGAGTGCAGAGTCAAGCACGTGCAAAGACCACAGGATCAGCATGTCACACCAGCCTCATTTTCTACCTAAAAAAAGGAAGAGAGCAAACATCTCTTGAAGCCAGCTCAGGCTGAGCTAGGGACTTTGCACACTCGCAAAAACCACATGAAGTCAGCATTTTTGTCCTCATTTCCCTGGTGAGAAAACCAGGACTCGGAGAGCTCAAATAGGTGGCGTCAGATTATACGGGCAGCGAGGGCTGGAGCTCAGATCTCAACCCACATCTGTCTGGCCTTCTCCAAACACTGTGTTCTTTTATTTTATTTCATGATGACTACTTTTAGCTGAGTGATATCCCACTAAGATCTGAGAAATGTTATTTCTCAACTCCCCAAAACCCATTGTAATCTGATCATAATGTGGAGGGTTAGAGACCAAGAGACTATAAAAGGAGGTACCTATGAGTGAGGACCCTGAAATCCTCCCCTGGGGTGGGAATTGAGGCTTTACTCCTAGCAGTATGACTTTGGGAGTGCTCCTTGACACATGGGTTCGTCAGTGTCTTCATCGTAAAACAGGATGACAGTAGCTGCGTTTCAGAGTACAGAGGATTCAATGAGGTGATACATATCAAGTGGCTCAGTCGGTTAAGTGTCTGCCTTCTGCTCAGGTCATGATCCTGGGGTCCTGAAATCAAGCCCGGAGTTGAGTCAGGCTCCCTGCTCAGTGGGGAGTCTGCTTCTCCTTCTCCCTCTACTCCTCCCCCCTACTTGTGTGCTCTCTCAAATAAATAAATAAAATCTTTTAAAAAATGCTTAAGACATGCAAATGGTAAGTGTTCAATAAGAGTGAGTTATTGATATGTATTATAAATAAAGGGTCTGCCCAAAGAATGTGGATTAAATTATCAGTATGAACCTGGAATGTTCTTTTTAGAGGGCTACAGAATTCTATTCTAAACCGTACACAATTCAACAGTGTAAAAGTGACCCTCGGTGTGAACGATGTACATACTCAAATTTAGGGTGAAAGCTTCCTAGCTAGGAGGAGTAGCAAATACACTGGGTGAGAGTTAGACCCCAAAAGCCTGGACAGTAAATGGTTAGGGGCATTAAGAAACCACCACAACTCAGGGGCTTAAACTAACACTTTTTGTCAGCTTGAGGCTGGTGTCTTTGGACTGGGGCAGCTGTGCTCCACGTGTCTCTCATTCTCTTGGGACCAACAGCTACCCTGGACATAGCCACCTCACAGTGATGGCAGAAGCAGGAGCCTGGTCACAGGAAAACTTTGTAAGACACTGTTGTTCTCATATCCTGATAATATTCCATTGACCACAGCAAATCGCAAGGCTAAGCTGAGGCTCAGAGAATGACACCAAGCCCCCAAGGTAAGGGTCCTACAAAGCTGTGTGGTAAAAGGTACAAAGAGCACTAAAGAACTGGGACCATTCATGCCATCTAATATAGGTTGGATCTGATGAAATGAAATGTGTCATGGATAAATTTAAGTTTCTTACCTTGGATCCAACTTTTATCCCAGGAAGACAAGCCTAAACAATAGCATCTGTAGGAAAGATGTAGTTGCCACCACGTTTCATATAGGTAAGGTGACAATACAATTATTTGCCCAAAGTGGGGCAGTTAAGAGTAAAAAGGAGCATTATTAATAATTTATTCAGGACAATAAACAGAATCTGGGACTGTCCTGGATGAAACAGGGCCCATGATCTCTACATGTTTAATTTAACATACTGATATGGAAGTCAAAAAACACTGAAATACACTTGAGCTGAATTACCAGATGTATGATACTCAGAGAGATGAAGAAGATAGCTCTGCTCTCCTTTGTGCTAAATATAACACTCCAGAGTATTATATTTAGATCTGAACATTAACTGTTGTATTGGTTGGATTTCTCCAGAGAAACCGAACCAATAAGATGGATATGGATATTTATTTATTACAGGAATCGGCTGATTGGATTATAGAGGCTGTAAAGTTCTACTATCTGCAGTTGAGAAACTAGAGAATCAGGAAAAGCACTGGTGTAATTAATTCTGAGTCTGAGAGCCTCTGGAGCAAGAGATCCATGGGGTAAGTCCAGGCATTAGACCAAGGGCTTGAGAACCAAGAGCACGAATGTCTGAGGGCAAGAGAAAATGAATGTCTACAGAGAGCAAATTTGACCTTCCCCTGTTTTTATTCTCTTCAGGCCCTGAAAGAATTGGATGATGCCCATCCAGATTGGTGAGGTCATCTTCTTTACTCAGACTACCAGTTCAAATGCTCATGTCTTCTAGAAACACTTTCACACCCCTTCAGAAATAATGTTTTACCAGCTTATCTGGGCATCCCTCAGCCAGGTCAAATGGACACATAAAGTGGACACAGAGAAATGAGAATGAGGAGGACTGTAGAAACCTTGTCAAATGAATCTTGATTAAAGGAAAGGGGGCTATTTGCCTAAAACAGTGGTAGACCTCATATCTGTGTTCAAATATATGAAAGTGTATTACAGAAAAGACAAATCAGATGTACAGTATTATTTCATAGGCTAGACCTTAGACCAATGGTTCTGTGGAAAGAATATTGACATCTGAAACAGGAAACCACCTCTTGCCACTACTTAGCGGTTCTGTGACTTTGGCTAAGCCATGCAACTTCTCTGAGCCTCAGTTTCCTCCTTTATAAAGAAGCAATAAAATCAATAATAACCCAGTCCCGCAGAGGATTAATGAGAGTTTATTTGTGATTGTACTTTGCAGATTCTACTGCTTTACAGCTTTGGTGTGATAATAGGGGCATCAGATTTCTGTTCAATTTAGGAGGAGGGTCTCATGAGTCAGAATAGCTGCCTTTGGAGGTGATGAGACCCTCTAAGCTGGTTGCAGGTCGTTGGAAATCTCCAGCAAGGATGTTGTAGGGGGGTTTCAAGCAATGCATGAATCCTCAACCAGATCATCATGAAGGCTCCTCTCATTCCAGGCAGACTACGATTTTGTTGAAGAGAAAGCATTGTGTACACACTGATCTAATCTGTGGCCTGGCATGGAGGTCAGGACATTAGAGTGAATAGTTTTAAAAAGGGCTGTAATTTTATCATCCTCGCAACCTTTTGTGTTATCAGACAGTGTCAGTACCCCTCTTATGAAGGCCTGCGTTATGGCAGAAAAACGCATTGGCCTGCTCTTCCACCTAAAACGTTACTTCATTTCCAAGATGCATCTCAGGCACTAAATGTAAGTGAGAGAAGTAGGTTGGATGAACATTGTGGTGAAGTGAAGCCAACGCAACTCATTTAAAGAGGCGCGCCTGCTTCCCAACCCGTGGTACGGGTCGACCACTGGCCATTTGAGAATATGGGTCATGTGTTCTCAGGTCTTCTAGTTGTCAAGAGAAGTCAGAATTCTGGACTGTAACTGAAATCTTCCAAGTTTTAAGCGCTGACAATTTTTTTTTAAATGTTGAAATTATTTATTAAATGCTGTGCTGGCCAAAAATATGAAGGCCAAATGGAACTAGGGAAATCGTAGAAAGGACACATTTAACCTAGATAAAATACATAATGTGTCAGGAATACCATATTGCAGATGAGGAGACCAAAATGCAGAGCAGTGAGGAACTTGCTCAGGGTCAGGGAGAAAGGATCTGAACCCCAGTCTGTGTGATTCCAGTCTGTTCTGTTCACTTGAACCTTGACCTTCCTTGACCTTCCAACAAAAGGAGCTAATTTTATTTGTGACTTGCTTTATTAAAATATACTTAATGCCTTGACATATTGTATCTCACATTTTCTCAGAACTGACCTTTGAGTTGTGTGGACTCACAATGATTTCTAAACAATACTAGATAAACACTAAAATTTGAAATCTCTTACCTCATCGGTGGTCTAGCTACATCACAGCACCATCCATTCCCCGAAAAACGAAAAGGCAAAGCACTCATAGGAAGGTTACTTCACATTCAGACATACCCTTGTTTTTAAAATTACACCTGAGGGTTTTCTCTTTTGTATGTATTTGGTAATATTGGTGTCATTATGTGGGATGATTGATGTAAGGTTAGGGGTTCAGAGCTAGAAAGACAAACTGTCCTATTATGTTGAGAAAGGAGAGCTACAGAAGATTTGGGAAGTTACCATGTGGATAAAACTTGTGTGAGGAAAGGTGATAAACTTTCTTTTCCCAAATAATTTCCAAATGTACAAAGAGCAGCATTTATTATATTTTGAAACAGAGGAGAGAACCTGGATTCTTCAGAGCTTGCCCAACTGTTTACTCTGTGTCTATGTCAATTTATAAGCTGATACCATTTCAGTTCTTCTTGTAAAGGACAATCATGTCCTGTTATATTTTTCAGTCTTTCTATTAAAAAGAAAATGTATATATAGGGTTTAGTTGCATGTGTTGTTTCTGCATGCCTAACACGCTTATCTTCATCTGGTCTTCACAAAGGTCTTTATTCCAGAATTTCTTGTCCCATGACTAAGACCAGATTAGAGTGGGGCTATGTCTGCATTATTCTGTGTTACAATAGCGTGGGGAATCTGAAAACACCCACTGTGCCCTCACAGAAACATGTATAATGAGTTCAGTTAGGAAAACAGTATTCAATGGATTTTCAGAGGCAGGCTAGATTTCTCCATGCTAAATTCTACTAACTAAGCTGGTATATACATGTGTGTTGCCACTCTAGAAGGTAAAAAGATTCTTAAAAGAATATTGGAACTCTTACAGAATCATTTGGGCAGCAACAACGTGGTTTTCATAGCAGCTATGGAATGATTTTAATAGTGTCAACAGTCAACTTCCTTGTCACTCAGGTTTCTTACACAATGTATCCATTCTATGAAAAGTGATTGAGCCATTAAAAACTATATATTTAAAGCATATGTAATAACTTGAAGAAATATTTTAGAATAGTCAATACAAAAATGTCAAATAAAATTTAAATTGTTTGAGTCTGGTGTCTTTGGTTGCCAGTATCATTGACCTAACTATCATTGACCTAACCCTAACTCAGATAAAAGGGACTTTATGTATGTTCCAGAAACCTTAAGGGGATCAAAACACAGGAATCAAGGACAGATAGATCTCTTGGAAACTGAATCTGCAAGATCACTGAGCGTAAGTCTCCTTTCTTATGCTACTAGATTCTCCTCTTGAGCCTTCTCCTTGCATGCCTGTTCTATTTCTCTATCATGCCAACCTCCTCTCCTTAAAGATGGCTTTTGTTGTCTTAGGACTTTAGTGTGCACATCACCCAAAGTGTTTTTATTAGCTTCTATTATATCTCATATCTGTTCATCTCAGCTTCATTACTCACTGGCTTTAGCTCTTGGTCTCCCAATTTCAAATCCCTAGACTAATTGGCTCAGCTTGTCTTTTCGAGTCCGACCACAGCTTATAGGTCGTTAGTCAGTCTAAGAACAGGCTACTTTGAAATCTAGTAGCCAGAGAGCTCAGATCACTTTGGCATAAGGTATATCCACTTAGGCTAGAGGAGTCTTAGGGGGGAAGCATCGTAACTGTGTCTAGAACTTAAATGCTATGTCAAAATATGTATGGCTAGAAAGTAGAGTTAGGGAAAGAAACCAAAATATGAACAGTAGGTGTGTCTGGAAAGTGATTTTACAAAGATGCCTTTTCCTTAATTTTGAAGGTGGCCTTTTTTAAAGGGCAGTAATAGGCTAACATACTGATTCTTAAGATTATGATCAACGAGAAAACCAAAAAGATACTAGAGAAAGTGCCATGGAAAGTTAGATTTCAAGACAAAGACAACAAGAAAGAGTCCTCAAAGAGTGACACATAAAAAACATATAGCTATGTTCCCACTGTGCTATGGAAGAATCCTCCTCTTTCAGCTTGCCTGTAAATACCTGTTACTGATACCTTAATGTGACTTAGTTTATCCATCATTAGTTTAGTGGGTTTTTTTTTTTAAGATTTTATTTATTTATTTGACAGATCACAAGTAGGCAGAGAGGCAGGCAGAGAGAGAGGGGGAAGCAGGCTTTCCAAGGAGCAGAGAGGCTGATGTGGGGCTTGATCCCAGGACCCTGGGATCATGACCTGAGCCGAAGGCAGAGGCTTTAACCCACTGAGCCACCCAGGTGCCTCTAGTTTAGTGTTTTTTTTTTTTTTTTTTATTAAGGAAAGTAGTAGAAAGTCCTGGAATACTCTAACTTCGCATAGACCAAATTTGGTTGGAAGAAGAAAATAATCAACCACTTGACCTGGAATACAGAGCTTGACCAGCATTTGTAAGCCTGACCAGAGTACCACCAACCATACAGTAGTCCTCTTACCCATGGGGGGACATGTTCCAAGACCCCCAGCATGTTCTTGAAACCATGGATGATACTGAACCCTAGATACACTATTTTTTTCTTATACATAGATGCCCATGATAAAATTTACTTTAGAAACCAGGCATTGTAAAAAATTAATAATGTTAACTAATAACAAAATAAACAATCATTGGGGAGCCCAGGTGGCTCAGTCAGTTAACTGGCTGCCTTCAGCTCAGGTCATGATTCCCAGCATCCTGGGATTGAGTCCCGCATCAGGCTCCCAGCTCAATAGGGAGTCTGCTTCTCTCTCTCCCTCTGGAGCTCCCCCTGCTTCTGCTCCCCTGCTCACACTCTCTCTCAAATAAATAAATAAAATCTTTAAAAAAAAATAGAACAATTATAACAGTATAGTGTAATACAAGTTATGTGAATGCGGTCTTATTGTGTGTATTCACCCTTCTTGTGATGATGATAGATGATAAAAGGTCTACATGGTGAGATGAAGTGAAGTGGATGACACGCATTGTGACATAGTGTTAGGCTACCATATATCACAGGAGGATCATCTGCTTCCAGACTGTGGTTAACTGTGGGGGACTGAAACCACGGAATGCTAAGGTATGGATAAGAGGGGAGCCTACTGTGTGCTGGAAGTTTTCAACAACTAGCTTCCTGAAGTCTATTGTTTGGAACATCTGCCTATTTTCATGGAGTAAACACCCACACTATGGCTGATTTCAAGCTACCGATGTGGTGTCGCTGGACACAGGACAGGGAGGAGATGTGCCCGACTACCTCCAGCATCGCACGGGGCCACCACAGTGGGGCCCTGGATGACATACAGACAGCAAGAAGGCACAAGGCACAGAACAACGCTGTGAGGAAGTTCCTTTAAATGCAGGCCCGGTGCTTCTCCATCCACAAAACCTTCTTAATGTTTGTTATTCTATCTTAACCAATTAGGAAATCAGACACAAAATCTAATTAGGTCATGTAGCATCCTGATTGATAGTCATAGAATTTTCATGAGCAATTGAAATAATTAGGTAAGGGGATGAGTCCAATGTAGGTCCAAGAATGTGGGCTTCCTGAACACCCTTTCTATGAGCCATCGAGTCCTTCTTTGTCTGGCTCAGCTTGGTAGTCAAGGTCATAGAAAGAAGGGCCTGGATGTGTGAGGCCTCTGAGCTAAGGCTCAGCTCACATCTCCTTTGCTACCCTCAGCAAGCAAAAGAGTTACCCCCAAAATGATTAGATTGCCTTCTTGGTGGGTGAGCATCTTTTAATCCTGAGAAAGCTGTGCAGAAGACACAGAAATAGTTAAGGGGATGGAATCCACCAACCATGCGGTATTTATAGTTGAGTGTTGGCAAATAAAACGTGTATGTTTGACATTTCCAGGATTTGGAATGTTTAAAAAAAATTGGTGTTTTGAAGCAACAGATTAACTTTATGATTCTATTAAAAATGTATTACTGACTAGTTCACTTTGGCTTGCTGTTTTACACTGAAGTCTTACTACAATGATACACATTTAGGACACCTGAAAAATCACTACATTTGTAAGTTTATTAGATTTATAGGAGCTATTGAAGTACTCAAGGAGACTGTGTTTATGAAATTGTAGCACTTGAAAAAGTGAAGATTTCACATTTATAAATAAGTTTGAGCTCAGTAATCTCAGTAAATTGTCAGAGCTGTGCTATTCATGGTTGTAGAATAAGATTTGGAAGTTGGGTTAGAAACTAAAGGAGAATTAACTTTTAAAATTTGTAATGTTATGATATAAATACTATTTAGAGTGAAAATTGCACTTGGGTATTATTTGGGGGCACAGAAGCCACTCTGCAGAATTTCACACAATCTTTCATTGGCCCCTGAGTCCCAGAGGCAGAGTTAGGGTCTCCTTCTGGTTCCCATTCCCTCAGCACTCGGTGACGCCCCCAGGTGTGCACACACGGTGTATAAGCTCCTGCTGAGGGCAGGGGTCTATGCTCCTCTGGGGCAGGGACTGCTCTTACTTCTCTTTCTACCCCCAGAACCCACTGCAGCCTCGGCACTAGGGGACACGTCTTAGTCATTTGGGCTGCTATGACAAATGCCACATGCTGGAGGGTTCAACAACAGAGACGTATTTCCCACAGTTGTGGAGGGAGGTCTGGGATCAGGATGCCAGGTCAGTTCCTGTTTGGGGGGATGGCAGCCTTCATGCTGTGTTCTTTTGTGGCTGAGAGAGACCATTTCTCTCATATCTCTTCTTACAAGGGCGCTAACCCTGTCACGAGAATGGAGCTCTCCTGACCTAACCACTTCTTGAAGCTACCTCCCACCAAATCCCATCCCATGGGGGATGAGGGCTTCGACGTGTGAGTTTTGTGAGACACAAACCTTTAGTCCATAGCAGGGGCCCTCCAGAAATATTCCCTGAAGAGATAAATAGACGGGAGAATGCTGAGCGGGGGGCAGGACACAGCCCGGAATGAACTCGCGGCCTGCTGTGGAAGGGAGCAGGGGTCGGCCTCATGCTGGCTTTGCAGGCCTCTCCCACGCTGCTCTCAGGCTGTTCGTGTGTTCTAGAGCTGAGCTCCGTGTTTCGATCCATTGCTGTTCTCCACATTCTGGACACCCATTCCCGGTGAGATTATACCAGCACTTGCCCCACCGTCACCTGTAGAGGGATTCACTGAATTCTGTCCCATTTACCCATGAGTGGAGGCAGCGGCTCCTGGGCCTTCGGAAGTCCCTGTCTTCCAGACAAGGTGGCCTCTGGGGAGCCACAGCCACCGTCTCCATTGTGGCAGGGGGAGCCCGGCCAGGCATCAATCTCTCGGCAGAATCGACTTCTTTTTATCAACCAATGGATTTGTTCTGGCCAGAAAGGGGGCTAGAAGGATAAAAGAACTCTAGAGTCTTGAGAAGCTGTGTCTTTTTCTTCTCTGATTCAACCTGGAAGCACAGCACCTGGAACCTTACCGATGTGTGATTAAATGTTTAACCAGGTGCTAAGATGAATGAACGAGACAGAGAGAAGTGTTCCCTGAGGGAAGGCGTTGTACTCTGTAGAAATGCTTCTGTGGAAGCCGTCAGCAAGCATCGTTAACAGGTGAGCCCTCTACCTGTGTGCAAGAGGGCCCCTGTTTCATGGAGCTCCTTTCTCTCAGGTTTGAGTGAGAGCTCTCCCCTTCTTCAAATCCCAGGTCCTGTCCACTGGATTGGCCGGACCAACCCAGGAGCCCAGGTGGGGAGTGTCGCTCTCATTCCACGCTTCCTGTGAAGAGAATTGGCCTGGTCAAAGAAAGGAACAGAGATAAAGGACAAAGAGAGTCCTTGCGGCCTGTCACGCTCCTCTTTGTGTACTCCCGAAGCCAGAATTGTCAATTTTTGCCTAAACTAATTTGAATTAGTTTCCTGAAAAGCAACAGAATGACATCACTGCTAATAAATAATGACAATAAAATGCAGAGAGTTCTTTCTGCATTGCTAGGTACTTTTCTAATCCCGAAAACACTTTGAGTTCACAAAAAATCTTACAAAGGAAGTTTTATTATAGTTGAATTTTTCAGATGAGGCATCAGGACAAGCTAGTTCACATGTTCAAGTTCACGCAGCCGGGAAGAGGCAGAGTCTGGAGTCGGCTTCAGCGATTGGCTGGAAAGCAAGCTCCTCCCAAGGGACCCGAACTACCTCTCGGTAAGCTTACCAGTGGTGGTGGGTGAGGGGTTGCTGGGAAGACCCAAACATAAGCAGTCATCAAGCCGGAGAAGGGGGGGGGATGTGCCCAGCATACACTGGCCTTGATGTTTGTATTAATTGTTGTTTGTTGCTGAAGTTGGAGCCATTCTTGGGTTGGCGGCGGTGGGCGGGGTGGGGAGGGGAGGGGTGTTTCTTGGTCACGGCCGGGTGTTCATATAGGTTAGGCTAGGTCTGGAGAGGAGGGAGAACAGTCTGGAATGACAGCCTGGAATGCCCCCAAAGACATGGGGGCATCAGCAGCGTCCCAGGCCTGGCAGAGTGCAGTGCTCGTGGCCCCTCACATTTGTACACTGCTTCACAGCTGACAAGTACATTTTATTTCACTTCATAATCATTACTGCCATCATACGAAAAGGTTGGTTAATATCTGAATGCCTTGTACTTATGCTATACTTAATATAGCACAAAGTATATTAGAGACATAAAAAAACCTGAACATACTCTTGAATACACTGAAAATCACCCGAGAGATCTTCCCATACTTGGGAACTTGGGAGTTTTAGCATCTTGTAGCTTACAGATGTGATTAAACCACATTCCCTGGCAATGGGCATTTTATTGATTGATTCGGGGGGTGGACAGGGACAGAGTGAGAGGAAAAGAGAGAGAATCTTGGGCGGGCTCTGCGCTCAGCGCTGAGCCTAACATGGGGCTAGGC
Organism: Lontra canadensis; assembly: GCF_010015895.1. Taxonomy (NCBI): domain Eukaryota; kingdom Metazoa; phylum Chordata; class Mammalia; order Carnivora; family Mustelidae; genus Lontra; species Lontra canadensis. The sequence goes on along the minus strand of NW_022631097.1, from coordinate 4,257,362 downwards.
ATGGGGCTCAATCTCATGACCCTAAGAACATGACCTGAGCTGAAATCAAGAGTCTGAGGTTTAACTGAGCCACCCAGGTGTACTCCCCAGCGACGTGCATTTTAGACAAAGAATTATGGAGTTGAAGAGACATGCCATTCTGTTTGTGTAATTGTTTAAGTGGAAACGGAATTTTAGTACAAATTATAAAAAGCTGCTGTTACACCTACTTGTTGAATGCTTAGGATCAATCGGTCCTGGGCACAGCAGAGTGGTCCCTAAAGCCATTCCTGAGGGCTAGGGCAGGAAAGAGAGGCCCGGGTCACTGAGGAGATAAGGAAGGAGAGAGAGAAGGGCGCCCATCCATGGTCTTGGCAGAGCTAGAGATGATTTCCTGGACCAAGAGTCTCCAGAGACCCACTTGTTCCTGTGGGCCTCTAGGTGAGACCAAGATGGGGTAAGAAGGGAGTGTAAGGAGGAGGGCAGATGTGAGAGAATGTGTTAAGAAAGCCCACTATTTGGGTCAGTGTGGCAAGATGTAGGCAAGAGAGAGTGTTGGAGATGCATGACTAACAGCGTGCAGGGCTGGAATTTTACACAGGTAAAAAGGAAAATGCATCATCTGTCCCTCAAGAGTCTGTAGACTCATTCATGTAGACCCTTTAGTGGGTTATAACTACCCTGCTGATGGCTTTCAGCCCCTCACACGGAATGAGGTCCCTGCCTATACTCCCATGGCAGGCACCCCAATGGTCCCTCTAGCATATATATCATTATCACCTTTTGAGCTTTTGCATGCCTGTCTCACCTATGAGATGGTAATCCTTTCAAGGTAGCAATGCGTCTCTTCTCTCACTAAGACCAAGACTTGGTACAGCCCCTGGCATGTTGAAGGCCATACAGTTGGGTGAATGTTGCTGTTGAAGCATTGTTTCTGCTAAGTAGTATTAACAGTGTGTTGTTTGTATTTAAAAACAACACTACCCATCATCTTGGCCATAAACTTTATAATGCATCAACATCTCTGAGCCTTGGTTTATTTTCTTGGAAAAAAATAGATTAAATAAATCCCTGTATCAGTGTTCTGTGAGCTTTCTAACCATAGTGACTCTTTATGGCTTATCTTAGAATTTTAACTGCTTATTCATGTATTCAATGCTTTTGTTTTGGCTCAGAGGTCCCAAACGCTCCTATGGAATAGGGTAATTTTCTAAATGAAATAAATTGCTTCAATAAAGTTTCAAACTCCAACCCTGGCCATATGTGATCAACTTTAATCAACTTACAGTAAGTCTTATTATTATAAAATAAAATAATTTATTATTAAATAAAATAAAGTATTATTATAAAATAATTATTTAAAATTATAAAATAATTCATACAAAATGAATAAACAATGCCTAGAGAACCCATAGAGTTTAATAGCTTTACTTAGAGAATCCAATTAATAAATCAGACCACTCAATTTCTGCAATTAATTGGATAATTGATATTCATCAATTGATAATTGATCATTGAACTGGATAATTAACTGGAAAATATTATGGTAGTATGGAAAGATTTTCTTCCTCTTGGGAAATGGCTAACAAATAGTCCTCAGCCTGGTTTCAAACATGGAGATCTGTTGCTATTTTGTTTCCAAAATTACTCTATCGGAGAAAAAAAATGGTATTTAAGCATGAATGATTTTACAATAAACAGTACAAGCTAGAGAAGAAGTAAATTATGGAAGCAAGGTTGACAAGAACACTGGCTTGCTAGTGTTCTAAATGGAACTGACCTTGGTTTCTTATGCTAGAAGTTTGAATCTTCGTAAGTGGGAAGTATAACTGGAGAGATAAGAACTTCCTTGATTTTGGTCAATAATATAGAGTCAACAGTAATGGTAAGAACAACAATGTGTATAACAATAATGGTAAAGAGTACCCCAATAATATTAAAAGCAGCTCGCACAAGTGATGTGATAAGGGGGGAGAGGAGTCATGTAGATACATACTTGAAATCTGGTATGGCCCCTCAGTGGTCAATACCTTGGGTAGATTACTTAAATTCTCTGTGCAATGGTTTTCTCGCCTGTAAAATGATACCTGTATTCAAGAGTTGTACTAAGGAATAAGATTTAAATGAAAGGGACAAAAACACTGGCTCATAGGAAGCTAATAGGTATTGTTAGTAGCTGTTACGTTCAAAATGTTGCTGTGGCGAGTAATATATTCCATAGCTTTGTTGATATCTTGGAGAGGTGCATGACTGAATCATCAGGGTACCTTGGGACAGGTGTATGCACTGGGCAGGGGAGAAGATGGGTTCCTGGGCTAGCCTGGACTGTCTTGCGAAGAAATGTGTACTCTTGGTCTTGGTCTACAAGACAGTACACTTTCAGGAGTCTGGGAAATCAGAAAGAAAGAAGAGGTATGTTTTAAGGAGGACAGTGCAGCAAGTCATGGTGTTGGAGGCAGGCAGGCTCTAATCATAATAAGACAGGGAATGAGAAGAACCTCTTCAGGGCACTGGTGGTGAGGAGCCATGCTAGGCTCTCATCAAATACAGGGAGCAAAAAGGGCCTGGTTAGTAACAGCTAACCCATAATGGCCATACAAAGCACCAGCGTTGTTCTGTATGCTTTATAGGCATTCAGTTGCTGGATGTTCATACTGGCCTTAGAGGTGGGAACCTTCAATATCACCCTGTTTCATTTGTACTCAGGGCTTCATTTATAGAGGTGACCAAGTGAAAACAGAGATGGATGCCACTGAAAGAAGTTTCATACCCCCAGTTTCTAAGAGGAGAGTCATGTGACACCACATAGGGCCACATAGAGAAGTACCAGCATCAAGAGGCAGGGTGTGAAGGAGAAAGCAAGTCCCAGAGCCTTTAGTGTGGTTTCTATGAGAATAAGAAGGAATGGGTAAAGAAGTGTAGTCAAGATTAAGCAGATTCAGGACTGGATGCCGTGAATAATTCTTGTGGGCTTTGTTCTATAGATGTGGTCTCCAGTTGTCCAGGACCAGCCCTTGGGTGATATGGGGCTTGGGGAAGGGGGAACTGGCTTGGTGTGAAGGATCAGATAAGGAAGTGCTTGGGAATATGGGCTTTGGACTGGTCAGTTTGCATATGGAAGACATGCTTTCAAGCAAGTTGCTTGCTAACTCTAGGAATTAGCTAGCCCTGAAAGGGGCAGTCACTCCCCTGGCCAGCAAGGACCCCGTGATGTGAACACATCATAAAATACATAGAGTAAAAAAAAAAAAAAAACCATGATTAATATCCCCTTTGACAGAGGAGGAAATTCTGACAGAGAGAAGGTAAGTAACTTGCAAAAGACCAGACAGCTCTGTGATGAAGTTGGACATTCAATCGAGGAGCAGTCTCTGTGCTTAACCACTATGACAACTCTCTCCACTTAATGTTGATATTTCTAGAAGTGGTGAAGTGAAAGAATTTGCTTATTATGGCAAATAATTCTTTACAAACCAGTAAAGGTTTGGGGGAGGGTTTTTGAGATGTTTTATTTATTTTCTTTTATTTTTTAACCGAAGTCTAATGGACATACAATATCTTATTATTTTCAGGTACCCATCATAGTGATTCAATATTTTCACATACTGTGAAATGATTCCCAAAATAAGTCAAGTTATCATCGCACCACACAAAATTATTACAATATTAACTAGTCTTTGTGCTGTATATTACATCCCTATGACTTACTTATTTTATGAGTGTAAGTTCAGTCTTCTTCTTAAGCCTCTTCACCTGTTTTGCCTTCTCCCTTTATAATGGTGTTACAGAGAATGGGGGCAATTTTCTGAGGTTGACATGGAGTCATTATGTGCTATTGCAACTTGACTAAATACAGTTCACTTTCATGATCCAAGAAAAAATGCCGTCATCGTGCATCAGAATGTGTTCCAGAACTTAAGAGGACACGTTTGACTCCAGATGTCATCCTGATTAATGGGGAGCAGGTGGCATGATGGGCCAGGCAAGCACTCATCTCCCAAGGGTGGTTTAGATTTTGGCTGGCCCAATGCCGAGAGATGATCTTTGATGACCTTCCAAGGTTCACTAGGAGCGTAACATAATTTATTTCTATATCTCATGCATAGATCCATAACTTCCTTCTGGTCCACATAAAGTGAGGCAACAAATGAGCTGGTATAAGGAACTTTTGCCTTTTTCAAGTTAGATGGGCTAGCGTAGCCTTGTGAATATATCATCGACTTGCAAAATCTTTCAAAATCTGCCATTACATGGAAATGTATGTTTAGATGCAAATTGGAAATTCACAAACAATAATAATCTCTCTTCTTTGTGAAAAATAAAATTTACTATTGTTTTCCTGAATCAAAAAATCTAAATATTTTGATTTCCTATGCTTTTTAAAAGTTTACTCTCATATAAGGAAAAGACAAACTAACCTCACAAGTAAGCTCTTTGCTTCATGCGTGTTATGGCATCATTGAGGACAAATAAGCACAGCTTTCTTGGGCAGCTGTCTTGTGCTGAGCACTGTAACAAAAGGCCTTATTTTATTGTCTTGTTTATAGATGCATTAGCTCCTTTAATTCATATAATAACCTGCTGAGACAGGCAGGACAGACCTTGTGGTAAATATTGTTTTTGTCTCATCAGTCACATTTCTTTTTCTGCAAATAAGAGGAAACTCATAGAAATTGGTGTATCCCCATGAGATCTCAGTGTTTTTCCCATATAAGCAGAGGTCTGGGGGTAGGCAGTGGGGGGGCACTGCTCTGGCCACTCAGAGACACCATTTGGGGCCTGGCTGTCTCCAGTCTTCTGCTCTGTCTTCCTCGCTGGTTTGGCTCTTGTCACCAGCCTAATGGCTGCCAAAATGCAACTTCTTGTCTAAATTCTACACAGAGAACCCTGGTAGGAGTCGACTCTGCCTGACCCCTTCCTCCTGGCAACACCTTTTTATTTTTAGCTCTGAAAATAGAAATGTTATGTTGTCCACGGATCCAGGGTATCAGTCACAGAAGATTGTTTTTCTTTAGGTAAATAAATAACCAGTAGTGGAATTGCTGGATCATAGGGCAGTTCTATTTTTAATTTTTTGAGGAACCTCCGTTTTGTTCTCCACAGTGACTGCACCAGTTTGCATTCCCACCAACAGTGCACAAGAATTCCTTTTTCTCCACATCCTCGTCAACACTTGGTATTTCCAGTCTACTTGATTCTACCATTCTGACAGGTTAAAGTAATATCTCACTGGGATTTTGATTTCTATTTCTCTGGTTAGTGATATTGAGCATCTATTCAGTGTGGTATAAATGGAATAGTGCTCAGCCATAAAAGAAGAATGAAATTTTGCCGTTGGCAACAACATAGTTGGAGCTAGAAGTTATAAGTCAGAGAAAGAGGGAAATGTCACAGAAAGAGAAATATATTATTTCACTCTTATGTGCAATGTAAAAAATAAAACATGAACGAAGGAAAAAGAGATAGACAAAAAACATACTTTAAAAAAAAAAGATTTTATTTATTTGTCAGAGAGAGAGAGAAAGAGAAAGAGAGAATGAAAGAGCACAAGCAGGGGGAGGGGCAGAGGGAGAAGGAGGCTCCCCAAGAGCAGGGAACACAGGACCCCTGAGATCATGATCTGAGCCGAAGGCAGACACTTAACTAACTGAGCCACTCAGGCATCCCAAAAAGCAGACTCTTAAGTACAGAGAAAAAACTGATGGTTACTAGAAAGGAGAGGGGGCTGGGAGGATGGATGAAATAGGTGAAGGGGATTAAGAGTACACTTATTATGGTGAACACTGAGTAATGTATAGGATTGTTGAATCACTATATTGTATACCAGAAACCAATATAACACTGTATGTTAACTGTACTTCAAATAAAAAAAGAGAAAAGAAAAAGATCTGCATTTGAGTTGATAGTACAGTACCAACGACAGTGATGTCATGTTCCTTGATTTTGAGCGTGTGTTACACTTGTGCAGATGTTATCATTAGGGAAGCTGGTAAAGTATACACAGGAATTCTCTCTACTATTTTTTTATTTTTTTGCAGCTTCTTGCGATTCATAAGTGAGTTCAACATAAAAAGTTATTTTTCAAAAGTATTTGAAAAATACTGACCCCAGCTTATTTGCAGCTCTTTTATAGAGCTGGCATTCAGATGGATGCATGCACAACATACAAATAAACAAACATATAAACAAGGTCTAGCGGTAAGTTTGTTGAGGCATTTCATTGCCCTTGGTTCTCTGGTGGGGTTCTGAGTAGACTATTTTGCTGGGGCTTCAATATACTTGTATTTATCAAGAGCATGTACCAAGCAAGACCAGCCGAGTCTGACCGACAGGCAGAAAATAAAATTATGAGAAGACACTGGGTAGCTTATTGCACTGTCGGGAAGACACAGAAAATAGGCAGGCACCAAGAACAGCTGGGTTGCGGGGGGAGAGCCGGGCTTTCATTACAGGAAACCACTTCCTCAACAATCCCCAAGTCTGTGAAACACTCCATCAAGGCTCAAAACCCAGAGCATAGATTTGAGTGGCCAGGGTTTAGGTGATGGGCTGTGTCTGAGCTGCCAGGGTCCAGGATGGAAGTCTTCCCCACAGTGAGTGCATTCCCAGGTAGGCATGTTGGAAAGATGCTGGATGGATAAAGAGAAAGAAAGCATGTCCAGATCACATACTGTGCAGTGGTTTTGAAATACATTCACAAACTCTTGGACCTGCCTCCCTTAAATGGTGAGCCATTCTTCTTAATTTGGCCTGTACTTAGTGGCTTCTGTCTAACGAATAGAATGGTCATGATGGTGTATCCCTTCTGAGATTAGGACACAAAAGGCATGGTGGCTTCCTCCTTGTTCTCTTTCTTGGATTGCTTGTTCTGGGAGAAGCCAGCTGCATGCACTGAGGGACCCCCAAAAAGCCTATGGAGAGATCCATGTGGGCAGGACCTGAGACTCCAGCCAGCGGTGTGTGAAAGAGTGTGCTTGAAGGTTCCGTGCTTAGTTTGCAAAAAGAAACATTTTCTCCTTCTATAATGTTACTATTGGTCATACCACCAGAATGACAGTTTTTGTAAAGGGAGACAAACCAAACTCTAACATATCCACTCAGAACCAGGTCCCGTACGTCTGTCTGATATACTTTCTTTTGTAAGTTCTCTTAAACTCCTTTTATGACTTGCAGTTTGTGGGTTTAATTGTAAGGTCCTTTACTACCAACATCCTATGTGTTCCTACTAAATATGGGTAGAGGTGAGAGTCCCTGTTTCTGCTGCTGGTCCCGAGGCTCTCACTTGCATTTAAGAGTTTCCTTCTTTGCTGCTTATTAAAGATCCCTTTGTCTTTAGCCAGCACCTCCTCCACAACTGGGGTTCTTTCCTCCTTTGAGTTATTCAAATCTTTGTTTTTGAGGGATCTGAGCCCACATGTGTAGGATAAGAATCTTTCCTTACCCTTTATGGTTTTGCAACCAATGGAAAGAGATGCCCTCAGGGATCACTAGGTTTTGCCTCATAGTTTCCTTTCATCTTCCCCACTCCCACCCCCACCCCGAAAGCAGGGACACCATTTTCCTGAAAAATGGAGAAAGGGATGTATTTTATCCATTTCTTAGAGCAGATAGATAGTCTATTGCTGACATCCATCTTAAAGCTGACACGTTGAGAAACAGACATTTAGGCATGCCATTTCAGGTTGTAAAGAGAAATCCTTATATAATTAAAGGCAGAAAATAGCCAAATTTTCAGAATGCTTGGTGGGCGAAAAACAAGGACCTTATTGGAAAAGATGAAAATCAACAATGAACAAGTGAAAAGTAACAACGTAAAAACAAAACACCTAGTTCTGCCTCTAGGACAGCAGTTGGTGCTCCTTCCCCTGTTTATGTTCTGTAGCCCCAAAGCTTGCCCCATATCATTACTGTGTCATCAGTGACCACTTGCTTAGAAGTGGGTTTCTAGGCTCATTTGTCATTCTTGGTCTTTTACTTCATCCAAACTACCAGAATATAACATAACTAGAAACAAGTCAAGGAGATAAACAAGGACACAGAGAAAAATTTTTTAAATATGGGAACTGTTTTTGCAAAACTGTATGCAACTGCATTTGGAAACTTTCATGACTAGAAGTGTTAGCTCTGTCTAAACACAACAGCAAAAGGAAAGCTATAGTGTGTTTGAGGTAAATCTGGGTACTAGAGGTTACAATAAATACCTAACATTGTCTATTTCACTAAATGAAGTATGGTTTGTGTGGGGGTGGGGTGGGGGAGAGGTGTGCATCCCGGGGGAATAAAAGAAAAATGTCATCGATTAGGAATCACAAGGTAGGTTCCAATTAGAGGTCCTTGGATACTTATTATTTGGTTCTTATTAACTGTGTTACCCTTAGGAAGTCACTCTACCTCTCTGTGCCTCATATTTATGGCCGTAATATTAAAAGATTTGTGATCCTGTGATTCTACAATAGTGAGCCTAAAGAAACCTAAAGTGAAATATGTAAAGATTACTCAAAAATATGCAGTTGAAAGTTATTCTGTTTCTGAGTCAGCAGTTTCTTAATGAAAGGTGAAAAATCCAGTTTATATGACTTCAGACCTAACTAGGGATTAAGTGGGAAGTGTTTATGATGTGGCTGTGAAATCTGGAAGTGGCTTCCAGGAATAGCCAACTAGTTTTACTGGGGAGGTCCACCCACACACCAGATGAGAGGATGTGGAAGAGCGAGGCCCGGAAGGAGTCAGTTGGCCGTGATGGCCGTCGGCTGGTAGGGACTCAGTTCAGTCAGCTGGACGGGTGTCAGCAGCGGGAAGGCAGAGAGCCTAAACAGATCCTGAATGTCTCACTTCGGTGGGATGCCACCGCAGGGAATATTCCGTAAACAACCATTAGGGAAGGGCTTGGGGCTCTGATGAATGACGCAGTGTCCAAAATCCATGGGCAGAGATGCTGACTGATTTTGGTAGATGCAGTTTGCCCAGACGAGGGTCTGAGCTCGGGCTCTGTGTGTTCTTGAAAATCGGACAAGGTTGTTGACACTTCTGAAGGAACAGAGCAGTGAGCACACTGTCAGCTGTTAGGAAGCAGCTGGGCTGGGGCCACACATTTGGTTGTGTTGTGTTCACCTTGTGAAATGTCCTATGGTAAAAATTAAATTGCCTTCGAAGTCCAGATCAGGCTCCAGCTGTGTAGTTATTGGCAGTTCCTATTTTTTTCAGGCTCTTAAAGCATGGAATGGCCAACATCTGAGGAGAAAGCCATCTCACAGAATGCTCTGAGGAAGGCTGGTCTGGTCTGAAATACTGACCCCACTCACCCTGTAGTGAAGTCTTTGTTCAGTGAACCCCCAGGGGACTAGCCTGGCTGCCTGGCAAAGATATGTGCCCCCACAGTCTCACACATGACTCAGTCTTGTTTGATGACCCTCCCAACAGACCATGTGTTTGGTTTTCCTCCCTGGCTCTGCTCTTCTTGGGAACTATTCTGGGTAAGTGGCCCAACGGGCTTCTATGCCCCGTTCACGTCCTGGCAATGGCAGCAGATCTGCACATAAGCTCACCTGACCCTTCACCATACTCTCTACTGATTAGCTCTGTTCCCTTGCAGATGCCACAGGGCCAAAGCTCTGTAGTGAACATAGAGGCTCAGAGAAGCCTGGACACAGGTGGTACAAGGCCCAGAACCGCATGAGACTCATAGGAGCACTTGACAACCCCACGCCAGAAGGGTCAGGACCAGGACTTAGATATTTTCTTGAGATATTAAGTTTATATCTTATAAATCAGCTTTGTTGATTTTATAGTTTGTGCCTAACAATTCTCAACCAATTTTTGATTGTTGTATTATTGGACCTGAGTGAAAAGAATCCTTCAGGTAGCACATTTCAGATAGGAACCTGGACCAGGTAGGCTTCTGGTGACCAAGACAGCTCAGGACAATTATGGTCACAAACATGGCAGCCATATGCGGAATGGCACCGGCATGCCATCTCTTGCTGGGACCCCAGGCCACGCTGTGCTTACCCGAGTGGGGATGGCAGAGCAACTGTCGGAGGAGGCATACAGTGCTGCATAGGCTGTGTATCTCATAGTTCATTATCCTCTTTCTATAGATATGAGTTCTTTAGCCTATCTGCTTTATTTAAAAAGCAAAACAAAACAAAACAAAAAACCTCTTTTTATCCCCCAAATTAAATAGTGAAAATATTAAGGAAGAATTTTCTCCCTGACCTTACCACCTTAACAACTATTTTGATTATTTGGAGTTAATTCCCAAACTTTCTGCATGTGCTTATATGTTCTATGTAATTACAATTGTGGTGCATTTGCTTCATGTATTTTGTTTTCTGTGTAATATATTGTAAATATTTTCTGTGTTTTTATCAAGGTCATTTTCATGAAGTGTCACTGGATCCCATGCCCAGAAGCATCCTGGACCTGGTTTAATGATCAGTGGTCAACATCTTGAAATTCTTACTAGTTTTTATCAAGGTGACCAGTTTTTTTTTGTTGTTTTGTTTGTTTGTTTGTTTTTGTCTTTTTTTCATTTATTTGGTTGGTTGTTTGTTTTTTGGTAGTGGGAACTGCAAGTTACATAGTTCGTCCTAGGTCCTCTTTTTATTTTATTTTGATGACTATATCATTCCATAATTTACTCTATGTTCATTTAAGTTGTACCAAATACAGATAATGCTGCAAAAATGTCTTTATGTCTCTGGAGTTTTGTTTTGTTAAGTTAATCAGGGTGAATTCTAGCTGCAGGTTTTAGGGACCACAACAACTCATCTTCATGCTCATGTTACTATATTCTGATATGATATCTACATTTCTCCATTTTCTTTATTAAAAAAGAACTACACATACTACCTCTTTTAAGCCACTAAGAGGATTTCTCAGCTTTAAGCCTCTTGAAGAGAGCCCTGCCCTTGTCTTTCTTCTCGCCCAGCCCTGGGTGTGACAGAAGATGCCAGCATGTTGCTCCTTACTGAGAATGGGGGTGGCAGTTACAGAGACCTGGGTGTGAATCACTCTAGACATCAGTCTTCATCTAGCTGGGGAGTAATACCTACCCCGAAGGACTATTTTCGTGAAGACCAAGCATTAGGGTGACCGACGTAATGCCTGGAACCCTGCAGTTGCAAAATAATTTGAGATTCCGTTCCCGCTTAAAATTAGTTTCCACCACTTAGTGGTTCAGGTACCCAGGAAACCAGAGGTCGGGAGTTTCAAGCTCCCCACCCCATTTTTTGGTCTTTTCCAAACATTTATAGATACCCTTTGCAAAAATCAGCTCTGGCTCCTTCTCTTTAGTATTCTTTGTAGTTTGTACTTTGTTACACTTTCTGCTTTTGGTCCTTTATCTGAAGGCTCTATAGCTGTTTAAATGAAAAGTTTCCTTACTCATAACTTAGAGTGTACAAGCCTTTAAGTAAAAGTATACACTTATATATCTATATAAAAGCTACTCCAAGCAAGACCGATGATAGTGAAATGGAAAGTGAGAAAAGTAACAGAATGAGAAAGAAATCAATATACTAAATCAATAGACCAACACTATCAGTATTATCGTAACAGAGCATTAGATTTTGCTTTGAACTTCCCAAGAACAAAGGCAAGAAGGCAAACGCATGTGTGTATGTAATTGCTATTGTTCACAAGAGACAGTGCTTCTTGTAGTGGATAGTTTTCCTAATAAATTCTTGAGTAGATTTGTCACACGGGCAAGGATACTTATTTAACCCTGTTTGGTTCATAGGAATTACTCAATAAGCATGTTGAACAAATGAATATTGGACTTTATATTGCTGGCATTGGACAGCATGGAAAGCAGCAAAGCTCTGATAATTTCTTGCTAATATTTATGAGCCAGCGGAATCAGGTGTTGTGCTAAAAGCTTTGTATACATAGGCTCATTTACTGCACACAAATACCCGCTAGGATGTTATTAACATTCCTATTTTACATTCGAAGAAGCTGAGGCATGAAGACGTCAAGTCGTGTTTCTAGGGCCCACAGTGGCCAGTGGGAAGCCAGGATTTGACCACAGATGGCACATTCACTCACCCATTCCGCCACATTGCCCCATATTGTGGTGTGGTGCCCGTCCATACATCCATTGTGGGCAGTTCAGTTCAGTGCAAGTATTTTGATCGTCTTACCATTTGTTTATCATCTGTTCCTCCATATAGAAGTCTTTCCCTTTCCACGGGGTCAAGCCTGTTAATCTTCTTTCTTACAGTTTCATAGTTTTCTGTCACATGTAGAAAAGCTTCCCTTACTCCTGCATTCTGCACAGTTATCAGTTCAGCTCATGAACAATTCTTATCTTATCCATCCACTGTCCCACCAGCCACCTGACCTTTCAATGTCCAGCACAGCTCTCCAGCCCCAAGGCAGAGCTCGGCCCCCTGGAGTCCCAGGGCCTGCCTGGACCGGGAAGCTGCTGGGCACCCAGCCCTGGCCTCAAGCTCTTCTCTGCTCTATGGTCACCTGGGGACTGTGGCCTGGATGGCATCCTGGATGCCGTGTTAGTCCTAATGGGTCCTCAGGAGAGCATCGTCTAGGGTGACAAAGCCATCCCGTGTGTGCCGCACTTGGGAGCAGACAGCAGGCCGATCTCAGAACCTTCATAAAGTCCTTCGTGACTTCCAGTACTGTGTAAATCCTGACAGACCCTGGGATGTTCGCCAAACATACCTGTGGTTACTCTAACCACCTGCTGGTGGGAATGGCAACTGGTGAAGTCTTCCAGAGGGCAATTTGGCCTAAGATGCTTAAAACCTGCCATCCTCTTTGGCCCAGTATTAACTTCAAAGAATGTGACATAAAGAAATCATCCCAAATGCATACAAAGATTATAACTGCAATTGGACATATCTGAAATATCCAATGGTAGGGACATTGATTAAAAAATAGTTTAATGCAGATAGTTTAATGAGATAGAATAATACACCTACACTAAAAATTGTATTTTAAAAAGGCACTTGAATGTATAGAAAAATGTTCATGGTGTTTTGATACGTTGGAGAAAATACGGTCTTAAACGGTAAGTATATTGTGGTTCTAATTTTGCAAAGGGTACACCTCTGGTGGAGGTTTAAACAAATACAAGCACTTTAATTTTTTATTTAAAGATTTTGTTTGAGCAAGAGAGGGAGAAAGAGTGTGCACATGAGCAGGGGAGGGCCAGAGAGAGGAAGAGGGAGAAGCAGACTTCCTGCTGAGCAGGGAGCGCAGGGGTTTGATCCCAGGACCCTGAGATCATGACCTGAGCTAAAGGCAGATGCTTAACTAACTGAGTCACTCAGGTGCTCCTGATATAAGCACTTTAATGCTAGAACCATTAGACAGTATATATTAAAATTTAGGGGTGCCTGGGTGACTCAGTGGGTTAAGCAATGACCCTTGATTTTGGCTCAGGTCATGAACTCAGGGTCATGAGATCAAGTCCTGAGTTGGGCTCCATTCTGGGAGTGGAGCCTGCTTAAAATTCTCTCTCTCCCCCGGCCTCCTTTCCCTCCTCCCCATTGTACTTTTCCTCTCTCTTTTTAAGATAACTGACCAAGTAAATAAATAAATAAAATTTAAATTCTATGATGCAGCAATTCCTCTCCATCTCACTTGCCCGAGTCCCATGGACATAAAGAGGCAAGTACAACTTTATTTTTTAATAATGTAAATTGGAAGTCATTTTAATATCTAACAAAATGGAAGAGTTATATACGCTGTGATGCGTCCTAACTATGGAATAGCATTTGTTAGTTAGAAAGAATCAGGTACTGGCATGGAAACATAAGAATATTTACTGATAGATTATTAGGTGCAGAAAGCAAGTTGCAGGAAGGAAAGTATAATTTATGTTCTTTTGAAGATTTAATATAATATGTCTGTATAAGTATGCATTATTGAAAGATTTACTCTGGAAGGAGACATATGATAACAGTTACTTATTCTGAGACGAGAAATGGAGGATGGGCTGGTTATAATGGAAAATTCATCTTAGGGACAGTGTTAAGATCATGTTCAAGAAGAATGCAATTATATGTGACTTGTGCAACTAAAAATAAACTAACTGTGAGTATTAAAGAAAAAAAAGAAAAATATATGAAAATGTTGAGTGGCTATCTTTTTTCTGATTTTTTCTTTAGTTATTATTGATTTTAATCTTATTAAATTAAGAATTGTAGTTCTGGTTCTGAACCTGAAAATTCTGTATTTCCTAACTCTGGCTAGGGTTATATAACGCGTGTCTGGTAGATAACTTTTAAAGTAGCACCTCTCTAGGGTGCCTGGGTGGCTCAGTTGGATAAACACCTGCCTTCAGCTTGGGTTGTGGTCCTGCGGTCCTGGGAACAAGCTCCTCATTTTGAGGTCCTTGATCAGAGGGGGTAGTCTGCTTCTCCCTCGCCTTCTGCCCCCCAACATGTGCACACTCTTGTTTTCTCTCAAGTAAATAAATAAACGCTTAAAAAAATAAAGTAGCACCTCTCCAACACCATTACTACTTTCCTCCATATTTAATTTCCTTGGTAACATTTATTTTACCGCTTGTCATATACATGTTTGTTTGTGTCTATTTTGTCTCTTTCCACTGCAGTGAAAGGTCCTTATGGAAGGGCCCCTGCCTGTTTGGTTTTCTGCCACTTACTTAGTGTAGCAGGTGGAAAGGCTTTGTATATAGAAGCCACATGATAAATTAATAAATTGTTGTTGATGCACACATAAGCCTAGGAAATAATGTGGAATAATTATACCCACTAAAATACCAACAATGGTTTTGTTTTGTCTTTGTGAGTTGGTTTTCAAGGCTTCCTTTTTTCTTTTCTTTTTTTTTTTTTTTAAGATTTCATTTATTTATTTCAGAGAGACAGAGACAGAGAGAGCGAGCATGAATGGGGGAGGGGCAGAGGGAGAGGGATAGGGAGAAGCAGCCTCCCTGCTCAGCAGGGAGCCTGATGGATGCAGGGCTCTATTCCAGGACCCTCAGATCATGACCTGAGCCGAAGGCAGATAATTAACTGATTGGGCTACCCGGGCACTCCCAAGGTTTTTGTTTTTGTTTTAAAGATTTTATTTATTTGTCAGAGAGAGAGAAAGAAAAAGAGCACAAGTAGGGGGAGTGGTAGGCAGAGGGAGAAGCAGGCACCCTGCTGAGCAGAGAGCCCCATGCGGGACTCATCCCAAAACCCTGGGATTATGATCTGAGCCAAGGGCAGATTCTTAATGGACTGAGCCACCCAGGTGTCTCTTTTTCAAATGTGGGAGCAGGGAGGCTCATCTGAGGCAACTCCTACTTGTTTAGACTCTGTTTTGTGGTCTCAGTGAGGTTTGGGTTATTGATGACAGTATTCCTTTTATAGTGAGTTGATGATCCTGTAAATTGGTGTGCAACTTTTTTTCTTTGGTGACCAGGATGACTTTAAGCATTACCTTAAAAATTGATTGTTGTTTTGCCTACACTGCATCCTGTGGTGGAACTGGGTACCTTGTAATTAAGATGCACCAAGTCTGCAATGCTTCATTGCAATATCGTTACATGTGAAGCAAAGACAGAGGAACACCACCTTGCCTTTGTACAAAAAGCTACTTGCAAGCAAGCTATGTAGTGTGATGTTAGTTTACACGTCTATGTGACTGTGCCCTAGCAAGCCTGTTTTTTCTGGAACATCACAGGACTGGAAAACTGCAGGGAATGTTGTCAGAGCTAAGCTCTAGGGACTGACCTCTTAGAAAATAGTTCAGGGAACCAGTGGCAAGTCTATAACTGTAGGCAAGGGAAAAGGAAACCCTTTCCTTCTATCCTTCTATGTTCTGCAGAAAGGCCTCTGGTAATTGAACTGACAAAAGACAGATAAACAAGAGAAAAGCACACACATTTTAATAATGTGTGCAATGTGCATTAATACCAGAGAAACTCAACGATGAGGAGTAATCAAAGGGGTGGTTAGAACTTGGGGCTCCATATAGGGTCTTCATGAAAAGAACAATATGTTTGTAGAGATGGGACAAGATAAAGGAAAAGGGATTTAGGTTTTCAGGGGTGGTGAACTGTGGGAACCCTAGGGGAACACTAATGGCAGGTAAGAGTGGTTTTAGCAAGATATAGCATATCTGTGTTCCTCTCTGATGATTAAGAGGAAGATAAAGAGCTTTTTTCCTTCTATTTCTCAACTGTTCTCAACGCAAAATAATCCTTAAGCCAAAATAGCATATTTTAGGGTGGCATATTCTGGTCCCTTAAATATGACAGTGGGATGTGAAAACAAGATTGGCCCAAGGAAGAAGTGGGGCTCAGCCTTTAGTTTTCTATTAGGTAGCATTGGTCACACAAGTGCTATATGCCCACACTGGGCTAGACGCTGTGGGGGATTTAAAAATATTCTGCAACATGGCAGATGCCTTTACTTGCCTATTTGGTTGTACTGAGGAACCATAATGCTTATGAGGTCTTAGTTCCATTAGTTGTTCCCTGATGCCTTCCATGTTTTCATATCTCAGAGTTTACATGTCCTTCTTAGGCCATGTCATGGGATCATACTGCTGCTGTGACTTAGAAATATAGCTGGGTGGGCGCCTGGGTTAAGCCGCTGCCTTCGGCTCAGGTCATGATCTCAGGGTCCTGGGATCGAGTCCGGCATTGGGCTCTCTCCTTGGCAGGGAGTCTGCTTCCCTCTCCCTCTCTCTGCCTGCCTCTCTGCCTACTTGTGATCTTTCTCTATCAAATAAATAAATAAAATCTTAAAAAAAAAAGAAACGTAGCTGGGGATTTTCTTAAAAGTCTTGAGTTGAGGTTATATAGGTAGCATTTAAGGGCAAGTGTCTGGCTCTCACCTTCAAAATTATACTTCTCAAATGGGGAAAGTGACTTAAAACAGAAAGAATATTATAAAAAACAAGTAACTTCTATAATTTGGGTATCTATTATATTCCAAGAACTGTGAATTCCCATATTGGGAGGTAATATCGCCATTTCACAGAAGGAGAAACTGAAGGTCAAAAACACTTCTGCCCAGATATTTACTGGTTTATAGGGATCGAATCTGTGGCTGCTGAATGAAATGGCTGAAAGCAGTTATTGTGATTGAGAGAGTTCTGGCATTATGCACAGGTGAGTTAACAGAAACTGTGATGAGGATATTAAGGCTAAGACTCTAGAATTATGAGTACATGCTGAGATTGAGCTGACGTTGTCCCGGATGAACAATGGCCATTTCTGAGTTGATAAACACCTGACACTCATACAGCTTTATGGAAGAGGGCCCAAAGGCCACATGGACTCCCGGCTACATGATGTGGCTGGAGAGCAAGTGTGGGCCACGGCGAGAGACATGGCTGGGAGTCATCCAGGAAAAGAAGCCAGAGAGTTGGTGGCGCCAGCTCTTTAAAATCTCTAGAAAAGTGGCTAAGTCTTCATAGTTCTGGGCAGGTGAGGTACTGGATAATACTCTCTCACACCATTTGCCAGGGTCAGCTTAAGGTGAGGAACGACATGCTGATCTCTAAACTGTGTACCTCAACAGTCAGTCTTTGACCAAAACATGGAAGATTTGTGATTCACTGATTATTTAGAAATCTTTGGCTCCTGGACATTTTTAGGATGAGGTCTAAATCTCTTGACAACAGTGTTCAAAACCATAAATAGTACCACAGATTGAAGTGCCCCATCCAGCTTCAGGAGTGTGCTAGTGTGTCTGGACAGTGGCTAGGCCAAGGGCTGTGCTTCACAGGGAAACACATGCATACAAGTGCAGATCCTTGCGTCAGCACAAAGGCAGGCCATGTGCCCTGATCAGGAAGGAACTGACATGTTAACCTGTGTACCATTTGGCCATTTCTACAGAACCAGTATGTCACTGGGCTCTTTTATGCAGTGTGAGTAGGTGGGCAAAGTGATGTAACCTCTCTGAAAATAATAGATATCAATCAATCTAAAGGACCAGTAGGGAGTTTGTTGACTCCACTACAGTGTAACTGTGTGAAGGGTTTTCATGAAGGCATTAAAAAGTAGGTCTTCAACAACCAGATGGCCAACAGACACATGAAAAAGTGCTCCACATCACTCGGCATCAGGGAAATACAAATCAAAACCACAATGAGATACCACCTCACACCAGTCAGAATGGCTAAAATTAGCAAGTTAGGAAATGACAGATGCTGGTGAGGATGCGGAGAAAGGGGAATGCAAGCTGGTGCAACCACTCTGGAAAACAGCATGGAGATTCCTCAAAAAGTTGAAAATAGAGCTACCCTATGACCCATCAATGGCACTACTGGGTATTTACCCTAAAGATACAAATGTAGTGATCTGAAGGGGCACGTGCACCCAAATGTTTAGTAGACAAACTACGGAAAGAACCTAGATGTCCATCAACAGATGAATGGATATGGAAGATGTGATATATATATATATATATATATATATATATATATATATATATATACAATGGAATACTATGCAGCCATTAAAAGAGATGAAATCTTGCCATTTGCAATGACGTGGATGGAACTAAAGGGTATTATGCTTAGCGAAATAAGTCAATCAGACAAAGACAACTATCATGATCTCCCTGATATGAGGAAGTGGAGATGCAACGTCGGGGGCTTGGGGGGTAGGAAAAGAATAAATGAAACAAGATGGGATTGGGAGGGAGACAAACCATAAGAGACTCTTAATCTCACAAAACAAACTGAGGGTTGCCAGGAGGAGGGGGGCAGGGAGAGGGTGGTGAGGTTATGGACATTGGGGAGGGTATGTGCTATGGTGAGTGCTGTGAAGTGCATAAAATTGGTGATTCACAGACCTGTACCCCTGGGGCTAATAATACATTATATGTTAATTAAAAAAAAGGTAGGTCTTCAAAGGATGAAGGAGGAAACTCTTTTTAATATAACGTTAAGTGGGAAAACCAGATATAAAACTTAAATATGATATCGCTATCTTATGTACATATGCAAATAGCAACTATCAAAAGATAAAAAACAGCTATTTCAGATGGTAGGATGACAGGTTCTATTTCTCATATTTTCTAAAATAAACACACATTGTCTTTCTAATTAGCATAAAACAATACTGTCATTATTGTTCAGTTTCTGCTGTCTGCATCCCAGCACAGCTACACTGAACAAAACAAAATGATCTCATTAGGGACCCATTTTCCTTGGAAGGTGGAAGAATGGGCAATTACAAATACTTACAGTTTATAACATCTGCACCCCTGGGAGGCTAATAGTTCAAGGTTGTAAGTATGTAAACAATCATGTTGTGTAAAGAAGAGACTGAAGAATAGCCTCGCAGTCCCCTGTGCCTAGCCGAGTGCCAGTGCTCCCATCATTTGATGACGACCCGAGTGGTGCTGTTAGAATTGAGGCACCTCAGGCGGGGCAAAATTCACCCCCATGGGGGCATGTCACTGAGGGTCAGACTGCCGGTGGCTTCCCCTTGGTGAGGATCAGATAGAAGGACACTCAGGACACTCCTTCTCCCTTGTTGTTATACTGCAATTTTTATCAGAATAAAACATTTCCCTACTATTTCCTAGTACACACACACACACACACACACAATATGTAAACATTATGTATATATGTACATATACAATATGTATATATATTATGTATATATGTATATATACATATGTATATTCAGATATCTATATATATCTGAATCCATGAGTCTAGGACATAAAGGAAATTAGATCTGGTGTCTTAAGTGGCAGCCCCAGGGAGGCCCACGCTGCAGAGAGGCTGGTGTAGGCTTGGTGAACTATAACCTGCATAGTTGTGTTGCTGTATTTTATCAGTGAGTATGTGGCTGATGTCTTTGCATTTAGTTGTAGTGAATGATAGGATTTGCTTACTGAGCATTGCTCAGTCACAATTCCTCCTTTTCCATGAACTAAATGAGACCCACCAGTGACTTGACTAAGGTCACACAGCTGGTGCTTAATAGAGCCAGTCTTGCTGAAAT
Source organism: Lontra canadensis (assembly GCF_010015895.1). Lineage (NCBI taxonomy): Eukaryota > Metazoa > Chordata > Mammalia > Carnivora > Mustelidae > Lontra > Lontra canadensis. Next base: position 4,237,432 of record NW_022631097.1, on the reverse strand, counting down.
TCATCTTTGCAATTAGGTGAGAATGGAAACTGCACATGCCGTCATTTTGCACCCCCAGCTTGAGCAACCACGCTGCATTCTGCAGCGTTATTAAAACCTAAGGTTGATGATGGTCCTATCTCTTTAAAAAAAAAAAAAAAAAAAAGGCTGCTGGAGGGGGTTGGGGGGGAGGTGTTGCTGCTGACTGCGGCATAGGCATCCAGTCCGCCAGACTCAGTGCGGCTGCTGCGGTGGCAGTCACGCTGGAGCCTGCTGATGTGACAAAAGGAAAACAAAGGCGCCCAGACGGACGCTGCCAGCTACCGGTAAGTATCTGAGGATCCAGCTAGGTAACCAACGGGATGGGGAAAAGGAAGACGCTTATGGAGATCGGCAGGCCCGCGGTTTGATTGGTTATTCAAGTACTCTGAGAGCTGGGCTGGAACCAGGTCGCTCGGTCACTGCCGTTTTTTGGAGATCATTGACCACTTTCCTAAGAGACCCGCCTTCCGTAGACGATACAGAATCTTCTGTAACGTGCCCTGCCGCTGTGAGTAATGGGTTCTTCTACAAAATGTGCAGTTTGGGCTGGCAGCGTGCGGGTTTGTGGGTGAGGCGCTGGCTGCAGTGTTACTAGAGAGATCCCCGGTGGTCGAGATGCTCACGCCACCCGGCTTTGTCATTGTAATTTCCATCCTGGGCTGCAGGGTTTGGTCACAATGAGTCTATTGCTGTAATACTCCGTGTGGGGTGAAGAGCCCTGTTGAATAAGAAAGTGGGATTCTCCTAGTGGCTTCTAGTTTAAGGTATGGTGATTGTCCTCATTTCAAACAGCATTCCCTGAAATGAGTCCACATATTATAGTTATCTTATACAGTGATATTTGAAAATCTTGCTTTTAGTTTAAAGCCTTTTACTTCGTTATTCAATTTTATTCTAATAAGTGATCATTACATTCTTAGAAAGAGTATTCCAGTTTTAACAACGAGAATCTCTGTCTTGTTCTTTTTCTTAAAACAAGGTTAAAACATCAGTAAAGACTGCTGAATTGGTTTCTAACATCCTTATTGTTTTGGTTTTAATTTTATCCTGCTCTGTAAGTAAAAGTGAATGCAGGTTAATTCCATGTGTTTCCTAAGCATTAGCTGCCCTGAAGTTACATGGAAAGGAAGCTCTTTATTTCTCTACTACCGCAAATGAAAGTAATTGACATTTACATTTTATTTGTCATGTGGGAAGTGACTCTCCTATACCGTTTTTTAAAACTACTCATTGATAACCAGGTACATAGCAGGTTAATGCATGATTTTACTGTCCCAGTGGTTTTGCTTATGACTAACCAGCTTTCTTTCCTTAACCCTGATGCAAAGTCTTACTTCACCCTTTCCTTGTCTTCTCTGGCTTTTGGGCTGGTCAATTTCCCCCTTCCTTTCTCTGGAGATTAAGTCTCCTTCTGCCTCCCTTTCAAACATACCAAGCCGGATGTTCCATATCCCCATCTTTTCCTTGTACCTTACTTGGTTTGTAAGATCCTTTCCATGATTAAGATGTTTTCTATTCTTCCCATGGTAGGAAGAAAAGCCCAATCATAGCTTTTTGAGACCAAGGTTTGCTTACATCAGAAACATCTAGTGTAATGTTGCTTGATGCTGGATTTGAGAAGCTTTAGGTTCTCATCTCACTTAGCTCTGCCACATCTTAGTCTGCAACCACTGAAAACTCAGTTTGACTTCTGTGAGTCTCAGTTGCTTCCTCTGCTAGAGATGTTGGCAGTTACTGCCATGGGGTTGGAATGCGGTAATGCAAATTAGGGCACCAGCCCAGACCTTGGCACAATGTTGCTGTTTAGCAGGAGTTTGGATTTTCCCATTGGGTCTCCCCACCTTCCTATGTCCCCATCCATGGCGAAGAAGGTTAAAGTGGTTTCTCATACCAGGAATTCTGAAATGATCATTTGATCAAGTGCGTCTTAACCAGCTCTGATTAAATATAAAACATATATTCAGTACTTGCTAAGGCTCTCTTACATATAAAAGTAACGCTGTTTCCATGTTGCCACAAGAATGCTCTATTGGAGAAGGGAAAGCCAACTCTCTGCACAGCTCCTACTAAATCCTTTGTGATGGCACAAGCAATGATATTGACTGTCCTACCATGAGTTCAAGCGAGGACCGCTAAATGTGATTGATGCAAAGGGTGCCAAATTGGAAACCAGGACAATTCCCATTGCTATTCTGATCTTGGACGACCTGGGGGAGCAATTTGTTTTCGTACTGCCAATTCTGTTACTATTTTAATTTCTATTTTATGTGCTTTTCTCCTTTCTCCTCGCCACATTTTCTTTCCTTAGATTCTACACTTAGCACATCGTGTCTGACTTTAACACTTAGCAGGGAGCCACTGTGCCAGTGCCTAAGGGGGAACATGATGAAATTGGAAGAAGCACTGGGTGGGAATTGAGGGTGTGGCGTTAGCTCCGCCTTGGCTTCTCTTTGCACTAACTGGAAAGTCACTAACTTCCTCTCTGAGTAAGAGGTATGAGGTAGATACTCCTTAAGTTTCTTTTGAGTGCTGGGTACATAATTAATATAGCCCGTCTCTGGGGTACCCTTGGTTTATAAAATTATTTTGTCAAATAATGCGCTTTCAAACCCGTTGTCTGTTGTCATTTCCCACAACAGTCTCGCGGAATAGGCGACGCCATTTTGCAGATTATAAAATGTAAAATTAAGAAATTTTAAATTTAAATTTTAAATTTTAAATTTAAGAAATGTTAAATTAAGAAAGAGGAAGCACCAGCTATTTCTTATTCGTAAAAAGGGGAGGTTGAGGAGATGATATCCAAGTTCGTTTTTCTTGCTGAACGTCAGTGAGTCCTCAGACTGAACTCCCTGAGCTCTGGTCCCTGTGCCTCAGTGTCCTCTCTCATGGCGCTTAGATTTTATGGTGAGAAAAAACCCACGCCACCCCGGTTCTTGCTCTTGGAAGAGGGCATCTATGGTCTAGCTAAAGTAATGTTGCACCTAGACAAATGTTTGATTTAAATATTCTGCTCTGGATTAGCAAATTAGAAAATGTGGGCTCTGTAATCTGCATATCTCTTTTCATGTGTCCTAAAACTATAACTTTTTTTTTTTTAAAGTCAGACACCCAAATAATATTATGGGTGATCACTTGAACTTATTTCATTTAGGTAGTTAGTGCTAGAAAGGCATATGTATTTGAGTTTCTCAGATATCTGTAATTTGTGCACTAATTTACATAGTAGTAAAGATTTAGCGCTTTCTCCTTGTTTTTAATGCAACAACAAATTTAATCACTAAAAGAAGTTGTGATAAGGTTACCAGATAAATTACAGGAAATATTGCATAAAATAAACATATACTAAGAAATTTTTGTTATTTATTTGAAATTCAAACTTAGCTAGGCATATTTTTATTTGCTAAATCTAGCAACCCTATAGAAACAGAACTTTAATTGATAAATTAGATAATCATTTACTTTGAGCATGAAGATAATAATTTGTTAGGTTTTTAAGCTTAAAACATAAACTAAATCCAACTTTTATCAGTTTTTCATCATAGACAAACATCTCTCTAGTGTTATGTATCGATGCTTTTATTAATTTATTAAATGTTTAAGCTAAGTGAGCATTTTAAGAAAATCCTGACCCTGAAGATTGTATTATGTCCAACACATCTCATATTCCCCAGAGGCTTTGCTAATGAAAGAAAAAAAATACCGAAGATTTTAAGTGTATTTGTTTGGAGTCAGATAAACTTGGTTTTAAAAACTGACTGTACATCATACTAGCCCTGATTCTTTACCTCTTGGAAACTTAGTTTTTTCCTTCTTAAATGCGACTGATCATAGGTTAATAATCCCCGCCTCAGAGAGCAGATGACAGGTAAGTAAAGACTCTACACGGCTTCCTATGGCAGGTTCCCCAACGAAAAGGTGGTTTTTAAGTGAATGAGTGAATATTCTTTTTCCCTTCAAAAAGCCAGATGATAATGTTAGACAGGTAATATGAAATGAGATGTATTTCAATCATATGATCTATTTCTCATCTGTTATTCTTTTTTGAGATTTATAGTTCATATATCATATAATTCATCTATGGGTCTCTCATTTTTGTGTAAAGTGTAATCTTTGAAGCAAAATTGAGCTTTTAAAGGTCAACCCAAGACTCTGAGGAGCTCCTATTCCAGTTCTAGCCCTCCCCAAGCCCGGGCCGTAGACAAGGAGTTCTGGTAGTTGACAAGACTGAAAGCAGAGGCGCCATCAATTCGATCCAAGATATGCTATAGAAGTATGTGTCTTTTTATTACCTGGAAATTGGCCAAGGTGACTCAATTATTCAATCTTTATTGATATCTTCTGTATCCATGGCTCTGAATCTGACCGAGTAGGAGAGTCAAAGATGAACTAGACAATGCTGAAGGGTGTTCAGCAAAGTAGAGGAGGAAGATTTGTATAACACAGAGGAGATTTGGAATACTGAGGGAATATTGTATTTTTCTTATTAAATCTGAAATATAATATCTTCTACATTTTTACGTGGAAGTCTTTAATTGAACACGTAAGTACACATGCACACATGTACAGCCAACCCGTTAAGTATCACTCATCTTTAACTTTATTTTTGATGCTGTACAAAGTGCATCTATGTGCCTCTTCAATTACAGGGGTGCATAGTTGGGGTCAAATAAGGGTGTAGTGATCATGACCTTTTCTACGACAGATTGTGCCAATACAGTTGTCATTATCGACATTCGCAATTCTTGCTGTGTCTTAATGTCTTAATTTTGCTTTATTGATTTATAAGGTGAATTAATCTGACTTCTCCATTTTAAGGTCTTTGCTGACTCATGTTCTGTTCTGACATTAAGGAGGGCAAGACAATTTTTCTGAGGGTAATTCCAGTGGAGGCTTTCTGTGGGCCCAAAGTCTGTCTGTACTTGGCTCCCTGTTGTCATAATGTTAGGGACTTTCAAGGGTAAATTTTACTACATGCCAAAGGATTTAGCTACCTATGAGAAAATAATGTTGATTTTTAAATCCCATTTGTAGACGAATGTGTATACCATATTCAGGAGATTGCTACAGGCAAATTGGGCTTGATTCAAACAAAAGCTATGAGGATGGGTAAAGCTGCAGAGGCTGGTGTCTGAGCATCCTGCCATCACGGAGAACAGTGGAAGGGGGGAGAGGTCACCCATGACATCCTTGCTCCCCGCAGGCCACGGGCCCCTTCCTCCCCTGCTATGTGGAGGGGTTTTACTACTTTTAAGTCTCTGCAGAAAGCATGTAGTTCTGCAATTTAATGGACACACAAACCAAAGAGAAGGGATGCCATATTGAACATAACATATTAGGGGGAGCTCCTGATTATATTTTTATCTCAACTCCGCAGGAAAGACCTTTCTTTTCACTCCCCTGTGTGGACGGGCAGGTGTGTGTTCTAGTTCCTGGGACATTTCTTCTGTCCTCTTTCTTTCTGGTGAAGTCTATTTTCTTCCGCCTTAGAGATCCCCTCATCTTCCCATGCTCCTCCCTGCCTACCTACAGAAGGACTGCTTTTGGCGGAGGGGACATCACAGCTTATTTACACAAGCATCTTGGTTGACACCCTGAGTCTCTGGACTGTTTCTGTTTCAAGTACCGTAACTCAAAGAGAGTTTCTGCTCAGTGAGTAAGTGGAGCTGGCACATTTCTTTCCTACTCCTTAAATGAGATCATATTTGGTGCCAAATTCACCCGCTGTGGGGAAAACCCAGGTTGCCAAAATAGGGTATTTTTGCTGGGCAGGCAAAGAGGTCATTGAATGGCACACTGTTCCTATATTAGCCACGGGCAGCGGCTTCAGGGTTCCAAGCCAAATGAACGGATTCCACCGCAGGCTGGGATGGATGTCCAAACCCCGTTCTGGGATAGCCCGTATAGAGCACTGATTGTTTGGGCTCCCTGTGCCTGGGCAGGGACCTGAATAAGTGGGCAGAGAGGATCACGAATGAGTTTCATGTCACTTCATGTATTAAAGAATATTATGTGAACACGATGAGTGATATTGAATGTTTGCAAAAATATCTGCGGTTTATTAAGTACTTGTAGACATTGTTCGTGGTGGTCTTTATGATGAATCCATATCCAGATGAGTCAGGCTAGCCTTGTTTCACAGATGAGGCTGGAGACCTTATGTGACTCTCCAATCGTGGTCTTCATCGTGCCACACTGCCCTGGACGTGATATGGTGGAAGCAGCTTTCTTCCCTTTGGGGGAAGGTATTGGGAGAGAAGGAAATAATATTTGAGCGCTATGTTGTGTGAGGTGAAGAAGGCAAGAGATACAAGTCAAAGAACCTAGGTTTAAGTCTCTGCATGGGATGTCACTTGATTTTCTGAACCCCGATTTCCTTATTCATGAAACAAGATTATCCATTTCCTACCGAATTACCAGGTTGAACTAATATAATATCTATGGAATCACTTGAACAAATTAAAAACACTGAAACTCTACAAGATAACCCAACTATATTGCTTTATAATTTTATTATCACTAACATTTCAACTGTATACAAAATTTAGGATATACTGATTTTCTTGGCTATGTTAATGAACTACATTAACAAAACATTATCATAAAAGCAGTAAAAAATACCAGACTTTATCATATCATGATTAATCTGGTTGTCTTGAGGAACTGACTTAAATATATTTGTATAGATACTTTGCTCACATTTTTTATATTTTAAATTGCATTAGACTGCTGTTCAATCTTGATTAATACCACAAAAAAGACTACTAGCTTTTCTCATCCCTGCAGTGTCCTCGTTGAGGATTTATAAAAGTAAATATGTGATATACTGAAGCACTCAAAAAATGGATGCATTATCAGATTAAGATTTCTGTACAAGAGAAGCATTAAACATATGAGGTAAAAAATCCTATATAATGTTAATCTTACAATCAGTAAGGAACAAAAAGCATTTCTGTAGTTTAAAATAATGAATGTGAAATAGAACTAAATATATAATTAATTACAAGCACAGATGGGTTCATATAGCTGCATATTTAAAATGTGAAATTTTGGCACACCAAGAAATAGATGTTTGTTGAATTGAATAAAGATGTGTGTGTGTGTTTGTGTGCGTGTGTTGTGTGTGTGTGTGTATGTGTTCATGCACGCACAATCATAAATAGGGAATAAAAAAGACACTTTTTTAAAAAAGATTTTATTTATTTGAGGGAGAGTGAGAGAGAGCACACAAGTGGGGGAAGAGCAAAGGGAGAGGGAAAAGCAGACCCCCGACCTCCCCGCCGCCCCCACCGCCATGCCAACCCCATGAGAAGGGAGCCCAACGCAGGACTGGATCCCAGGACTCCAGGATCATGACCTGCCTGAAGCAGACATTTAACCAACTGAGCCACTCAGGTGTCCCAAAAAAAGACATTTTAATATTTCTTTTGCCTGTATATTTTGATCTTGGATTATACAAAGTCATCAGGAGAATAAAGAAAAGATTATGAGATAAATGCTTTGTGAATGCTCGTGGGCTCCATACATTTCAATGTCATTATATGAGAAGCAGTCTGGTTTATTGGAGAGACCACTTCAACTGAGGGTCTAGGGCTTGTGGCAGAACTGTGTCACTTACTCACTGTGACCTTGTCACGCCCCAGTGTCCCCAAGAGACACTGTGAAGGTATGCACAGTCTCTCCCCTTCAACATTGCCACGGCAGAGCTATATATTACAAAGATTAATGTCTTTGTAAACTAACATTTACAATGTTTGCCATAGAGCAGCCCTGGGGACTTTCTTCACCTTGTGCCCTTCTACATCCCCTTGTGGCTTGGGCACATACTATAGCTTTTTTGAGCTTCAATCTTGTAGTCTGTAAAATGGAGAAACTATCTGGACTACCTTTTTCTTTTTTTTAAGATTTTATTTACTTATTTATTTATTTGAGAGAGAACATGAGTGGGGGAGAGTCAGAGGGAGAAGCAGAGTCCCTGCTGAGCAGGAAGCCCAGTGCGGGGCTTGATCATAGGACTCCAGGAGCATGACCTGAGCAGAAGACAGTCGCTTAGCCCACTGAGCCACCCAGGCGCCCTGGCCTACCTCTTTTATCAAGTGGTCTTGAGGATAACATGACACCATATATGGAATAGTAAAGGACTACAGAAATGTAAGGAACTATCATTTAAATACCACAGGCATGATTTCTGATTGACTAAGAAGGGCTTAAAGGTACCATGTGGATCCTTGCAACCCTGAGGAATACTTTGGAATGCTTGGGGAGTTGGTTCTCGCAGAGTGTTTCACAAGGTGGAGGACACATGCCCTGAAAACAGAGGGGATGGTTGGTGTTTAGGAAAGGAGAAGATGCTACCCCTCCTCCCCCACAAAAAAAGAGATTATGTAGTGAGGATATGACCCCTTTTAAAAATCCTTTTTCTACTTGTCTCATCTCCCTCCTCTTCTCTTCTTCTCCCTCCCTCCTTTTGTTAAAAAACCTCATTACCTAGACTTTATTTTTCCCTCTGTACCTCATTCTTAATGAGTAGCTATTATAATCATAAATGAAAGCAATGAAAGACTATTTTAAGCAAGAATGTCATTATATACTCTTCATTTTATAAACTTATTTTCAACATTATCCCAGGTCTGAGACACAATTTATAAGTACAAATTTAATTTTTATTATTTTCAAATGGAAATACTGTGCATACAAAAGAAAAATATAAATTAGAATCCTTTGCCTACATTTTTTAAGGTTTTTAAAAAAATTTTCAAGAGTTTTTTATGTATTCTGGACAGAAACTTTTGTCAGTTATATGTGTGGCAAATATGTTCTCCTGATTTTTGTAGCTTGTCTTAGGTGAGCAGAAGCTCTTAATTTTAATGTGGTTTGACTGTAATCATCTTTTGTCTTATGATTAGTGGCTTCTATTTGTTCTTTAATGAATTTTTTACTCTGAGGTCATAAAGATACTGTGTTATGCTTCTTTCTAAAAACCTTAAGGTTTGCTTTTCTCACTTATGTCTGCCTTGGATATTTGTGCACTTTGGGAGGTACAGATCCATTTGGTTTCTATGTAGATGACTTCTTGTCCCAGTAGCATTTTCTGAATGGTCCGCTTTCCCCACCAAATTCTACAAACACCTCTGTCACGCATCAAGTTCCTATGAATGTACCGCTCTGTTGCTAAGCTTTTTATTCTGATTGTTCGTGTGTGAATGCCCTACTAACTTAGTTATAATAGTTTTACATTAAGATTCAATATCGAGGAAAGCAAGTCTTTCTACTTGCTGTTCTGAAAGAGTGTCTTTTTAAAGAAATTCTTGTTCCTTTGTTCTTCCATAAAATTCTAAGCATCGACCTGTCAAGTTTTATTTTAAAAACTCCCTGGGAGTTCTTTTGAATGAGAAGATCAGTTTGAGGAGAGTTGCCATTTCATTGATACGGAGGCTTCCTTTTCATCATGTTCATTATCTCTGTTTTTAAAAAGAACCTTTTTAATGTTTTTTGTTCAAGTTTATAGATTTTTCTTCCTAAACGTTATATAAAAGTTTTTTCTTTATAACTATTCCAAGGTAACTCATATTCTTTCCAGCTATTATAAATGGCTATCATTTAAAAGAGCACCTTTAAAAAAAAATTCTTGCAAGTATGTAGAAATGCAATTGAACTTGTATCAGTAATCTTGATACACTTTATTATGAAGTCTAACTTTTTTTAATATTCCATCTGTGAATAGTGACATTTTGTTCCTCTCTTGCTCCCCTCACTCCTTATCCTTCTCCCCCTTTTACTGTCTTGCACTGGCTGGCGTCTCCAGTAAAACATGGACTGGAAACGAAGATAGGAAAATATGTCTGCCCTTTAGTGAAGTTATCAACTTTGCATCGACTAAAAGTTTTTTGTTTCCTTTTCCTTTAAAAAATTTTTTCTTGTCGGGGCACCTGGGTGGCTCAGTGGGTTAAAGGCTCTGCCTTCGGCTCAGGTCATGATCCCACAGTCCTGGGATCGAGCCCCACATTGGGCTCTCTGCTCCGCGGAAAGCCTGCTTACCCCTCTCTCTCTCTGTCTGCCTCTGCCTACTTGTGATCTCTGTCTGTCAAATAAATAAATAAAATCTTAAAAAAATTTTTTTTTGTCATTAATGGGTATAGAATTTTGTCCTCTGATAAATCCAATCAATTTGATCATAAGTTATTATGTTTATTACACACTGCTGGATGCAGTTTGCTAATTATGTATTTTGAATTTTTGCATCCATGATCACGAGTGAGACTGGCCAGGAATTTTGCTTTTTCATATTGTCCCAATTTGGTGTCGATCATTTAATTTGGAAATGTTATCAGCCTCATGAAATTACTTGGACATACTGTCTGTTTTATGTTCTCTGGGAGAATCTGTAAGATCTTAAGGTTAGTTGTTTAGTGGACATTTGGTATAGCTCACCAGTGAAACTGGCCAGCCTTGTGCTTTCTCTGTGAGGGGATTTTCAATATCAGTGATTCAATCTGTTTAATGGGATGGACTTAGTTTTTGAATTAATTTTTGTACTTTATATTTTTCCAGGAATTTGTCCATTTCCAAAATTTTAACATTCATTACCTGAAAGGCTTTATAATCTCTTATCTTTTTAATTTCTGATGCATCTAATGTTTCACTTTCAGCATTCTCCTTGTGTGGGTAATTTTGCTTTTATCTTGATGAGCGTTGCCAGGAATTTGCCATTGTGTCTTTTTAAAGAGCTCTGCTGGGGCAGCTGGGTGGCTTAGTAGGTTAAGTGTCTGTCTTTAGCTCAGGTCATGATCCCAGTGTCCCGCATGGGGCTCCCTCCTCATTGGGGAGTCTGCTTCTCCCTCTTTCTCTGCCCCTCCCCACTGCTCGTGGTTTCTTGGGCTCTCTCTCAAATAAATAAAATCTTAAAAAAAATAAAGAACTCTGCTGATAATTACCTCTCTGTCTTTGCTTTCCATTTCATTAATTCTGCTCTCATCATTATTTCCTATTTTTGGGGGGTTTATCCCATTACCTTTTTTCTAAATTCTTGAAGTGGATATTTAATTTTCAATCTTCCATCTTTCTAAATGAAATCATTAAAGGCTGTAAGTGTCTTCAAACATTTCCTAACCCTCTTTTTCATGGAAAGTGAGCAGGGCAAAGACTCAAAGATTCTGTAGGCACTTGGATCTGACCAGAATTTCTAAAGATTCCTTTTACTCATTTTATTTATCTTTAGAGTTACCCTCTATTTGTGGCCCTTGTTATTGGGTTTCCATTTATGTTGTGAATAGAGAGTTTCCTTTCATAATACATTTATTTAAGGTAGAGACTTAATTAAGGAAAAATATTAAGTAATGATCAAATAGGTGGTACACAAATAGGCCAAAGATCCCCAAAATAGTGTGTTGTATCTCAAATATGAACAAAATCAAGATGGTGACTCATCAGTGACTGGTGTTGGGGAAACTGGTGGTCCAGGCAGCACACTGTCTTCTCTCATCCTTGCACGTATACAATGGTTAATCACGGCAGTAAGTTCCTTTTTTCTCTTTTTATTAATTTTTAAAATTTGGGTATAGTTGACACACAATATTTTATTAGTTTCAGGTGTAGAACATAGTGATTCAACAAGTCTAGACATTGTGCTCTGTTCACCACAAATAGAGCTCCCATCTGCCATCCTATGATGCTGTTACAGTATCATCAAGCATATTACCTATGTTGTACCTTTTCCCAGGGGGTAATTTCAGAACAGTTGGAGAAGAAGACAAGTCCTGGGGAGATGCACATGCCTCCCAGGGGCAAAGGGAGAGGGAGAAGCAGATTCCCCGTTGAACACGTACAAATGTTCCAGTGTCCAAAAGGGAATAATAGTTTTTAGAATTCTAAACTGTGGGTTAGATGTTAATTATAGAAGTGATATTAAAACTGAAGATTGTATTACTAGAGAGAATTAAGGAGCTGTTAGAGAAGGTCACAGTTATCCTTAGGATCCAGCATGGGATCATCAAGAATATGTCATGTCATATTAATACACTTTCCCCTTTGACAAAATTTTTAGAACAACAGCTCCATGGAGGGATCAGGAGAAAACTATATCTTGGCCTTGGTGATATATTGGGCAAAGTCATTGTATCCTGTTAACACTGAGAGACATATATATGTTTGATGATAGCACTTTCATTAGGGCTCAGAGTTAAGTAGGAAAAACTATTCAAAGATTGTTTTTGTGATGAATGTATCATTGTCCATCTCTAGGAAGGTCATAATAGTTTGCCACAGGTTTCTACATTGTGCAGCAATTTTATCAAACATGCCAGGTGATGTAAAGCTAATTAATGGTATAGATTTCAGAGTCCGATTTTTAAAAGATATTGGCAAACTGGAATTAGAGATGGAAACCCATTGAGTGAAGTTAATAAGCATGAACATGCAGTGTTCCCCTGAAATCAATGCTTCTGTTTCTCTCTAATGCTCCCACAGAAGCAGAATATCATGAGCAGAGAAACTGTGCAGGCTGAAGGCAAAGCCTGGAGGGTCTCCATTCAAGTGTAACTAATTCCAGATTTTCCTTGGAATTTCACCTTTTTTCATAAATGTTTATGTAAAACCTGTGTCTGTTGTATGATACATTTATGTTTTATGGTTATACTTAAAACAACATTTTAATTGACAAAATATTTTTTATTTAAAAGACATTGGATTAATTCCTACTCTCAGAATTGTTATTTATTTATTTATTTATTTATAAATATATAAAAAAATAAATATAAACATATTTATTTATTTATTTCACACACACACACACACACACACACACAGATCACAATCAGGGGGAGGAGCAGAAGGAGAGGGAGAAGCAGACACCATACTGAGCAGGGAGCCTGATGTGGGGCTAGATCCCAGGATCCTGGGATCGTGACCACACTTAAAGGCAGATGCTTAACCGACTGAGCCACCCAGGCACCCCCTACCTTCAGAACTGCTTATGAGTTAGATCACAGAACGAATCAGAATTTTAAAGGTGTTGCTTGTCTGGAATCATAGAATTTTTCAGGTGTTAGTAACTTTTTTTTTTTTTAAGATTTTATTTATTTGACAGAGAGAGATCACAAGTAGATGGAGAAGCAGGCAGAGAGAGAGAGAGAGAGAGAGAGAACCAGGCTCCCTGCTGAGCAGAGAGCCCGACGTGGGGACTCGATCCCAGGACCCTGAGATCATGACCTGAGCCGAAGGCAGCGGCTTAACCCACTGAGCCACCCAGGCGCCCATGGTGTTAGTAACTTATAACACTTATTCCAACCCCTTGTTTTATAGATGAAGAAATTGATTCTATTTAATACACATAACTTCTCTTAATCTGAACATTTCAAATTGAAGAGTCTAATTTTTGAAATCCATTGTCATATATGTCTTTCATCTTCATGCTATATAATTTCTTATTTTAATTTTAATTTTTTAATCATAAATTTAAATCTAGAATTTAATTCTTGATACATGGCAATCAAATTTCATTATATATGATTTTATATGAAAGAATAATTAAGATTTTGGATTGGTTTGTTTCAATTAATCTCACTGCTGATGTCTGGTAATATTTTTATTTTAGCAGGTTACTGGGGAAGTGTTTTCAGGGAATAGTTTACAGTGAGTTTTGAGTTATTTTTCTGGGTTTTCATGAAGTCAAGAATCTCTAGTGTTATAAGTCTAGCTTAGATTACCATCTCTAAATTACATTTGTCAGCAGGGAAGTATTGTAGGCTAACACAAGGAGAATAGGAATTCAGCAGCTTATTTTGCATTTTCCAGTTTTTCATTTCCTCGTTGAGTGAGCTTGAACATAGTTCCTCACCTTCCTGCATCCAAGTGTTAAGTTTCTTTAACATACTAGCAATTCTGCCTCTCTTGTTCTGTCCACTTTAAAGAACCATTTAAGTGTGGTGCTAAGAGAATACCTTGAAAATTATCAAGTATTTACACACATGAGAGTTGTATGAATGGGTAGAAAATTCAATCTCATGTGTCCCTCTGACTTATCACTGTTGCCAAAGTCTATCCTTTATCTTTCTAGTTTTTTCTTAAAATGTTAGACTGTTGGCAGTCACCAGTGACTACTGGGAATATTACTTAGAAAAAAAAAAAAAGAAGAAGAAAAAGACTTTCACAATCAGAGAAAGACAATTATCATATGATCTCCCTGATATGAGGAAGTTGAGAGGCAACATAGGGGGTTTGGGGGGTAGGAAAAGAATAAATGGAACAAGATGGGATCGGGAGGGAGACAAACCATAAGAGACTCTTAATCTCACAAAAAAACGAGGGTTGCAGTGGGGGGGAGGGGGTAGGGAGAGGATGGTGGGGGTTATGGACATTGGGGACCGTGTGTGCTATGGTGAGTGCTGTGAAGTGTGTAAACCTGGTGATTCACAGATCTGTACGCCTGGGCCTAATAATACATTATATGTTAATAAAAAAAAGAAAAAAGAAAAAGACTTTCAGATAGACACATTTTCTTTTCTTTTTCTGGTATAGATGTTTTGCTTTCTAATGAGTTATATCATCTGTAAAGTTGTACCTTTGGATTTAAAGTTATTGTTTCTGAAAAAAGGCACATCATGTGAAGTACGTATTTCACCTGAAAGAAGCCAGGGAAATAGAGAAATGAGAAGAAATGCATGGGGAGTGAGAACATGAAACTAAATTAAGTAGACATGTTTTTTATTTATAGTGTCCGCCATGTGTAGTTATACATGTGCGCTTGTTGGTTGTGAGGTGAAGGATAAATGCCACGCCATTTGGCAGGGCTGTAGTGCAACCAGCAGTTTATAATTAGAAAGTCGCTGGAAGTAAGAACCATGGCTGCCTTCCACGAGGAATTACATTTTCAGTGCATTTACTCTGAGTACTTCTCCCAACTCCCTCCCTGAACCTTCCTTGATTTTTCTTTCAGGATCCAAAAGTGATGTGGCAATGCACGTATCGCCAGAGCAAGAAGAAAGGCTCTTGCCAGTGAATGTTTTACATCCGCTGAGATGAGGGTGAGAAACACGGAGCCCAAGAGCTTCTACAACATTTCTCCTCACCACCTTCAAAAAGAAGTACAGGAGATTCACAGATGAAAATAGCTTTTTTTTCTGCTGTGGAGGAAAACCCCAAACCATTATCTTCTCAATACTATTTTACCTTAAAAACTTCTGTGGGTGTCCAGATCGGAAGGCATAACCCAGGGAGGCAACCACTTTTAGACTGGAGAGTCTTACCTGAAGGAACACACCAAAACACAGCAATGCTTCTGAGCATCAGATGATGAATGGACACTGAGGGAAATACAGGCTTCTCGCCCGCCAGGCAGAGCTCAGTGTGGAGTACATGTTTAAAGGAAACACAAATGAAAGACTTTGAAGACAGAAAAATAGTTTCATGATTTTCACAGACACATATGCCAGAAGTGATGATGGAGACCAAGGATAATAGGTAAATGGGTTAATGTTTTAAATTACAACAATTTGCACTGATTTTTTTTTAAGGCTTATTGGGTTTTCCCAAATGAAACATAGATAGGCAAAAATAGATGAAAACTTTCTAGAGATAAAAGTGAGTCAACTGTAGATACTTCAGCTGTAACATGGAATTATGTCTGTAACAATTCAAGCCAAGGGTTGAAAATCATTCCTTATCTTTGTCCAGATGGTTTTTGGATTTTTTGTCTTCTGGTGTGGGTGCTGTAATGGGCAGTTGATTAGATGCACCTCATTTTCTCTTTCCTCAAGTGTATATGTAGTGCTTCTTACTGGCCATGTGATTATTTGGAAAATATTAAATAAAAAACTGTGAAATACCTAAAATTGTATCAAATAACTTGGGAAAGGAGAGAGATAGAGAGAGCAGTCTGCATTTACTTTGTCATCTTTGGTAAAAACAAAGTTCACTCCTTCCCTCAAATTTAGTTGCTATTTTATAAGGACATATACACGCTTGAGGACTTATGTAAAAATAGAACATTTACAATTATCCCTTAGATTTCTATGTGTTCTTTTTTCTTAAGGATCTAACAAAACACTCTTCCATTGATTTGGAATGTTGTATTCAAACAGTACTCTTAATAAATAAAATTTTAGTACCATTAAAGACCAGATAAGCCTTCTCATCTTATAACCTAATGATATCAATAGATGAAAAGACTTTTCAAATTTGGCTTCAAACTGGAAAAAAAAAAAAGTATTTGTTTTTCTCTTCCAAAAATTTCCAAAATAAAAATTTTAAAATGTTTTATTCATTAGCTGGTGGATATAAGTATAACTTTTTCAGTGGAACTTGCTTCCTAGCAAATGAGGATTACTTTAGTGATTGCTTCTTCTTCTTTTTTTTTTTTTTTGATTGCTTCTTATTTAAATACATGAATGCATGCAAATGTTGAGGCTACTTAGAGGATTTGGTCTTTATTTGCCAATTAGAATAATTGACCATTTTCTGTATTTTCTAGTATAAGAAGAAGGCATGTAAGGTATCTAAGTTAACATTATTGATGCTAAATTGTTTAAATATGTGTAGAACATCCTTAGGTAGCACCATACCTGCCATCTCACAGTGTTTCTGAAGATTTTTCTTTTTTACCTGTTTAAAGTGCTTCAATATAATGCCTTCTCAGTTGTGAAAGTAGATGTTTTTCAAACTAAAGGTGAATTCATTTTCATACAACTTGGCAGACTGATTTGTTAAACATACTACCGTTTATAAGTTTATTTTAAAGAACAGTGTTTATGTAGTTGAATCAATGGTGTCAGTAAATATAACTCTTCAACAATCAGGATCGATGTTAAGCATCCAACAGATGTTGAAAAAAACCAACGGATTCTATTGCCTTTGCCATCAGCGGCTGATAAATTCTATTTATAGCTAAAAAAAAAAGTATATTAACTTTGGGTGTATCTTTGCAGATTATGTAGGCTTTGGTACTGTAGAATTTTCTCAGAACTGATGTGTTTATTTTACTTAAAGCTTATTTACTCATTTACTTAAAACCAGAATGTCAGTGACTGGATATACCAAGTGTGTGACTACACAGAGTGGAGTACATGGGCTGAGGGTCAAAATATCCATCTTAACACCAGTTTTGTAAGTACACACTTTTAGTAAGGCTTTTAAAACCTGTCTTATTAGGACCACAAATCTATTAAGCCTGATTGCTTTCTTGTTCCCGGGGCAAGATGATAATTTTTAAAGCTGAAAAGGATCCAGTCTGGGCTTATTGAGCTTTGGGGCATTGTATCCCGAGTTCCTGGGGGTGCATGCATGTGGTGGGGGCTCATGCAGTCGTGGCATCAACAACTCAGGCCCTTCCTAGGGTACTGACTTTATGTAAATGTTTTGCCAAAGGAAGTTAGATTGTCTATCTAATAAATATTATCAAGTGTTATGCTCATGTAAAGGGAAATGTATTATTGGATATACCATCTGGATAGTTAAACTGAAAATTGAGACTTAATCTCACCTGTTGAAGGCTGCTGAGGGATTGGTTCTCTCTCATTGGCCATCAGGAAGAGTCTGGAGCTTCATATGTGCCAGTGTAGAAGCAGAATCCAGGATATGGGAGGGTTTGGGGAAATTGTCCCGTACGATGCCTAGGAAACAGTTCTAGTTAGAGTGTGCTAAGGAGCTTCGCAGATCTGGTATTGATTCAGGCTGGTGGTGATGCCTGAGATAATTTCTTACCGGTTTTGTTTGACAGATAAGAAAACTGAAAGTATGTGACTCGCTCAAACTCACAGGGCTAGTTAAAGAAAAAATTTTTCTGGCACTTGTTAAAATGGTAAGCAAGACTTCCTTCAGGACCTTTGCAAGAGGTGTCAAGAGCATTGCAACAGGGGAGAGAGATTGGGCTCAAATCTGAATACAGCAAAGGCAACTGGGGATTTATAGCCTATGAGCAGAGTGAGGGGAAAATTAGTAAGAGGAGATATCCAGTGTAAGGGCATTCTGGCTAACCTAACTTGACAGAATTCTTCCTGAAGGCAGTCCAGGGTGATCAGGTATCAGGGTATTTGGTTAAATATTGAGGGTAATCAGATATTAAGGGTACAGAGATTTTTTACTAAACCGATTTAGCAGTTTTCTTGTTAAGAGACAGAACCCAAGGGCAAGGCCTCACAGAAAAGAGGGCTCAGAGGCGCCTTCTAAAGTTTAGTCATGGAGAGAGTCCAGGTTCAAGCTAGTTCAAGCCTAGTGTGACAGGACTTGCCTCTCCCATCCTCCTCCAGGGTCTCCCCAATGTGTCTGGCTCTGCATCTAAGCTGGGGATTACAGGGGAGCACTTTAGTTAGGATCCTCCAAATAAACCTCTGCTCTTAAAATCATGCACATCTTAAAAAGATGTATTGAGATTTATTATGTGCCAGGTACTGGGAATAACATCAGGGAATGAAACAGATTTAGATACTGACTTTTGTGAATCTTATATTCTAGCAGGGAAAAACAGAAAACAAATAATAAATGTAATACATAATTGAATTATATGGTATCTTACATGATGGAACCAAAGGAATGGTAGGCCAAGAAAAGGAGGTGGGAGTCTGACGGGGTTGTACAGAACGTGTGTCACAATTTTAAATAGGAAGGTCAGGACAGACTTCACAGAGAAGATGAAATCTGAGCAAACACTTGAAGGAGGGGAAGGAATAGTCATAATCATATAGGGGAAGAATGTTCCAGACAGGGGAACCCATGCAAAGCTCCTAGGTGGGAGTTGCCTGGCGTGTTCCAAGACTAAGGAGGTGATGGGCATGCTGGAATGAAGTGAGTAAAGGCAGAGTTGATGGTGATGAATGTCAACAACCTCATTAGGATGGGTGTTGTGCCATTTTCCCAAAAACAATCAATTCCCTAATTCTCCAGCTGACACTAACTGCCAAGAATTAGCACAGACCCTAGAAGTTAAGGGCTCAGTCCTGCAAGACTGCCCCACTTGAGGGGCCAGACATAGATGGGATCTCCAGGCAACCCAACTACAAATTCAGGGATTCCCATGATCCCTTTCCTCAGGTTCAATAATTCACCCGAACAACTCAGAACTTAGATAGTGCTTTACTCACAATTACAGTTTATTGTAAAGGATATGATTCAGTAACAGACATTTGGAAGAGATGCATGGGGCAAGACTTGGGGACAGTGGGTGTGCAGAATTTCCATGCCCTCTTATTGCTTTGATGTGTTCACCAATGGGGTGAACTTAGCCTTGTTGTTTCAGAGTTTTTTTGAAGTTTGATTCTGTAGGCACACTCGATTAAATCATCGGTGATTGAGGGGCACCTGGGTGGCTCAATGGGTTAAAGCCTCTGCCTTAGGCTCAGGTCATGATCTCAGGGTCCTGGGATCGAGCCCCGCATCAGGCTCTCTGCTCGGCGGGAAGCCTGCTTCCCCCTCTCTCTCTGCCTGCCCCTCTGCCTACTTGTGATCTCTCTCTCTCTCTCTCTGTCAAATAAATAAATAAAATCTTTAAAAAAAAAAAAAACATCAGTGATTGAACTCAATCTCCAGCCCCTCTCCCTTCGCTGGAGTCAGGGGGTACAGCTGAAAGCTCCAAACCTCTAATTGCGTGATTGGTTCCTCCACCTCTAACCACTGATCTTGAAGCGACTTGGGAGCCCTGCCCTGATTATCTCATCAGTATACAAAAGATGCCACTGTCCTCAGGAAATTTAAAAGCTCTGTGTCAGGCCTAGAAGATAAAGACCAAATATGTATTTTCTATGACAGCCCACTAGGAATAAGAAAGATTCAGATGGGAAAGCAAAGTCCAGTCTTCAGGAGAGCAGGCAAATAAGCTGAGTCCAAGTGTATGACACTAAGCCCAGACAGGGAAGATCAAGTAGGCAGTAGAGGGCCAGGAAAACAAGCCAGAACTTGTACTACTCATGAGGGGCAGGAGTGGATTCAGGCTTCAAGCCACGGGTCTAATGGCAGTGACCCAGAACCAGAGCCAGGCGATTGGTGTCCAGAGAAAGAACAAGTGGATTAACAATTATGCCACACCTCCTTAGTTTCAGTAGTTCGTGAGTATAAATAAGGTCAGTTAATATTTACATCTGTATTTCCACAGCTCTAAGCCTTCACCTGCTGGACAAGTCCTTAACCCTCAAGCCCCACTAGGCTGCTTAAATTCTTCCCCAGCTATTTCTGGGATTCCTCAAGGTGGTGACATCTTATATGGGCTCAGGGATGAATTTGTTCATGTTCTTTCCTCTTGAGCTTCTCAGTCAAGGGGACTTGTCAAGTCCTGTATAGCTGGGGTTTCTGTAAGACATTATTCCCTGCACCCAGTGGACACCTTGAACCCCAAAACAACTCTGAAACTTGGGGAGAGGACAGTAAGGGGAGATGAATGGCTTTGCCCGAATCCTGTGCTGAGTTTGTTTTTTAGGAGGGAAGCAGTACTTCATGGACTTAGTCTTATTCCTTGTTTCATAAACATTGTGCCTGAGTTTCTGTCCTTAGAGGCTTAAAACCAGTCCCTTATATATGGGTAGAGAGGGGAGGATGAGTCCTGTCCTGCCTCTTCTGCACCGTCTCTCTCTCTCCTCACCTCTCTTTAGATACCTCTGCATCCAAACAAAACAAACTCAGAACAAATATCTTTCCACCTCCTTTCAGGGAAAACAAATTGTGTAATGGAAAGAGTAGCAACGTTTGAACCAGATATATTTGGTTTGAATCTCAGCTTTGCTATTTACTAGTTATGTGGCTTTGAATAGGTTACTTTTTCTTAATATGGGGATCATAATGCCTACAGTAATGTTGGGTTAGAGATCATGAATGTAAAACACTTTGCATAGTAGTTGACCCAGAATGCCTAAGAAAAGGTAACACTTGTTATAATGACTTCTGTTAAATAGTAAAAATTCAACTAATTTAAAAATTCAAATTGGCTTTGTTAAATGATTCATGAGTTAGGCAGCATCTCTTCCAGCAAATAGAAAGGAGGTCCATTAGGCTGTATGAAACGAAAGGTTTTTAAAGGCAGAGAGGGAGTGGAAAAAAAGGAAATTATTAGCTAAGAATGTATTGTTTGAGGCAAGGTCACTCTCCTAAGGGGAACAGAAAGGGTCTATCAGTATATTTTCTAGTTCTGACCAGGAAATTCCATGTTGACTGGTTAAAGGTTACATTCTGGGGGAGAGTGAAACTGCAGTTGGGTTAGGTATTACGTCTTGGTTTGCGATGTGATGCCCTTAACATAAGTGACTCCATTTTGGGCTTGATGTTTTCTTTTCAACAGTCTCTTATCCAAAAACTAGCACTAAGTCTAGCCATCAGTAATGGCTTCCACCACCACTCGGGTGTTACAAGGGTGGTGCTGCCTACCACCACCCCAGCTAACGAGCAGCTGTAAACCAGACTGTCTTACTCCTCTTGGTTGGTTATGGGGATTTTGCTTCCGACCACTATCATCCCCTGAATGTGTCCATGTGTGCCAGTATCTGGCTATCCAATAGGAAGCACAAGGTACAAAGGGAGCAGCTGGGGGGAATCCTGGTGAACATCACATAGTATCTTTAGGGAAAGAGGCATCAAAAGGCAGCAGGGTGATTTGGGACAGTTGGTGGTCCTCACCAAGTGGTAATGAAAAGGCCAACTTGGTTTCCCACCATGGGCTCTGCAGCAATGTCCATTTTCCTGATTCCTGAGGGAGGGAAAACTCAGTCTGCATGTGTGATTCTAAGCCCTTCAGTGGAGTATTCACAGCAGGTGACTCACCATTGCTGTCAGCTTCATAGCACTCAGAAATCCATCTTCAGTGACCAAGGGAAGGGATTTGGTGAGAGAAGGAGGATGAATGCTTTGGGTTATTTGTTGGCCAATCAGGTATGCTGCTGCTTTTCAGAGTAGCAAATCTGATTCACTTTCTCTTTCATGCTCTGAACTGGCAGCTGTGCTGTGGTGAGTGGTCTATAGACAGGGTCCCCACGACTACTTAGGATAAGCCAAGGGCTTACATGCAAAGGTGAAAAGGGATGAGAAATTGCTGAGGAATCTGGCAGCTAAGGCACTGTTACCTCCCAAGACCTGAGGGACTAGGGTAGAAATAATTGCTGAATCTTGAAGGACAAAGCATCATATCTTGGAGCAACATCTCTTGGAAAGGGTAGTGACCTTTGGTTGAAAGACACAGTCAGGCCGTGGTGAGGCTGTGTGATGGGTGTTGGGGGAACAAATTCTTTGACAGCATTCTCATCCCTCACTTCCACCCTCTGTTGGGTCTCCTGTTGGTCAACTCAGCCTACAGTAAAAGCGCCCTGAGGCCCCATTGATGCAGTCTGAGGTAAGCAAGGTGGAGAGAGGACGTAAGGGGCGGAGCAATATTTAGTATATGTGGAGAGAAGCCTGGGCTTTCACCTTCTTCACCCATGATTGGCAGAAATCCCATGCCTGGCCTTGGTGCCGCTTCACCTCCTTTAAAAATATATTATCACGAAAACTTTTAGGCATGCATAGAAGTAGAAGAAACCATTACAATGAATACCCATAAAATTAAATACTTATTGAAATTCTGATGAATTTGTTCATACCCCTCTTTCTCTTCACTTCAGCATGTTGAAGCAAATCCTACACTATTTTGTGGTGGTCATGGTGGCCCTGGGGGGGTTTGCTGTACGGTGGCATTTTTCCAACTACTGGGGTCCCCCTGAAGGAGCCCTGAAGGCTTCTCCACTCCCAACAGCTGTGTGTTGAAGGAGGGAGCTCTGTGTGTGGTACCAGAGGAAGTTCACTGCCATCACCCAAAGCTATCGAAAGGGAGAAGGGGGAGCGGTAACACAGTAGTAATACATTCATTATATAACATTTATAGGTACTGGAATCATTACCCCTTAAACACTCATTGGGAAGGTCCTCTTCACTGAAAAACCAGCTAATAGGTTTTTCTTGAGAAGAATGTAAGGTTACTTTACTACCCAGTATGAAACATTAGGGTTTTAGATGATCTCATTTATTGACTCTCCCAAGAGGGAAAATAATTCCATATAGAAATGATAACTTGAGTCAAATTGACATAAGATATATATATATTTAAATTAAGCAGTAAGAAAAATTCCTTATATATGAATCCTTAATATAAATTATTCTAATTTCTAATTTGTTATGATTGAAAGTCACAACCATAAGAAAGACAGTACAGAAACAAAACATGAATTCTTTTCAGAGCGGAACACAATTTGAAGCCTACAGCAGCTCCTAGACCAAGTAAATAGGTTCTATTTAAAATCCCTCATAGAGGGGCGCCTGAGTGGCTCAGTGGGTTGAGCCTTTGCCTTCTGCTCAGGTCATGATCCCAGGGTCCTGGGATTGAGCCCTGAGGCTGGCTCTCTGCTCAGTGGGGAGCCTGCTTACCCCTCTCTCTCTCTGCCTGCCGCTCTGCCTACTTGTGATCTCTGTCTGTCAAATGAATAAATAAAATCTTTAAAAAAATAAAAATTAAAAAAAAAACCCTCATAGAATGAATAGAAAAAAAAAATCCTCTGGAAAATCTTTGAAAATGTAAAAAACAGGAAAGCTGTAGAAAAATGCTTGTGTATTATTGTGACCCCTGGTATAGGTGGGTACAGCCAAACAGTTGGACATTTTGACATAAATTCACTTGCTCCCTCCTCCCCAAAAGGAAAAACAAAAAACAGAAGAAAGGAATGGCCCCTTCTCATGTTACAAGAAAAGGCTGGCTAAATGCAGAGTCCAAGGAACAGATTTCAGACACTGTAATTTATTCTTTCTTTTAATCTGCAAGGAGAAGAAAGGAAGAAAACATGTTCTTCCAAGAGAATGCACTACGGAACCTTTGTACATGTTTACTGCCCTTTTTCCTTTTTTTAATTAGGGAAGGTTTAGCTCAAAACTTCAGTTGAGTTACAGAGAGAGGACAGGTTTCCAAGGAGAACATGTGCTTTGAATACATCCTATTAAGTGCAGAGGCAACTGATTGTTTCTCTCTGCCCACTGACCAGACACTGAAAAAGGCAAACATGTCTACATTTTGCTGCTGAATGGTACCTTATCCTCATATTCTTTGGATCCATAGGCGGTGTCACGGTAAGAGCTTATTAAAAAAACCCTTTCTTTCCTATTTTGGAACAGGTAATTATCAGTTTGTGTTTTGGAAGTGCCATGGGTGTTACCAATTTACTTAAACTTACCTAGTGAAGACTGCTCTCAGGGTTAAGTTAAGGACCTGTAGCCCATGCCTTTCATTGGGAAACTGGATTCTCCATGAATTAAGTTGCCTTCTGAACCTCCTGTGTCCAGGCAGCTGACCAATGAAGCCATGTTTAGCTGTTGGTGGTTTGTTTCCACCTTAAGGTCTTTAAAATGGAATAACGAACATTTTTTAAGTTAATATCTTTCTCACGGGTAGTTATAGATTACAAGATGTTAGTTTTAGGGGCACCCGGGTGGCTCAGTGGGTTAGAGCCTCTGCTTTCGGCTCAGGTCATGATCCCAGGGTCCTGGGATCGAGCCCCACCCACATGGGGCTCTCTGCTCAGCAGGACCTGCTTTCTCTCTCTGCCTACTTGTGATCTCTGTCAAATAAATAAATAAAATCTTTAAGAAAAAAAAGATGTTAGTTTTAAAATTCATTATTCTCACAATTAAAAAGAATTTTTAAGCTTAAGGAATTTTAAATTTAAGGAACAAATTCAGTTGCAAGTACCTGATCAGGAAGAGCACACTTGAGCTGCCTGTCAAGGGTCTTCTGCTCCAGAGTCTCCCCAGCAGCTGCTTCACCAGATCTCAAATGAACATCCTACCTGTATGAATGGTAGGTGCTTGTACAGGTAAATGGTTTGAGATCACCCATATATTAAGAGAAAAAAGAAATGCATAGGGGCTCCTGGTGGGCTTAGTCGGTAGAACATATGACTCTTGAATTTGGGGTCATAAGTTTGAGCCCCACACTGAGTACAGAGATTACTTTAAAAAGTGTACAGGAGAGCAGAGAAACCAGCTGATGTGTAGGGGCCTTTCAGCAACCAAAGGCCTTAGAACGGTAAGTGCTAACAATATTGACCAAAAAATTTCTTTAGATTCTGCATAAGTGCCAATCACTTCTTCATCCTCTGATCTTCTGTAGGTAGAATCCCAACCTCTTTTTGGCCCTGTTGCCTTTTTTTTTTTTTTTAACTATTGCTTTTCCCAGACTTAGGTGCTTTGGTGTTGTGAAGGAGTGCTCCTCTTCCCAAGGTGTGAAAAATTATTTTGGAGTTTGTGATGAAAGGCTAGACCAGCTCACGGCTTTTTCTAATGCCAGTTTATTAATATCTGTCCATTAAGAGAATTATTACAGAAAAGAAAAAAGATAATAAGGACTCACTTTTCTTCTAATTCTTACTTTCCACACAAGATGCAAAGTGTTCGTAGGGAATGGTCATCAGAAGCCAAGGATGTGAAGTCCACACCATTCTCATTTTCAGCAGTGAATATTGTGGGACATAGAATTACATATGAGAGATTATAAGCATATAAGATTACATGTAAAGTAGTTTATAAATAAAGAAAATTCATGCCTTCTTCCATCACTCGTCAGTGAAGGTTAAGTGCTGAAGATGCTCAGGAAGACAGAGGTCTCGTCTCATTGGCTCGGCTGGTGGGCAGCCTTCTGCTCTTCCGGCTGAACACTGATTCAGGGGTAGGATCTCAGCAGCATCATTTATCAGGTTCTTCCGATCTCCGGGGTGTTTTGTATCTATCTCCTGAAATGTGAAGGAGTGTTTCCAACTTCCCATTCATGTATTTAACAACTGAAACATAAGATTAGTGCTTCCTGCATGTAAGATCCGAGTCTGAGGATCTAGTTTTTCACCAGCTCTTCAGAGGACGAGATCTTGTAATTACCCTGCTTCCCTATCTCAGTCCTTATGCACTCCATAAGCACTGACCAGGTGTGTGCCAGGTCCCGGGGGGTGTGGAAGAGGGATATTGAGACCTGTTTCCTGTTCTTAAAAGGTCCCCGGTCTCCAGAGGGGGATGCAGTCATGTAAATAACTGGTTTATGTAATGTGGGAAGACCTGGGATAGATGGACATGCAGAGTATTATGAGAGAATATGGAAGGGCACATAAGGTTTATTTGTCATGGACTTGTTTCCATTTTTCCTTAAACAGTGTTGGGTAGAGAGGGAAGGTTTCACAACTGAAGAGGCATTTGAGCTGGGTCACCAAGGATAGGTAATACATTTAACACAATAGGAGGAGGCAGATGCTGCAGGAGGAAACAGAATGTGTGAGAAATGTGCAAAAAAAAAAAAAAAGTGCGAAGACATGCTTCAGCACTCTGCAGGAATATTCAGGAAGGAGAGGAGGGAACAAGGCTGGGAAAATGAGCATGTTTTTGAAGCATTTGAAATTTATCATGTGGGTAACTTAAGTACTGAATATCGTAATGATGGGCAGAGGTTTAGTCATACTCCATTGGAGGATAAGATTGTTATTATCTGTATTATCTTATTATAGTATATTGCTATCTATATTATCTATGCTTTCCTTATTTAAAAATTTTGTGTTTCTTAAGAAATATTCATTTTTAGAAGCAGTGAGTAAATAGACAGGAAAGGAATAGAAAGGAAATCTTCCTTTTTAACTTATAACTATTTCATTTATCCAATGAGATCAAGAAAAAATTTGAAATGGTTTGAGAAATGAACAAAATGTAGAATTTTAACAGATTAAGCTTCTATTTAATTGCAGTACTCATGTAAAGTCCTTGTTTTGTTTTTTAATGGATTCATTCTCAATTTTCCTTAAACGACTCCCCTGACCTATTTCTATTTAGTGTTTTCTTTGTGTGTCCCCTCCAGTGGAGTTGCCTGCCAACTACTATAATTGTTCTCTAAGATAGCATGTGTGTGCAAGCATTTATAAACCCTTCTGTGTGAGGAAGACTGTGGCTTGCTTCTCTTTTACTAAAACAAAGAAAAAAATACAGTGTTATTTTCCACAAAATGGCAGATATGTAATTTTGTGGACATGATTTACATGATTCATAGTTTCAAGTTATTATGGCATTGGCTTTGCACAGAGATAAAATAATACTCCCTCTTTGAACTTTTCATTATTGTCATTTCAAGTCAAATATTTAGAGATGGAACGCATAAGAAGATGTTCTCTATTTTTCAAAATCTTCAGTGAATTTAAGCAAGACAAATTATGACAAACATAATAAGATTTCCATTTATTTTTCACAAATAAACTCATATTTCCCAAGTACTTTATGGCTAGAGGATGTTAGTTTAATCAAGTTATGGTTTGGGATTCTATTTGAGACACCATTTCAAAGCTAAATAAAAGGGACCGCATTTTAAAATAACTAACTCAATTGATGATCATTAACTAAATAGAAGCAATTAATTGTAAAATCTCCCCCTTTTTGACTGGATTTCTACATCTCTGTTCTGTGACTCACACTTGTATATTCATCACATTACATTTAGAAGTGCTCTCCAGTGTGTGTGTGAGCGAGCTTGCATGTGCGTACATCCCGCTAGCCTATAAAATCGCCACATGTTTGGAATACAAGACTGTGATCCGCCCTTCTGAGGGAGCCTAGGAGGTGCCTGGGTGGCTCTTGATTTCAACACAGATCATGATCTCAGGGTCCTGGGATCCAGCCCCATGTTGGGCTCTGTGCTCAGCAGGGAGTCTGCTTGAGATTCTCTCTCTCCCTCTCCTTCAGGCCCTCCCCCTTTCTCTCTCTCTCTGACATAGTGAATAAATAAGTCTTTTTTTTTTTTCTTTTAAAGAAGAGAACCTAGGACATGGTTCCCTGTTGTCCCCAAACACCATCCTTGTTGTTGCTTAAAATAAGCGACTGTCTTTGTGATACGATTTCAGTCGGGTGATGAAACTTCCCAAGTGAAATGTTTCCCCTTTACTCAATTCTGGAGAGCAGCACAGAACAAGGGAAGTTGAACAGAGACCTGAGTTCTAATGTTGACACTTGCCATTTGCAAGAAAGCCTCAGACAGATTATTTACCTTCTCTGGGTCCTGAGTCCTGACTTCTAAGTGTGGATGATAATGTCTTCTTTGCAAGTTCATCGAGGAACTAAATGTGATGGTGGGTGTGAAGGACTCGACTTTAGTTGGTGGGGAGTGCATAAAAATGAGAACTGTTCTAGTTGTTGGGATATATTTATTTTGTGGGAGTGAGCCCCAAATTTGTTTGTCTCTAGAGCCACAGAGATATTTATACATGAAAGCCACTCCCGTATTTGGATACTATAAGAGGTCCCTGAGAGTCCTTTCCCCCCGCCCCCCTCCAGAATAAACATCTCTAGTTCCATCAGTAACAACCCCGTATGGGGATGTGGGCAGAAATAAAAAACCCAGGTTTTGGGTTTGCTTAGAGTGGGGTTAGATCTTGACCCTCTGTGTGGTCTTGGGCAGTTTTGACCTTTCTGAATCTTTCAACATCCACAGGAATAAAATAGGAATAAGAATGTCTCATAAAGTTTTTGTGAAGATTAAATAAGAAGAGTTTGGTGCCTGGTAAGTACTTAAGTAATGGCAGGTTTTATTATTAGGCATTGTGTTGAGTTTCTCACCATCCTATTGCTGCTTAAAATGAGCAACTGTCTTTGTGATATCATTTCAGAGGGAGTCGGGTGACGAAACTTCCCAAAATATGAACCTAGTTCCCACACAGCAGCAGAAATGAAAATCCCCTGTTAAAAGACAGATATACTTGGGAGAGAGGTATTAGCTGTGGAGAATAGCCTTCATTGCCTTCCTATGTGAAGAAGCAAGCAGTAATCAAAGGACCATGCCACAGCCACTGAGAGTGGTATGCTGCAGACAACCACCTTTACTGTCCTGTCCTTCCTAGGGAAGGTCTAAAGAAGTGGAAAGACAAAGTCTCTCGCTAAACACACAGAGACTTATGAAGGTGCACGCGAAGGGCATGCCAGGGTCACTTTGGACTGAGACTGTTCACACGCAGAAGGATGCCAGGGAGCTAAAGTGTGTCCTAGACCAGCGGAAGAACCATCACCAGTGCTTACATAGATCTGCCTGCAAGCTGAGCTCTGCAGTATGCTTGGGGATAAAGATAATGGGGGAAGAAAAGAAAGAAAGAAAAAAAAAGCAGCTTCCTAAAATCAGCCAGGAGTGCTGTCTCTTTCCTGACTGGCTCGTGGAGCCATGGCGCTGGTCCAGGAAAGCCCTGTTAACGGAAGGTAGTATCTTGGCATTTGTAGCAACTAATGACTTAGGTAGGTTTTCTTTATTTCAACACTTTTCCTTTTATACGAAAATTATGTAGATTATATTTGCATGTTGTTCCATTCTCAGGTTCCTTATAGGCAGTAGGATAGAGTGCCTGCGTATAGAACATGCAAAGTTAATGTCTACTGAACTTGCAGAGCTGGAGAAGGGGTGAGTGGGTTGGGGCACATCAGGAGGAGGTGAGGCTGAGATAAAGGGCTTCAAGAGTTCCCAAGACACCCATTGCTTGATTCTCATTTTTTTTTTTTTTTTCCTGGCACTGATCTCGACCGATCAGATGCCCAAGCAAGAGAGAAGGGTGAAGGAAGAGACTAGGGGTGAGAAAAAAGGAGTATGGAGGCTGCCATCTTGCAATTCCTGTCTGGCAGCTGTTCCCATGAAGTGATGTACCCCCAAGGCTGGAGCTGTGCTCCTTTATCACCGTACCAGTGCTCAGCGGATAGTGGTGCTACACATCTTTTTATATGAATAAATGAGCACCTCCCAGGTCAGCACTGACCCATCTCACCTGAAAACAACCTGACAGTCCAGTTATACATGTGAGAACATGTGCTCAGAACAGGGACAGTCCCCCCCAGCCGGCAGGTGTGAGAACTGATGGGGTCACACCCTCATTCACTACCACACAAGGGGCAGAGAATGGAGAAGGGTAGAAGGTAAAGAACAACAACTCAGGAAAATAAAGGACAAATAGAAGGAAAATGAACTGACTGGCAGGATATCATTAGCCAGGAGAAGCAGAAAAAAGGGAGAAATGTATTATGGTATTTGTTGCTCCTACTATTTCCATTTCTATGTTCAGTTTATTCGGTTTTATGATGGGATAGGTTTATATCATGAGTTTCCTACTATTATGTCTAGACCTGAAACTCCATTTAAACTTGCTATTTATGAGCAAGCAGCAAATTTATTTTAATATACTTACTTACTGCTACAGCCAGCTGACTCTGTCTCCATGTTTTCTATAAAATATTCCAAGAGAGGATGTTTAATCAAAGGTCACCATAAATGGAAGAGCAATTCAGAATTCAGAGGAGTTCACATGTGGTTTTAGTATTCCTTGAAATGGCTCAAAATGTGTCACCTTTATAATATCCAGGGGGCTGAGTCATTTTTTTCCCCTTTCTAATGCAAAGTCCCTTTGGATTAGTCAATGGATATATGTAAGCATGACTACACTTAAGGCCCCTGAATAATGTAGGATTTTTGGCAACCAGACAACTAAGTCTTATTAAAATTAACAATAGATTCAAAAGCATCATGTAAAGTCTGTACAAGCTTACTTTCTCATAATTTTTATGGCACTTTAGGGAATTCATAGTACCCTCATTGGAAGTAGAAAACACAGGAATGTTAATTCAGAAACATGACATC
Source organism: Lontra canadensis (assembly GCF_010015895.1). NCBI lineage: Eukaryota > Metazoa > Chordata > Mammalia > Carnivora > Mustelidae > Lontra > Lontra canadensis. Next base: position 4,206,798 of record NW_022631097.1, on the reverse strand, counting down.
ATTTCCCAAAGCACGTCCAATGTAACTAAAAATAAAACTTAAGCAATTGTGTCTACATTAGCACAAAGAGAAGGGAAGTTTTGTCATTTGTCTGACTTATTGTTTATTAAATGTGGTCTGTTGGATAAATTCTGCCTGAGCTGCCGCATTTCTGGTTGTAGACTTCCTTTTCCCTTAAAGAGGTTACTTGGCATAAGGCTTTGAGTGGAGCTCAGGGTCCTGGTGGTGCCCGGCTGTCAGCCCGCTCAGGAAGGAGACACAGATGGGATGAGTGACCAGGGAGGTGGAAACCAAGACATCGAGACTTGTGAAGCATCAGGTTCCCTGAAGAATATTGAATTTGAAGGTGCAGTGGACATTGAGAGAGGAAGGAGACTAGATGTAAGGCCACGTGACTGAGCTCAGTGGGTTAATTTGAAGAGCGTGCAAGTGTGGGTGGGAAGGGGGGGAAGTAAATCGGGGTCAGTGAGAGATCAGGGTGAAAAGTAGGACCTGGATGTTCTGATAAGGAGTTTGCATTTTGTCTTATTTGTGTATGTATTTGGGACAAAGCTGTCAGTTATTGACCATTCTGGAAAACGACTTAGAATCTCTTAAGGAATAGTGAAATAAACCACCCGACTCACCAAAAAAGTCAAGGTAGCCACATTAAAAATGTTTGTGTGTAGAGGGAATCGACACATAGTGGTATGGTGATACATTCACATCGACTACAATGTTACTGTTTTCCTTTTTAAGATGTAATTCACATACTGCTGTTCACCATTTTAAAGGATCCAATTCGGTGGTTTTTAAGGATGTTCACCAGTATGTGTCACTATTCCAGAACATTTTCACCATCCCCCAAAGAAGCCTATTAGCAGTTACTCCTCACTGTTCCCTCTCCCCAGTCCCTGGCAACCAGCAGTCTGCTCTCTGTCTCTATGGATTTGCCTACTCTGAACATTTCATACAAATGGAAGCCCATCATGTGTGGTCTTGAGCGCTTGACTCATTTCACTTAGGATACTGTTTTCAAGGCTTGGTAAGTTTTCAGCACAAGATAGAGAGATATGTACTGGGAAGGGGACTGTAGGGGCTGCAAACCCGTGGCGGAGGGGTCACACTGAGGCTGTTACGGTCTATGTTGTAGTACTGGGGAGCAAAAGAGCATGATTTAGTGATACCCCCACTGCAGGGTGTTAACATGCTTGGGACTTCCTACCTTAGGCAGGACATGGCACAGGGGCAAGAGAAGGACGTGCCTGTGGATGGGAAGGGCCTAGGGGCCAACCAGGAGGATCTGGGGAGGGCACAGTAGTCCTGATGCAATTCTAGCAGTGTCTGCTGCAAACCCTGAAGTCTCTTGTGCAGAGGTGCATCTCTTATGAACATCTCTCAGTAAGAGTTATCAGAATGTAGTTTTTTTTTTTAAGATTTTATTTATTTATTTGAGAGAAGAGCATGTGAGCATGAGTGGGGGGAGGGGCAGAGGAAGAGGGAGAGCAGACTCCCAGTTGAGTGGGGAGCACAGTGTGGGATATCTATCCCATAGGATAGATCCCATGATCCTGGGATCATGACCTGAGCCAAAGGCAGATGCTTAACTGACTGAGCCATCCCGGCACCCCCAGAATGTATGTTCTTAATCTTAAACCCCAGGCACAAATTTTCTCAATGTTTCAGCTGTGAGTTTTCACCAAGATTAAAGAAACTTCATTAAGGAAGTAAGAGGTGGCCATGACCTTGTTCTCCCAGTTTGCTGGTGGTTTCTTGCCTTGGGAAGGAAGCCAAAGTTGCAGGACCTGTCCTGCTAAATGACCTGTGGGCTGGGGTCAGCTGGCACCTGCAGACTGAGTGTGGGACACGAGGCCACAGGTTCCCCGGAACACAGTGGAGAGCAACTGGCCAGAGGACTGAAGCCAGGGCCCAACCAACGGGCAGAGTCAGAGCACACCATGGCTGTGGCTGCAGTGAGCCTGGCAGTGCTGCAGCCCTGGGATCAGAGAGGCTGGAAACCAAGACTGGAACAAGGTGGGGGGGGTATGGATGAACAGATACCCCAGGCATCAGCCTGGGGTCCAGGATGCCAGCAGAGTGAACATCCATCCAGTCACGTATTCAGCAGTACTTACTGAGTGCCTGTGGCACACCAGACCCCATCCCATGCTGGGAAGAGAGCAGTGAATTCAACAGATAGTGACTTTGCTCTCCTGGAGTGGAAAACATGGTGGGTTGAGATAGACATTGTAAAAATAAGTAACCGAATATGTATCAGACGATCATGTAGATGGGAGTGTAGTGTGGGGATTAGGTAATTTAAGGGGGAGGACTTTGGGAGTGTTGCTCTTTTGTACAGGGTGGTTGGGGAGTCCTCCTGAGAGAGATAATATTTGAGTGCAGACATAAAGGAGGTGAAGGAGTAGGAAATGCCTTCTGGAAGAAGATCATGCCAAACAGGGGGAATAACAAGTGCAAAGACCCTGGGGCAGGGAATGTGGTTTGGTGTTTAAGACTATGGGATGTGGCTGTGGTGGAATGAGCCAGAAGGAAATGAGGCAGGGATCAGGGGAACAATGATTGAGGAGGACATGAGCCCTGGGACACATGGGGATTGACTACTAACACCTTATACACTAAGAACCCTGACTTTTCCTCAGAGTGACATGGGAAGCCATGGGTACCGGCATTTACATCTTCAACCCACCATTTTGTCTTGATTTGGGCCCTGTTTTCTGTGGCTGTGCTTCCCCAAGACCCCTCCGTGCTCTTGCATGTTGGTGTGCAGACACTGGATCATCCCTTCATTTCACAGGTAATCATGTACTGGACTCAGAATTGTCAAAACAGGATTTGTATGTGAGTAGTTGGTTCTAGAAAAGTCTAGAAGAGGGGAGAGGTGAAGGGGGTGGTATGGCCAGAGCAGTTGCGGGGAGACAAGGGGAGGTAGAGGAGGAAGTGTGGGGTGCCATAAGAGGCGTAAAGACAAAGCTGGTGGAACGCCAACCAGCCTGACTTAGGAAAAGTACTTAGAAAGGTCACTCTAACAGAATCTGGAGGGGGAATTACCAAACACAGCAAGGTCGGTAACTCAGGGCTAAGGAAGAGAAGAAGGCCAAAGGGAAGAAGGTTCTAGAGATAAGCATAGAGGCATGTGGCTTTCTGCTAGCTGTGGTAAAAGTGTTATTAATGACAGCATTTAACATCCTGTCCTGCCCAGACGTCATGGGTATGGGTGCTACCTGCCACCCCCCTCCCCCGATTGCTATGCATATCCCGCCAGAACTGCACCTGGCCTTTTAGGATGTGCCGGAGATGAGTGAGAATATGGAAGTTTCCTCATTTAACTTGTGCACAAGTTGTGTTAAGTAGTCATGGTGAGAGTGGGCATCCCTGTCTTCTTCCCAACTGTAGGGCAAAATTCTCAGTTTTTCCCCATTAAGGGTGATATTAGCTGTGGGTCTTTGGCTTTTATGATGTTGAGAGGTATATTCCCTCTATCCCTACTTTGTTGAGGGTTGTCATCAAGAATGGGTGCTGGAATTTGTCAAATATTTTTTTTTGAATCTCTTAAAAGGGTCATATGGTGTTTGTCCTTTCTTTTATTAATGTGGTTGAGACACTCCATTTAGAAATTTGTAGTGGGTAAAATACATAGGATTCTGATGAGTACTTCCTTAAATATAGTTTAAGCAGAGTATGGTAATAAGGTGAGTGAGTTAAGGAGAATGAACTAGAATAGCAAATTCTGTTTTCTGTTTTTTTATAGAGAAGAAATCATATCCTTACAGTTTGCCTGTGCGCAAGGGTTGTTTTCTCAATCATCAACGTCGTTGTAAAGCTTCCTTCAGTATGCTTCCACACTTTTCATGTTTGGTTCCATTCTCAGATGGCATCAAGATGAACAGCACCCCGGCCCATGTCATGTTCCATCGCTTGCCCATCATGGTTCATCATAGGACTTATTTCTGCTTTGCATATTACTTATCTGTGTTTTTATTTATTGTCTGCCTCCCCATTATGGAAGTGTGAGCCTTATAAGAGCTGGATTTATTTTGTTTAACTGCCATAATTCTGGGGTACTGTGGTGTCTGAACTTAAAGTTAATGAATACATGATTATATATATCTCACATTTTTTGTTGTTGTTGTTGATTTACATGCTATTCATATGTTTTCTTCTCTGGGGCTTTATGAGAACACAGTTTGAATCATTGTGATGGCTAATGTGTATCTAAGGTAAGAAAGTGCTAGAATAAAGTGCTTCCTACCTCAGTTTTGACCATGATTATTGTATACCAAAGTGTTTGGGGACAGACCCTCCCTCATATGCACAGTTACAAAGAGCCTCAGAACACATTCTGTGATTGAGACCCCTGCTTAGCCAGAGGACAGAGAGGGAAGTTTGGTAGAGGATTTTTTGGAGAGAGATGTTGCCAAGTGGACAGGATTAGAGGGGTTTACCTCCTTTACACTGAGTCTGGTGAACCACACAGAGAACTTGGAACTGGGGTCGAGGCCAATTTAGGCTTGGGGCCCAAGCACTCCGAGGCAGCAGGAGGGAGGTAGCTGTATTGGCACTGGCATTGCCCAAGCTTTCTGGGCAAGGGACATGAGAGAAGTTTCCATAGAACACACCTGAACAAGTAGAAGAGATTCAGGTTGGGCATTCTTCAATAGCATCTGCTTGAGGTAGGGCCAGAGCAGCCAGAAGTGGGAGGTGACATGGGACTCCTTAAGGCTGTGGAAGGAGTCATGAGTGATCACTCAGTATAGAAATGCTTTTGCTTCTCTGCTGAGGTCCTCAGTGACAGGACTTTCCAAAGGCTCCCACAAGAGAAATGGTGAGCTTAATCACCTGCCAGATCCACAGCTTTCAAAGCAACCTGGCCAAGGAACAATCCAGCTTCCTGTCCTTCCTGTGTCCACAGCTTTGGCCTGGGTGCGGTTGCATCACAACGACTATTTGGGGGAACAGGGAGAGAAGAGAGACTGCCCATCTCCCCCTCTTAAAAGACAGGCAGCTTCTGAGTACAGAACTTAGTGTGGGGTTGTGGTGGCAACATCAAGGAGAAACTGACCTTTATTTAATGATTTTGCCTGGAACTTATTCCAGTTAGAGAATTGAAACAGAAACATTATTTTGTAACGTAAAGTGACCCCAGGACTGTCATTATAAAAAAGTGAGCAGAAAAATCATAGATTTACCAAGATTCCATCCCAAGGCAAAGAAAGATTAGTTGCATGAAATATTTCCCCCTACTATCCTTTTAAAAAAATATGTATATTGATATGTCACTAATCAGGCTTTTAAAAACTTCCTAGTTATATTGCTTTCTAATATTTCTGTAGACATTTTAAAAATAAATTTGCCATGAGTATTAGAGCAATGTTGTAGATAATGTTGTAGGCTGATCTGTCACAAAAAAGCCCTGTTCTCTTGCTAGAACCTTCTGTTAGAGAGGCTTGATTTTCCCTGTCTTTCTTGCAGCTCAGGGTGGCCAATGAGAGAGAAATAGAAGTCTGCTGGGAAAATTCTTGTTTTTCTGCTATAGAAGGTAGAACTCTTTTCTGCCCTCCCCCCACCTTCCTCCTACATTAAGAACAGATGTATTAGAGCTGTACGAGCCATTTTCTGACAAGGAGAGAGAGTCTCAAAACATCACTAGGAAGCAGGTCTTGATATCGTCAAAGAAGGTGAGAAAAACAAACCCTTATCATTTTAGCTACTGCTAGTCAGGTAATCAGTTACTTGCGGTCCAAAGCATTTTGAACAGACCCCAAAACAAAACCAAACCTCGTTGAACGATGTTGGGAGTGAAGATACCATTGACTTAAATGCAGTCATTCATTTAACTCTCAAACATCTTAGCACCATTTATTGACTATTACTTTGTACTGGGCCCTTGGGGTACAAAGAGGAATGTAAAGGCTCCCATTTGCAATGAATACAAATGAATAATAGTTAATAAAAATGTGATACGTGCTTTCATACCAACAGTGACTATACAATGTACACAGTAGATAGAAAGAATCAGCCCAGAAGATTCAGGGAGAGCTGGGACAGGTGGTCATTCTTGGATGAGGACCTAGGGATTTATCAGATGGAAAGTGATGGGAAGGGGACTGCAAGCAGGTGAGGACAATGCAGGGTACATGTGGGAACTAGGCAATGTGACGTGATTGTATTCTGCGAATATTATAGCTTAATATTAATAGTACGGGGGCTCTGGAGTTGGACTACAGATTCTGGCTTTCCTATTGGCTTTCCCACTGTTAACTCTGGAACTATAAGTAATATGTTTAGTTTCATTTTCTTTATCTGAAAGTGAAGGTTTTATGTACTTTGTGGGGTTGTTGGGAAGACCCAATGGGTTAAATCGTGTAAGGATTTTAGTAGGTGCCTGGCACATTGTAGGTATTCACTAAGGGTTTATTATTATTATACATATTACTATACACTGGTCATGGAGACAGACAGTGGGGTAGTCTCCGAAGAATCTGAGAAGGTCGACCAGGGCTTGGTTGTGATGGGCCTTCTGAGTCATGCATAATAACTTGAGCTTGATCCTACAGTCACCAGGAAATTCTTGCAGGTTCCTGGAGCACAGAGGTCAACAAGGACTAACTAGTTGTCAAATCCTACCGGCAATTTACTTATGTGATGCTGAGCACAGCTGACTCCTTTCTTGAAGTGTTTTACTTGATCTCACAGATACCATTTTTTTTCTTGGTTTTGTTGCTGTTCTAACTCTTGTCTCCTTCCAAGTCATCCTCTGTCCTGCCACCTGAGGAATTTTTATAGCGTAATTATGATCACCTGACCAGATTAACATCTGAAAGTGGCTCCTATGTAACTCCAGATGTAAAATAAAGATGACTTCATGACCATATTCCTACAGACTGCTGTCAGAAATGCTCCCTGTACTTTTATATGAATCCTACCCTTTGAGCTACCTGAAATTGCCTTTTTTTTTTTGGACTCCATGTTGTAGGTGCTATTTGCGCTCCATGAGAGATTTTTTTTTTCATTTTTTTGTTTGGCTTATGATTTTTTACTCAATTTTTAGGATTTCAGTGACCTAAAGAATGCCCACAATATCCTCAGCTTTTTATTCTCAAGCTTAACAGCCTTGTGCTGACTCATTAAACAAAGGAATAATGATTTGTCATTCTTTTGTCTTTATATAACTGGTGAACATTCTCCAGAAGGGACTAATTTATTGTTTTCCTCTGATCAAAGACATGCTATTAGGCACATTCCATTTCATAAAATCATGTTTCAGGGGAAATTAACTCTCAGCCTTGAGCTATGCTTCCAAATGGCAGTCCACACGGTGAGAGTGAACTAGAATAAAGGAAACCCATTACTGTTTAAGAATTTTTACATTGGATTGGACTTGTGCTTTGGTTGTTACCTTGGGTAGAGTTTTCAATTCCTAAGATGAGTCATTTGAGGGGCTGAATGGGATTGGATAATTTTTATGATCTAGGAGTGATGGGGAAGCTGAGGCCCAAGCCATATGGTTCTGTCATCCAGGGAAAGGGAAAGAAAGAGGCACCAGGGCAAATTAAAATAGGACTTCTGAGAATGAATAACATTGTTTTGTGCTTTTATCCGGCTCAGTCCGGCTTGTGCAATAAAAAATTTTATTTTACTCATCTCTACAACTGAAATAGGCTCAAAGGGTGGTCCCATGACTCAATTTTTTTTTTTTTTAAATGGAGTCTGGACTCATTCATTCTAAAAGAAGAGACTAAAGTTTTGGCTTCTTGCTGTTCTGCATTTTTATAATATGCTCCTACAAAATAAGTTAAGGCTCAGATACACATTTATTAGAATACATCATTTTTGCAAATTTCTTTCTCATCTTAAATAGTGTTACAGTTCATGAGCAAAGATATTTATTGGTTTGTGCACTTTTGAAAAATTAAAGTACCCTTGTAAATATCAATAGGGTTGAGTAGCCTAAGATATTTCTTTTCAATGGAAAATTAGGCAGTTATTAGAAATATAATTTATAAAGTGGTAAAAATGTTGAAAAACACTATGTACTCATAGCGTTATTGTAATCATATAAATGACAATGGATAGAAGTGTTGTTTGTATTGAGGTTTTAGAATTATGTGTAATATTTGAGCTTCTATCTACTTTTCCTTATTTTCCAGATATTTTTTCATTCCTTTTTTTCTCCCTTCCTTTTGGCCCCACTTCCTTTAGTTCGTTCATTCCTTCCTTCCTTCCTCAGCTCAATCCTTCCTTTCCTCATATTTATTGAATGTCTATTCTGTGTTAGGACCTCTTTCAGGATCTGAGAAGCCATCAGCAAGCAGGGAAGACATCAGTTTCAACTCTGCTTTGGCTGCTGGCTGGGGAATGTGCTGGGGAGGAATGAAGTTAGAGGAGGGGCAAGAAGTAGGAGGGGATGGTACTAAATCCAGGTCAAAGATGTGCATGGGCTGTAACAGTTGCTCTGTCCCCCTTTCTTCTCATATAACCTCTTTCTGGATAACTTCATTTTCCTGTTTCACTCAGGTCTTTTCTCAAATGTCAGTTCTTAGAAAGGAGTTCTAGGACCATATTAGTTCTTTTCCTCTCTTATCTTGTCCTGCCCCGATTCCCTTGCCCCACTTTGAAATGGTACTTATCCCTAGTTGGCTGACATCATAGGATGAATTTATATATTATTTGTCTATTTGTTTATTGTTGTCTTTCTTCCCTAGAATGCAAGTTTGAGATGGGGACTTTGTTTTGTTCATTGTCATTTAGAAATGTGTCCTTCTAGGAAATAAGAGAGGTTTAAGAAATATTATCTGAATGATTAAGCAAATGACTTCTAAATTTATATCCTTATCATTGACATCTCTTTTGAGTTCCAGATTTATTTGTATTTCCTATGCAGACTAACCCTTTAAAGTGTATCCTGAATATACTTCAAACTCCAGATGTTCAAAGGTATTTATGATCAGTCACGTTTTCTAGCCAAATCTGCTTCACTTCTTGTGAAAATCTCCCCATTAAGATAATTTCTTTCTCTCAAGGTTTTATCTCTGCACTACACGTTTGCCTGACCCCTGGGAGAGAGCATTAAGGAGAGCGGGTAGACCCTGGGGCTTATCAAAGAATTTTAGGTGTGGAGAATTTGTCCTGGGTGAGTTGTGCTGTGACCCTATAGCGGAGGGGTGAGAGCTCATTCTTTCTACTTGCTGATATTTTAATGCATTTGCATGTATGGTCTTGTCTGACTGAAAAAGTAAATATTTGTCCTTTCGGGTTTTCTGGCCTAACCTTATATTGAATTAGCTATTCTCTAATTGACTGTGCTTACTTGTTTCAAGTAGGGAAAGAGCTGCATGATTTACAGACCTTCCCTTTTAAATATGGTTATAGAAAGGGATGGAATAGCTGCATGGGTACTCTATTATTACTGATAACGAGTTCTGAGTAACATTTCTTTGTGGAAGAGGCAGAGAGGTGATAATTGAAAAGCAGTAATTAATATAATTTTTTGCACCAACGATAAAATTTAATTCTTCTCCGGGTATTTAATCAAGAAGCACCCAAGTTTACTTGTTCAGGACGTAGCCTTTGAATTGTCTTGATAGAGGTTGCCCCATGCCCCGTCTTTTTCCCAATTTGTCTCACCTATACCTATGAGAAATAAGCCCGAGGGAAAGACTGATATTTTCTGAAGCTTCATTCAGCTACATACACTTTCAAATTACAAGGCAACGTTAGGTACTCTTGAGTGACTCCATCAACATTTAAGACTGGATTCTGATTTCGAGGAGCTTGCAGGTTGATGGGAAAACACAGGCTACCAACAGTAAAAGATAATGTTGCCAAAATAAGCTACATCTATTTTAACATGTCACAGGGTATGTTCATGTTCATAATGTTCATGTTCATGTTCATAATCATATATTACTGTCTTATTGGCACTCCTTCCTCTAGCAAACTAAACCACTGATCCTACTTTTGTGCCTTAGAAACAAACGGGAAACCGTGAAAGACACTTGTGTTCTGCAATCACCACGTTTCCCGCTGTGCCTAAGAGGCCACCATAAATCTTACTTGGAGATGCTTCCAGAGATTAAAAGTCTTTAGAGGCGAAGGAGACGTAGGCTCTAGGAATGTCTAGTTCTGCATTTCTCGGTACTGTTGAACTCCACCAGGGAAAATACACGTCTTCCTTCAAAGTGTGTTCTGCATACAGAATTAAGGGTTTCTGGTCCTCCCCGCCGCGGCGCGTTTGCAGGCGCTCGCGGCGCTGGCCGGGCGGTGCCTTTTGGGCGGGGAGGGGCCTTTTAGGCGGGGAGGAGCTTGCAGGCGCACGCCGCTAACGGTCCAGGAGGGCGGGCGCGTGCCCGCGGACGGCGCCTCCAGGAGCCCGGGCGGCCGGGAGCGCGCCGCCGCTGCAAGCCCTCGCCCCGCCCCTGAGGCCCCGGCTTCCTCTAGCCTTTCCAGCTCTGCTCTTGCGGTCGCTCCCGGGGCTGCGGCTGAGCCCGGGCGGGGCGGCGCCCGCCTGCGCCATGAGGATCCCGCGCTCGAGGCCCGTGTCGGGCCTCTCGGTGCGGCGGCGGCGGCCGTGAGTAGGCGCGGCGCGCTCGGGCGGACGCGGGCCCGAGCTCGGCGAGGACGCTCGCGATGGGGGACAGGTAACCCTGCCCGGGCCAGGCTGAGCCCAGGGCCGCGAGGCTCCCCGCCACTGGGACTCCGGGCGGGAGGGTCCCCACGTGGCCCCCACTGAAGGTCCTTTTGCCTTTTGCACAGGTGGCTCCGGGTGACCGTCCTCCCCAGCTGCGTGGGCTGTAGGACCGTGGCCGTTCAGGCGTCCTGGACCGTGCGCGACATCAAGGAGCGCATCTTGGCGGAGACGGGCTTCCCGGTGTCGGAGCAGCGGCTGTGGCTCGGCGGCAGGGAGGTACGGCCCGCCTGGTCCCTCTCCTTAGTAGGACGACGGACCCGCCTCTGTGCTCGGGGTTGTAGCGCATCCACTAACTGTTTATCAGTAGGCTCGAGGGGAGGGAAACTGAACGGATTTTATTCTTAGGTCGTGGAAGGCAGATGCTCAGTTAATGGTTACCCTGGAAATAATGCTTTGTAAATAGCATGCACAAAATCACACGGGTTATTTTCTCATCATTAGTTGTAATTTTAATTGATACACCATTTCAGCATTTGTGTCACCCTGCCCCCTGCCCGCCTTTTTATCTGAATCTTCACTTCCTGAAATTAAGATAGTTTTTCGATGGGCATTATAGGCAGAGGGTTTTAACCATTACGTTTTTCCTAGTTGTGTTGTACGTTTAGCTGGAATAATTTTCACCTTTAATGTCTTAGAGGTTTTCCCTCAGTTTTGAATCATAGAAACTTAGGGCCGAAAGGATCTTCAGACTTTATTATAGAAGCTGTTAGTTTGAGGAGTACATTCTCATTAAAACTTCTGAACTGCAAATGAATGAGATAAAAACTTTGGAAGATAGCAGTATTTCATATTGTTATTTATATCCTTTAAGGTTAGTGAAAAAACTAAATTTTCTCAAAGGAGGAGTTAAATGGAAGCATTTTACTAAAAATTAATTTGTTCTTTGATCCCCCAAATTTCTTCACTTTTTATGTGATAAAAGATCGTTTCCAGGATTTAAAAGAGATAAAAACGTTAACAAATATGTAAGGAACACTGAGCCATACAGAATGACATTTCAAGCATTGGGTTTGTACCCAGTACAAACATTGGTGAAGTACTTGATAACCTATGATTTTTAATTCCTCAGTGTGATCCTGACCTTCTGTGTACCTGTGTCCATGCCATGTCTCCTGACCACTTAGACACAGATTTCCAGTTAAACTGCTCTGATGTTCCTCCACAGCCCAGCCCTCCTCACCAGCTCCTCAAGGTGTTTGGTGGCCTGCAGACAGTGACTTGACAGCTTGGGACAGAATTGAGGAGAAAAGCTTATCATTCTTACCTCTTTTTCTGGGTCCATCTCTGTCTCAGCCTTCCTGTGTGTACTCTTCTGGTTCTGTACACCCTTCTTTGGTTACTCCTCAGGGTCTGCTTTGTCATCTTGTCCCTTACATGTGGTCCTCCCAAGAGGCTCACTTGTGGCTCAGTCTTGTCATTAGAACTGTTTTTGGAGGTGTCTGTACACAATATTGATAATAGATCGTGAATGTGGCTGTGGGGCGTAGAATATTTCAGACTGAGTGGGTGGGTAGGTGGGTGTCTGGTTAGGAAACGTGTGTTGTCCTGAGCTGGGGAGGTTCTAGACTATGACTGACTGTAGAGGTGAAACTGGAAGGAAAGGGTATACAGGAGACTTTGTAAAAGTGTGATTATGGCTGTTTGGTATCGAATGGCTGTGCATGTGTGTGTGCTTCTGTGTATGTGTGCAGTGTAATAAGATAGATGTAGAATAAGACAGAAGGTCTTGCCAAGGATGTTTATAAGCCTTGAGTCAGACCCAGAAATAATGGAATTCTAAATATGTCAGGGTAGGCAGAAACAAAAGCTGTTGAGGAGGACTCCTTGTCACTTACTGGTTTTGGTTGGTACTGGATGTAGTAAGCAGTAGACAGTCCTTTGTCTTTCTGGGTCATCTGCCATCCTCTTTCTCCTTATCTCTCATTTGTTTCCCTGGACTGGAAGTGGAATTTTTAAGTTCTTCACGTTACCTCCTGTCTCATGAAGAGACTGAAGCTACTCATTATAGCTGTGTATCTTCCTGATCCTTTTTCCTCTTGTACCAAATGTGGTCGAGCCTCAAATCAAGAGGTGTGAAGTATCTCTTAATGGATCAAAAATGTCCTTTTTGTCAACCCTTGAATTTTAGAACCTCCTTGTGCCTTGACCACTGAACAAAGGAAGAGGTGTCGGGAGATCCATTTGTAATTAATATTGTATTGTTTGCATAGTAATTTGGAAAGAGTTATTTGGAAAGAGTTACTGTTCCATAGTAAATGAAAATGAGCATCTCTTCTCTGAGGTTTTTGAGGAAGATTGAGGTTGGCATGAACACAGATCCAGATGTACAAATCATTTTACAATCTCTGTGTTTTAAAATACATTTATAAAGACTGAAATGGGCAACTTTTAAGATTTAATTGCCTCTGGAGATAAATAGGACCAGTGTTATTTTGCTCGGTTGGAGTGATTTTGGGTCTAGGAAGGGGAGCAGCCCAAGCAAACTCCCTTAATCTTGGCAGGCTCAGGAGGAGAAAGCTGATAGCACTACTGGGGTCACTTATCTTTGCCACTTGATTTCTTTTTGGGAGAATCACTTCCATGTAGATAGGTCACTGATTACAGTCCACCAAAAGCATTCACAATCAGACGTGCATAGCGGGTTACATATGTTTTTACTAATATGATTCAACTCTGTGTCTTCTTCCTTTTCAAGTGTCCTTTAAGACCTGCAAACTTCTTCCTGCATTAAAAGTTTCCTTCCTGCCTGCCTTTCTTCCTTCAGATGTACCTTGGCTATTACTAAATTGGACCAGTAATCCTGGCTTATGCTTGGCTCTCTTTTAGTAATTAGTTGATTAACTAACAATAGAATGAACCACCAAGATGACGTCATCCAACTGGAGAGTGAGAACACTGTTGACAGTTTATATTTACCTCTGTGCTTCTCCTCCCCAGCCTATGTGCCTGTCTTTTTTCCCTTACCCCTTTGTATTTCTTATTTTGTTGCCTGTTTTTGTAGTTTTTTTAATAGTTTTATCATGAGTGTGTATGTATGTGTTTATATAATGTACACCTATGTACATACATATCTATATATGTGTATATCTGTAACCTAAATAACCTGAGTGATAGACTATTTACTTTTATTGTTTATGAACTTTATAAGAAGCTTGTTATTCCGTATGTAGTAACCCAGAATTAGCTTTTTTTGCTCGATATTATGTTACAAATATTCACCCAGAGTTACGTGCAGTTTAGTTAATCCAGTTTTTTTTGCTATATGATATGCCACTGTATCAATATATAATAGAATTGGGTTGTTGCTAAAATTTTTGTGGTTAACAACACAAAATAACTACTATTCTTATCCATATGTCCTGTGCAGGGAGTTTTTTCTTTACGATTCAGTGGGAATATGTATATGAAAGTGCTTTATGAGCTGGAAACTGTCACAATGTACTCAGATTTGTATTTTAGAAATGGGAACTAGAGTGATGATATGTAGAAAGTAAGGAGACCAGAGTAGAGATTATTATAAAAATCCAGAAATATAAGAAGTCTGAGCGATTGGAAATGGGAAAAGAATAAGTTAGTTCTGAGAGAAATGGGGGATGGACTTACTGGAAACTGGAGGGTAATTGGCTGGACTGGAGGTAATTGGTAAAACATGTGGTTTGCAGAGAGAACTTCTCCCCATGGTTCCCTCTAAAGTGAACAGGTAGAAGGTGCCACTGTTAATTGAAATACAAAGTAAAAGATGAGGGTTAAGGGTTTGAAGGAAATCCAGTGAGGTCACTTTTGACAGGTCGAGTTTTAGGAACCTTGAAGCATATCAGGGTGGGTTGGGTGGTAGATAATTGGAAATACTGAAATTTTGATACGGTAAATGATGTCATTCACACCCTGTTGAGTGTAAGTTACAAAGTTTGATTATTCCGGTGGGCTTTTGAGTAATGTTTTGCAGACCATTGACCTGTAAGATGTCATTCCATAGTAGTACTTGAGTGGACTGCTGGGGAGAAAGTTGATCTGGCTTTGGCTTCTGAGCAGTACACTTTGGAAATGCAAAGAGAATGATTTTGTTTATTTTAATGATCCTGATTCATCATAAAACATTTGAGTTATTTTAAAGCAGATCTTTATTTATAATTATTTAAGGAAAAATCCTTTAGGTTTAAGTTAAAATCCTTTAGGTTAAGAAAAGTCCTTTAAGTTAAATAAAATTGTTGACTAAATTTCTGTTTTTTGAAATATTCATTTCCTCAGAGCAACTTACTTCCTGATAAGAATGGTTCACAAGCATTATTTCTTAAGTGAAAAAAAATCAAGATAGTTTGAATGTACAGTTTTAGGAACAGTACTGCTTTTCATACATTTTCTTTTCTTCTTTTCAGTTACCTGATTGGATCAAGATCGGAGATCTGACTTTCAAAAACTGTCCTCTTTTTGTAAACCTTCAATCAAAAGGCTTGAAAGGGGGAGGTATTACGTTGACTTTACCAGGAGCATATGCCATTTTTAGTTGCATAAAGATTATATTATGGAAGTATATTCCATGGAATGGGATGAGGGGGTATCCAGGTCAGAGGAAAGCAAGGGCAGATGGAGCTGGTGATTTATATGAATGCGTGGGGTATCAGGCCTTGTGGAGCAGAGTCCTACTGGGGCTTGGTCCTGGCGGGCACTCTGCTGAAATGATGTTGATATATTTGTAGTGATGATTTCATTGTTTTAAGCCAGAGTTCTTTTTAAATCATACACAGTTTTTTTTTTTTTTTTTTCTTTTCCTGTGCATCTGGAAGTTAACTTTTCTTTCCCCATCCTCTCTATACTTGCCTGTAACCACCTCTCTGAAGGCAAAGGGGTCAGTCAGTTCTAAGAATCTCTTGGTTAGGAAATGCCTAAGGCTATTTGAATGGACCAGCACTGAGACATTGACTATGTCCATCTCAGAATAATCAGAACATCATTTGAGTTTGAGAATATTAACAATGTCGTAGTAGACATCACTATCTCTGGCTTATTATTTGGTGGCAAAGTACCCACAAAATGATGCCTTTTATTTCATTTGTTTTGGAAACTGGCAACAATTCTTGCCCTCACCCCTCTTGCTTTTTATTTTTTTGAATTAATTATCTTCTGTGATATATAGTCTTTTTTTTTTTTTTTTTTTATTTGACAGATCACAAGTAGGCAGAGAGGCAGGCAGAGAGAGACAGGAGGAGGAGGCAGGCTCCCCGCTGAGCAGAGAGCCCGATGCGGGACTCGATCCCGGGACCCTGAGATCATGACCTGAGCCGAAGGCAGAGGCTTTAACCTCTGAGCCACCCGGCGCCCCTATAGTCTGTTTTTGAACGTTTTTTAAAACCTGAATTTTGTAGTTCAATTAAGTCTTGAGATTCAGTAAATTGAGTCTGTTTTGCTTTCTGCTGAATCTAATTTAGTCAGGTAGATTTTCCTACCTGAGTGCTGGCGTAAAATGTATAAAGTCATAACTTACATAATTTTACTATGTCTTGGAATCAAATAATCCATTGGTAACAGTTATGGGATTTTTCTTTCTAAATCATTTTTTAAATGTGTTCTCTGTTTTAGGTCGATTTGGTCAGACAACACCACCACTTGTTGACTTTCTCAAGGACATTTTAAGAAGGTATCCAGAAGGAGGACAGATTCTTAAGGTAGGGAGTTTGTTGTGTACATGTGTGAATTTACTTGGATAAAAATGAGAGACTGTGGACTCCAAGAAACAAAACTGAGGGTTTTAGAGGGGAAAGGAGTAGGGGATTGGGTTGGCCCAGAGGACACATACTGGGTGGAGCACTGGGTGTTATATGTAAACCATGAATCATGGGGCACTACATCAAAAACTAATGATGTACTGTATGGTGACTAACATAACATAATTAAAAAAATAATAAAAAATTTAAAAAAATGAGATGGAGTAAAATGACTTGGAAATCCTCGTAGCATTTAACTTTTTAAAAAATTTTGTCTAGATCTGAATAGCAGTATTTATTTCCCTCTGTGCCTGCAGTGCATATGCTGGATGGGATGGGTTGAAAATGCGGCCATTGTAAATACATGAGGTTTCAGAGGCAGAGGAACCCACTACGTTGTTGTGTGCTGTGATCAAGCACAGTGTTACTCTAGGAACACTCTTTTTGTTGTTTTATGTCCGTATATAATGTAATCTTGTAAATGTTATGTGAAACATCTTGCAGATGTTTATAAACCAACCGGTTGACTAGAGGAATGAAATAATGCAAAACCCACATTCAGGGGCCGTGAACACATTTGACCCCTGGACTGAGAGGTTTGCCTTTTAGGAGGATTTATTTCATAGTATAATGATTTTAGTTATTTGTTTCTATTTACAGTATATTCTTTTAGTTTGAATATACTCACTGAAAACCAAAAGAACCCAGAAACCTGAACAACCACACACACAAAAAAAAAACAATAGTAGAAGATACAGCAAAAATTAGATTTTGTGTTTAACCTAATCAGGAAACTCCCTAATTAATTGTAAGAAGAGATTAACGGTCAATGCATTTTCTTTTCTTCTCATTAGTTTATTTAGTGTTTATTGCCTTTAACATCTTGGCCCTCATTATATTTTCTAGTTTGGGTGCTAGGTTTTTAGAGAGTAAGGATTAGATGTATTTAGTTGAATTTAGTCATACTCAGGTGCCGGTTAGGGGGATTGCTCCATCATTAGTGATTTTATTTTATTTTTTAATCTTTCACTTTGTTTTTATTATTTATTTATTTATTTATTGGCTTCGGGAGTAGAATTTACTGATTCATCCCTTACATGTAACATCCAGTGCTCATCATAACAAGTGCCCGCACTTCTTAATACCCACCACCTATTTAGCCTGTCCCTCCACCCGCTTCCCTCTATCAGCCTTGTTTGTTCTCTGTCATGAGGGGTCTTTTATGGTTTGTTTCCTTTTTTTCCCTTCTAACACATTCATCTGTTTTATTTCCTAAATTCTACATATGAGTGAAGTCATACAGCATTTGTTTTTCTTTGCCCGACTTCTTTTGCTTAGCATAAAACATTCTAGCTCTGTGCATGTTGTTGCAAATGGCAAGATTTCATTCTTTTTGATGGCTGTGTAATATTCCATTGTATGTATATACCACATCTTCTTTATCCATTCATTAGTCAGTGGACACTCGGACTCTTTCCATAGCTTGGCTATTGTTAATAATGCTGCTATAAACATTGCAGTGCATGTATCCCTTCAAATATGTATTTTTGGATACTTTGGGTAAATACCTAGTAGTGCTATTGCTAGATAGTAGGGTAGCCCTATTTTTAACTTTCTTAAGGAACCCCCATACTGTTTTCCAGACTGGCTGCACCAGTTTGCATTCCCACCAACAGGGTTCCCCTTTCTCATCCTTACCAACATCTGTTGTCTCCTCTGTTGTTAATTTTAGCCATTCTGACTGGTGTGAGATGGTGTATCTTTGTGGTTTTGATTTGTATTTCCGTGATGATGAGTGGTGTGGAGCATGTTTTCCTGTGTCTGTTAGCCATCTGGATGTCTTCTTGGGAAAGTGTCTATTCATGCCTTCTGTGCATTTCTTAAGTGGATTATTTGTTTTTTGGGTGTTGAGTTTGATTAAGTTCTTTATAGATTTTGGATACTAAACCTTTATCGTATGTCATTTGCAAATATTTTCTCCCATTCCATAGGCTGCCTTTTCGTTTTGCTGATTGTTTCCTTTGCTGTTCAGCTTTTTATCTTGGTGAAGTCCCAGTAGTTCATTTTTGCTTTTGTTTCCCTTTCCTTTGGCAACATGTCTAGTAAGAAGTTGCTACCGCTAAGAGTAAAGAGGTTACTGCCTATGTTCTCTGCTAGGGTTCTGATGGTTTCCTGTCTCACTTTCAGGTCTTTCATCCATTTTCAGTTTATTTTTGGGTATGATGTAAAAAAGTGTTCCAGCTTCATTCTTCTGCATGCTCCTGTCCAGTTTTCCCAATACTATTTGTTGAAGTGATTGTCTTTTTTCCATTGGATATTCTTTCCTGTTTTGTCAAAGATTAGTTGGCAATATAGCTGTGGGTCCGTTTCTGTGTTTTCTCTTCTGTTCCATTGATCACTGTGTCTGTTCTTGTGCCAGTACCATGCTCTCTTGATGACTCCAGCTTTGTAATACAGCTTGAAGTTTGGAATTGTGATGCTTCCAGCTTTGGTTTTCTTTTTCCAACATTACTTTGGCTATTAGGGGTCTTGTCTGGTTCCATACAAATTTTGGAATTGTTTATTGTAGCTCTGTGAAAAATGATGATGGTGGGGCGCCTGGGTGGCTCAGTCAGTTGAGCGTCCAACTCTCGATTTCAGCTCAGCACATCTCAGTTTTGTGAGATCAAGCTCAGTGTTGGGCTCTGAGCTCAATGGGGAGTCTGCCAGTGTTTCTCTCCCTCTCCCTACTCATGTGAGCACACACGCTCTCTAAAATAAACAAACCTTAAAAAAAATGCTGGTGATATTTTGTTAGGGGTTGCATTAAATGTGTAGATTGCTTTGGGTGGTATTGACATTTTAACAGTGTTTTTCCAACCCACAAGCATGGAATTTTTTTCCCCACTTTTGTGTGTTCTCATAAGTTTCATTCCTAAGTATTCTGTAGTTTTCAGCATACGGATCTTTTCCCTCTTTGGTTAGATTTACTCTAGGTATCATGGTTTTTGGTGCAATTACATGTATAATTGATTCATTGATTTCTTTTTCTGCTGTTTCATTATTGGTGTCTAGAAATGCAAGCGACTTCTTTACATTGATTTTATAATCTGTGTCTTTGCTGAGTCATGTATTAGTTCTAGCAATTTTTTGGTGAGTCGTTCAGGTTTTCTATATAGTATATCATGCTGACTATAAATAGTGAAAACTTGACTTCTTCCTTGCCAGTTTGGATGCCTTTTATTTCTTTGTGTTGTCTGATTGCTGAGGCTGAAACTTCCAGTACTATATTAAACAGTAATGGTGAGGGGGCCATCCCTGTCTTATTCCTGACCATAGGGGAAAAGCTCTCAGTTTTTCCCCCAAAGAATGATATTAGCTGTGGGTCTTTCATGTATGACCTTTATGATATTGAGGTATATTCCATCTATCCCTACTTTGTTGAGGGTTTTTATCAAGAATGGGTACTATATTTTGTCAAATGCTTTTTCTGCATCAATTGAGAGTACCATATGGTTCTTATCCTTTCTTTTATTAATGTGGTATATTGCGTGGTTTCATTTGCAGATATTGAACCACTCCTGCAGTCCAGGAAGAAATCCCACTTGATTATGATGAATAATTATTTTAAATGTACTGTTGGATCTTATTAGCTAGTATCTTCTTGAGAATTTTTGCATTTATGTTCATCAGGGACATTAACCTGTAATTCTTTTTTTTAATGGGGTCTTTGTCTGATTTTAGTCAAAGTAATGCTGGCCTCAGAGTTTGGAAGTTTTCCTTCCATTTCTGTTTTTTGGAACAGTTTGAAAATAATAGGGGTGCCTGGGTGGCTCAGTGGGTTAAAGCCTCTGCCTTAGGCTCGGGTCCTGGGATTGAGCCCTGTGTCGCGCTCTCTGCTCAGCAGGGAGCCTGCTTCCTTTCCTCTCTCTCTGCCTGCCCCTCTGCCTAATTGTGATCTCTGCCTGTCAAATAAATGAATAAAATCTTAAAAAAAAAAAAAAGAAAATAATAGATGTTAACTCTTCTTTGAATGTCTGATAGAATTCCCCTGGGAAGCCATCTGGCCTTGGACTTTAGTTTGTTGGAAGATTTTTGATTACTGATTCAGTTTCTTTGCTGGACTGTTCAAATTTTCTGTTTCTTACAGTTTAGTTTTGGTAGTTTGTATGTGCCTAAGAATATGTCTATTTCTTCTAGATTGCTGAGTTTGTTGGCATATACTTTTTCGTAATATTTTGATAGTTTGTATTTCTGTGGTGTGGGTTCTGATCTCTCCTCTTTCATTTGTGGTTTTACTTATTTGGGTCCTTTCTTTTCTTTTTGCTAAGTTTGGCTAGGGGTTTATTACTTTTTTTAATTCTTTGAAAGAACCAGCTCTTAGTTTTATTGATCTGTTCTGGTTTTTTGTTTCTTTCTATATCATTTATTTCTGTTTTAGTCTTTATTACTTCCCTTCTTCTGCTGACTTTAGGCTTGCTTTGCAGTTTTTTTCTACCTCCTTAAGGTTTAAGGTTAGGTTGTATGAGACTTTTCGTGCTTTTTGAGGTAGTCCTATATTGCAATTTACTTCCCTTTTAGGATTACCTTTGCTGTATCCCAAAGGTTCTGGACTGTTGTCTCTTTATTTTCATTTGCTTTTGTGTATTTTTTAATTTCTTTTTTAATTTCCTGGTTAACTCACTCATTCTTTAGTGGGATGTTCTTTAATCTCCATGTATTTGTGGTCTTTCCAAATTTTTTCTTATGGTTGACTTCAAGTTTCATAGCATTGTGGTCTGAAAATATGCATGGTATGATCTCAATCTTTTTCTACTGGTTGTGGCCTGATTTGTGACCCAGTATGTAATCTATTCTGGAAAATGTTCCATGTGCACTTGAAGAGAATGTGTGTTCTGCTGCTTTAGGATGAAATGATTTGAATATAGCTGTTAAGTCCAACTGGTCCAGTGTGTCATTCAAAGACATTGTTTCCGTATTGATTTTCTGCTTAGATGATCTGTTTATTGATGTCAGTGGGGTGTTAAAGTCCCCTTACTGTTATTGTATTATTATCAGTGATTTCCTTTATGTTTATTATTAAATGATTTGTATGTTTGGGTGCTCCCCAACTTGAGGGCATAAATATTTAGTTGTTGATCTTCTTGATGCATAGACCCCTTAATTATGATATAATGCCCTTCTTCATTTCTTGTCACAGTCTTTGGCTTAAAATCTCTTTTTTCTGATTTAAGTATGTCTTCTGTGGCTTTCTTTCGGCCGCTGTTAGCAGGACAGATGCTTCTCCACCCCTTCACGTTCAATCTGTAGGTGTTGTTAGGTATAAAAGGAGTCTCTTGTAGTTTTTGCTGTTGGCATTGCCATAGGACCAGTATAAGCTCGCCTTACTTCTTGTCTGTCCTCCCCACTCCCTCCCCTCATTTAGAATGAATAACACAGGATAAATTATTGTGTTTTAAAGACCCATGCATTTAAAATGTAGCCACTTGATTTGGTTTGGTTTAAGTCAGCTTCTCCAGGCAGTTGTCTATTGACTTTTCCTTACTTTACACAAGGTCCAGAATAAACAGGAGATATGTTGAGTTCAAGTTTGATGATTATGGTGTTGGCTGTAAGAGTTGGCCTCTTATTTCAGAGTCTGGCACTTCCTTCAAATGGACCAGAGCCCGGCCTGTTTTTGATAGGCAGGCCGAAGTGATTGGGGTTGTTGAGACTAAGGACTTTTTTGTGGCTACCGATGGCATAAATCTTTCCTTTCTCCGTTGCAGAGGTGTGACCACCCATCCACCAAACAAATAACACTACTGCCTTCTTTGTGAGAAAGGAATGAGTCAGTCCTGACTGTGAAGAAGCTTTCAGCTTCAGTGCAGGGGAGAGACAGGTTCATAACACAACTTCTCAAAAGCATGCAGAGTATTAATAGGTACATACATACATTATTCCTAAGAAAGCACAAGTTTGGTAAAGAGGTGAAAAATGTCTATATTTGGTAACTACTTTGAGAGGAAGTTACCTGTGCCAGAAATAGAACAATCCTTGCAACTTTCAGAAATGAAATAATTTCTTTTGGATGAAGGCTTTGGGTAGTTTGTAAATAAGAGTTTTAAATAGTCTCAGGATTTGTATTGCGGATGAGGAGATAGCATGTTAAACATCCCATTTTAGGTATATGATTGGAGAAGGATTCACAAGCTCTCAACCATATTCTCAGTGCTCATGACAATTACTTGCAGTCATTCCCACCGGATTTAAAGGTGATGGAGTCAATAATGGGTTTCTGTTTCTTAAATGTAATTACTTTTTAAATGTTACAGGTAAATTCAAAGATGGTCAGATTACTGTATTATTAAATATTATTTTTTGGTATATTTCTTGATTAGGAATTAATTCAGAATGCAGAAGATGCGGGGGCCACAGAAGTTAAATTTTTGTACGATGAAACTCAGTATGGAACGGAGACTCTTTGGTCAAAAGAAATGGCACAATATCAGGGTAAGAATCAATAATTAGTTAGGAACAGGTTTGTTTTATGTGTTAACAGGTAATTTTAGTAATTCACAATACTCTGATGAACAGTCTGCCGCAGGTACTGCACTTCTTGGCATACTCAGTCCCACTTTCCCAGATGTTTTTCTCTGCTTTTGATGGAGTCTGCCAAGTCAGTATTTTTAGAGAACAAAGAGTAAAAATCTTAAAATTCAAAGTAACAATGTAAATACATAAGTGTCTTATTCTATTCAGTAAACTTGTGAGTTATATTATTAGCAAGACAGAATGGACACCCTTTCCACATATGTAACAGTTCTCTGGATTTAGAAAGAAGTATTGTTTTTTACTTTTAGGTGTTTAATGTGGTTTGGGAAGAAGGGTTAGAGACAAGGGAATAAGGACAATGAAAGGAAAGTAAGAGAATCATAACCAGTCAACTCCTGATACCTCCATCCTACTTTTTGATATGCTGTGTACAAAAATGTTCATAACTTTTAGTGCACCTTAAAAGTCAATAGGATGGTATGTACAACTATATATGATTATATATAATAGTATGACTAAAAACAATGGAAGGTATTGAAAATAAGAACAATTGACTCAGACTTCCCTGAACAGACTTTTTTCTTTTTTTTTCCCTATATATTTATTTATTTATTTTAATTTTATTTTTAATAAACATATAATATATTTTTATCCCCAGGCGTACAGGTCTGTGAATCGCCAGGTTTACACACTTCACAGCACTCACCATAGCACATACCCTCCCCAATGTCCATAACCCCACCCCCCCAACCCCCCACCCCCATCAACCCTCAGTTTGTTTTGTGAGATTAAGAGTCACTTATGGTTTGTCTCCCTCCCAATCCCATCTTGTTTCATTTACTCCTCTCCTACCCCCTTAACCCCCCATGTTTCATCTCCTCTCCCTCATATCAGGGAGATCATATGATAGTTGTCTTTCTCCGATTGACTTATTTCGCTAAGCATGATACCCTCTAGCCTGAACAGACTTTTAAAGAGGTGTAAGTCATATATTTTTGAAAATATGTTTTACGATTTAGGAGAATAATCAACATTAATTGTTAAATTCTTTAAACAGTATATATTTAACATTTATTAGAGCTGATATATTCGTTTTTTTGGTCAGATTTGTGATAGGCAAGTTGTACTTGTTTGTCTGAAGACAGTGAACGTAACACACCAGCAGGCTGCCATTCTAGCCCTGACCTGTCCTGCCTTGGTGATGGGGCCGGCCATCTCTCTACTGTCATCCAGTTTTATGAGAGGAGTACCAGGTTCTCAGACTCCCTGATTTATCGTGACTGTTGTTGAAAGATAGCAGGTGTGAAGAGGAGGCTCTTGTTCAGGTCCTGGTCCTACATGGGCCCACCACAAATCATGTCTTCACTGGGCACCCGTTTGCCCAATGACCACTCCAGTCCTCATATTTACTCACCATAATGAAACAGATGGCCTGGCCCTGCTTAATTTCAGCCCACTTGCCTATAAATGGTAATAAGGACAAAATCTGCCTCTAAGTTATTTTTTTCTTTAAGGTTTTATTTATTTATTTATTTATTTATTTATTTGAGAGAGAGCATGAGCAAGCACAGAGGGAGAGGGAGAAGCAGACTCCCCACTGAGCAGGGAGCCCAACACGGGGCTCCATTCTAGGACCCTGAGATCTTGACCTGAGCAGAAGGCAGATGCTTAACCAAGTGAGCCTCCCATGCATCCCTGCCTCTAAGTTATTTTGTGGATTAAATGGGTTCATCTGTGTGAAAATTTTATGTCTGGTGTCACACTGATATTATGTGTGTACCGTAGAGCCATAAAGGTGACAGACAGTGTGAGGAGATCCTAGAAGTGTTTTGCTTCAAACTTCTACCTAAGGTCTAGGATTTTTTGCTTCTAGCCTTGAGTTCACCTTGTTTAAAAAAAGTATTTGAAACAAGATTATTTAACTGAATTTATTTGTAAGTACAGTTGACCCTGGAAGAATGAGCCCCGTGCAGTCAAAAATCTGTGCATAACTTCTGACTCTCCCAAAACTTAACTCCTAACAGCTTACTATTGACCAGAAGCATCTTATCCATAACATAGTCAATTAACACATATTTTGTATGCTATATGTATTATATACTGTATGATTCCAAAATAAATAAACTAGAGGGAAAAAAAATGTTAAGAAAATCACAAGAGAAAGAAAATATATTTACAGCGGTTATCAAAGAAAATCATGTGTAATCCGTGCAGTTCAAACCTGTGTTGCTCGAGGGTTGGCTGTATACTTAGAGATAGACTCTTGATTTTCAGATGGGCTGATTTAAAATAAACTTGGACACATAAAAATAGGGAGAAATGATCTTTGGTACCTTTATTTAACAAGTATTTGTTAAGGATCCTGCATGCTCTTGCATATTTGAGAATGTCCTTCTCTTATGTTCAGATGTTGTTGTTGTCTTAGCTGGTATCATCTTCTTGGATATTAGTTTTGTTTTCCTTATTGATAGTTAATTTTGCAAATGTGAACTTTTCAGTCCACCTTGTTTTTGTTCTTTTTTATATAATCAGATGACAGAAGTCTCAATCTGTCAAATCAGATGCATAGACATGAGGAGCTCTCACCCATTTTCATCCCAGTAAGGATTTCAAGAATGTAGTTAATTAAGAGAAACAGTGAAGGAAGTGTGGAGAAGTCTTGGACTCCCAGCACTTCCTGTTAGGTCCATTCATGCTTTGCTGGACACACCTGGGCCTACAGTGAGCAGAAGTGGCCTGTGAGTGATGCACGCAGGCCATTGCCTACATGAAAGGAGCTATTTCAGTGATAAAACATATTCACATTTTTCTCTGATAATTAAATAGCTTGTGACTCGTTCCCCTAAATCTGTAAATTCCAGGTGTAGTTATAATAAGCAAGTTCTGAAAGCATCTGCTAGACTCCTGCTAGCATATAGTGTTAGTGTGTTTGCCCAGAGATCTGTCCTCGGCATGTTTACAAGGAGATTTGGCTGGGTTCTCTCTCTCCCTGTAACCTTCCCAAAGGAGAAAGTTGATTGCAGGCCTGCTGCTCACCTTTCTTTCCCAGATAACTATCTTCTGTACGAGAAAATTCTCCAAAGAAGTTTATTCTTTTGTTATTTCACTCTCAGAAGGAAGAGGCACCTTTTCAATCAGGGTGGATTGGGGTATTTTAAAATTGACCTGCAAGGTGGAGGTGGAGATTCAGTGAGATTCAAGATTAAATCTCCAGGATGAGTATTATTCCAGGATGAGGGTAATCAGATAATACCATGATTAAAATCTGAACTAAGAACTGGATTACGCCTGCTCAGTACAGAAGCCAGTGAAGAGACGCATCGAGCTGCCACACGCGGTTGTCTGCTGTCTGTGGTGGGCTCATCTGAGCGCTGCCTGGTTCAGCCACAGGCTAGCCCGTGTGTCAGGCACGCTGCGGAAGGCCGTGTACACATGTGTCAGGCAGGTGTGCCCTGCAGGCTGGCGTGCACGTGTGTCAGGCACACTCCAGAGACTGGCACACAGGGCAGTTCCACAAACAGGAGTTTATGTCGCCTGTGTCCTTCCTTCTAGGAGCTCACTGATGGGTCCAATGGGAGACAGTAAACCTTGGACAGTGAGGTTGTGAGGAGGAAATTCCTTTCCTTGTGAAGCACTGCTTTGTATGAATTCGTAAGAACATACATCTGTTTTGTAACTTGGCAGGTATTTTCTAGAAGCAGCTGGGCTATAGGGGATTTTGGGTTGACAGTGGCAAGGAAGGGAGGTCTTCCTCCAGGCTGGCAGCTCTGCTTTGCTCCTGGCAGGGTTATGTGGTGTGCTCCCTACTGGACTTCTTTTTTTTTTTTGGTTAAGATTTTACTTATTTATTTGTCAGAGAGAGAGAAAGGGAGTGAGCACAGGCAGACAGAGTGGCAGAGGGAGAAGCAGGCTCCCTGCTGAGCAAGGAGCCGGATGTAGGACTCGATGCCAAGACGCTGGGATCATGACCTGAGCCGAAGGCAGCCGCTTAACCATCTGAGCCACCCAGGTGCCCCTCCCTACTGGACTTTTAATTCCCTTCCATAGACCTTCTACTTGTGCAAGTTCTTTCTGGATTCTGGCAGGGGCTCACTCAGTCCCGGTGTTCAGTGTTGTGAAGTTTTGTGGTCCCGGTTTCTGTGCCTTCACAGGTATTTTTAATGGATATTTGGAGTAGGCAGAACCAGACACTGTTCACGAGATGCTGTTTCAGACCAGCTAGAGTTAGCTGTTGGCGATTAAGATACTTATTTTATTAAGATTCCTGTGTTAGTATTTTGCTGATCATAAATACTTGACATGTCATATACTACTAATGATTACAGCAGTCACAGTATCTGGTTGTTTCGGGGTTTACCCTGTTGCAGGCATTGTGCTGGTGCCTCATTTGTATTGTTCATTTGCGCCTCCACACTCCTTTGCAAGGCGATACTGTTCTCATCCTTATTTGACAGACTGAGCAGATGAGGACACTGAGCCTTACAGGCTTTCGTTTGCCCAAAGTGATGAGTTGGTAATGGTAGAGCTGGGTCTGAAATCCAGAGTCCACCTCAGCCCCTGTGTCCTCTTCCTCGGAAAGGCCTCGGCAGTCTTGGCTACTTTCTTCTCCATTCTTAGACTATTACAGCATCAGGCCATTTTTGTAAAACAAGCAATGGCCAGCATCCCCATATCTTGAATTTATAGGCCCGTGACGGAGGCTTCTGGGGGTGCTGGAACGTTCTCTGTGTTCATTTGGATGGAAGTTCTACAGGTTTGTTTGCTTTGTAAGACTGTCTTAAGTTATGCGCTTAAGATATCTTTGCACTTTGTTAATTATTTTTAAGTATGATGAATTAACTGTAGTTGAACATATTCAAAGAAAGTTTGAATTCTTTCAGATTCTGAAGTTTAAAAAAGCAGTGTTCTAAAAATGCTTTGAATGATAAATTCACATTATAAATTCAAACATTTTGAATTATAAAGCTAACCTTTTAAAAGAACTACTTTGGGAGCACCTAGGTGGCTCAGTGGGTTAAGCCTCTGCCTTTAGCTCAGGTCACAATCCTAGAGTCCTGGGATCGAGCCCCACATTGGGCTCTCTGCTCACCAGGGAGCCTGCCGCCCCCCCCCCCCACCGCCGCCTTCCTCTCTGCCTGCTTGTGATCTCTGTCTGTCAAATAAATAAATAAAATCTTTAAAAAAAGAAAAAAGTAAAAGAATGACTTTGAAGACAGGGTACTATTATTCTGAAGTGTTGATTGTAAAATTTGTCACATTAATGATTGTTTTAGTTATACAGATAATCCCTCATATAGAAAATTCCAGAGGCTGACAAAAACAGAAACAAACAAGGTGATTATTAACATGACTAAAGGATTATTTTTCTTCTTATGAAATAATGTATTAACAAGGTTTTTTTTTTTTTTTTAAAGATTTTATTTATTTGATAGAGACAGCGAGAGAGGGAACACAAGCAGGGGGAGTGGAAGAGGGAGAAGCAGGGGGTGTGGAAGAGGGAGAAGCGGGCTTCCGGCTCAGCAGGGAGCAGGATTCAGGGCTTGATCCCAGGACCCTGGGATCAAGACCTGAGCCGAAGGCAGACACTTAACTACTGAGCCACCCAGGTGCCCCTTAACAAGGTTTTTGTAGATAACAAGTCTCCTTAGTACTTTTATAGGTTATCCCATTTACAAAATGATTTAAATCTACCATTTAGGAGCAAATTTTATAAAGTAATAGTATATTCTGATTAACTTCCTCATTTGCTCTGTGGTTTGGATGTGTTAAGTATCATAACATTCTTAATTTTCCCTTTTTGGAGTTTTGGTCAGCAATAATTTTTTTTCCCTGCTAGTTATTTTTACCATTAGCTTGTGTTTTTACTTTTATTGTGAAAATCAGAATTATTGTGCAGAATTCAGTCATTCCATTCACTTTTTTTTTTTTTTTAAGATTTTATTTATTTATTTGACAGAGATCACAAGTAGGCAGAGAGAGAGAGAGGGGGAAGCAGGCTCCCTGCTGAGCAGAGAGCCCGATGCGGGGCTCAATCCCAGGATCCTGAGATCATGACCTGAGCTGAAGGCAGAGGCTTAACCCACTGAGCCACCCAGGTGCCCTGTCCATTCACTTCTTTCCATCTGCCCATGGAATAAGCAGTTTTATGTAGTGGAAGCTCTTGGCAGAGGCCTGAATGCCATGCCTTACTTCTTTCTGAATATTGCTTGTGTGCTTTACCACCCAGGGCCAGCTCTGTATGTGTACAACAATGCAGTTTTCACACCAGAGGACTGGCACGGCATTCAGGAAATAGCCAGGAGCAGGAAAAAGGATGACCCCCTGAAGGTTGGAAGATTCGGAATTGGGTTTAATTCTGTCTATCATATAACAGGTATAGTATTTGGTTTTGGGGTCATGGTCATGAAAATTATTTTAACCTATATTTTGTAATTTATTTAGTTAACTTTGGAGGTGGTACTTTTAATAGGCATCTTTTTCAAATTCTCTGATGGCAGTAAGAAGTATGCCAGTGACCTATGTTTTCCAATGTTACCATGGTTGGTACACCAGAGCCTCATCATGTGATGTTGAAAATTAATTCCGTGATCTGGTGGGTTCAGTGTAATATTATATATTTAGTCATTTTACGTGAGGTTTGAACTGTAGTTCTTAAAATACCTGCATAAATTGTTACTACTCTAAAAAATTTTACACTGAATATCTTTGAGTCAGACAAAAGGATTTTCACAGATTTTCTTGCACCTATTTTTAAATATTAGGAGATTGAAGAGGAAAGTGTAATACTCAGTAGAATTGAATACAAAGTGAAGATCTTTGATTCTGATTTCTTAACATTTTCCTGATAAAAATTTTGCTCTTCTTAAACCTTTGAGTATTTTAAAGATTACTTTGAAATCACATTTTGAATCTAGAAAGAATATGAGGATTCTGGTTCATGGTTACAATAAGAAGTACTTTAAACTCTTCGTGTAGACATTTCTAAGAGTAGATGGCTATCTTCCAGAGTCAAAGCTCTCAGGATTTACTGCAGTTTGTGCTAAAAAGTTTTTTTTAATGGAATTGGCACTTGCTATGGTTTAGTTTCATACTCTGTTTGCGTTTTGAACTTGCAGGAGGGCAGACTGAGTTAGCTAGAAGAGCTGTAGCTGTAGCTAGGGAAACCATATAACTTTTTGTTCACACTGGAACACTCTTCAGAGGAGAAGAGGGTGGTATCGTTCTCAAACCTCTAGCCTGAATTGGGACTGCCCTTGGCAAATGGGGTGTTGGGTCACCGTAGCCCAGTTTTGTTAAGCTTCTATTTTTGATTGCATTTGTATTATTATAATATATTGTGGAACATAAATCATGTATTAAATCACATCTTGCAGTGTTATGTAACAATTATACATGAATGTTAGCACTGGTGTGTTCAACCATTGATGAGTTACCACTCAGGTCTGTGACATGTGGAAGTTTTAAAACCGCGCATAAGCGTGGAGACTGTCCTACAGGAATGAATTGTTTAGTTGGGGAGTCTAGCTGACTGCCACATCTGCGTAGCACTGTGGGTTTGTTCACGGTTCACGAATGAGCATGTCTCTGTGGGACAGCATTAACTGGAATGCTGTGCTCTAATCTGAGGATTTGCAAAGGTCATGCGTTATGCTTTACAACTATCCGGAATCTCTGACATAATTTTAGTAACTGGAGTGCAGACGTGTTGTAAAGGGAGTGCAGCTGGGAGTGCCATCCCACCGAATTGTTGATGGATTTAGCAGCTGGGTTGGTGGACCTCTCATTTCCTACTTAAAATACCTGGAAGTTTAGGAGGCCGTGGTGGTGACAGCACAGGCTGCTGTTGATGACTGTAAATATGAAGGTGCATCTTGCATGGAGGTTAGGTGCGAAAGTCAGCAGGTGAGGCAGACCATGTGAAAATTACTCTCAGGAAGTCCGTAGAAAGGCACTGCGGTGAAGAATTTCTCTAAGTACAGAGCAT
The DNA here is from genome assembly GCF_010015895.1 of Lontra canadensis. NCBI lineage: Eukaryota > Metazoa > Chordata > Mammalia > Carnivora > Mustelidae > Lontra > Lontra canadensis. Next base: position 4,175,912 of record NW_022631097.1, on the reverse strand, counting down.
CTGTTGTGCCTAGTTTTTCTGCCTCTGTTGAAATAGTATTGTCTGTGGTTGAGAAACAGGTGAAGCAGTTGCTGTTGGTTTCAGGAGCCGTGCTATATAAAAAATGTGTCTCCGAGGGCTCTGTGCTTGGGTTCCATGTGGTGAGGTGTGCTCAGCATGAGAGGCACAGGGTGGTAGTGAACTGGGGGGCTGCTTATAGACGTACCCTGGGGACTTTGCTCACTGGGTAACACGGTGGGGGAGTCACCTGCATTGTCCTTTCCCTCCCCCACTTTCAGAGACTTTGTGGTGGGAATGTGTATTTTGAGTGTAGGATGTAACTTTTTGTATAATTGGGTTCAGGTGGCTGTGGGGGCTGAGTATAAATATCCTTCACATATGTTGATTGTGTAGTAGATGTTTGAAGATTTCTCTTAGGTTTTCACAGTAATCATCTAAAGTTTCTCTGCCTGGTACTTACTGAATCAAAAGAGAAATCATTAGATTTCATGTTCAGAGAATTAAATTCCTGAGCTAAATTTAGTTTGTTTTTAGATAAATCTGTGTTAGAGTCATTTTATGGTTTGTGCTTTTCCACTTATAATATTTTGATAGTAATTGTACATTGTAATTATAATTGTGCATTAAATTTCAGAGTTGATCATGACTGTCGAAATTTTCTTTACAGATGTTCCTTGCATATTTAGTGGTGACCAGATTGGGATGCTAGACCCTCATCAAACGCTTTTTGGTCCACATGAATCAGGCCAGTGTTGGAATCTCAAAGATGACAGCAAAGAAATTAGTGAACTTTCAGACCAGTTTGCACCATTTACTGGCATTTTTGGAAGCACCAAGGAAACGTTTGTAAATGCCAATTTTCCAGGAACGTTTTTCCGTTTTCCTCTTCGCCTACAACCTTCCCAGCTTAGTAGTAACCTCTACAATAAGCAGAAGGTTCTTGAGTTGTTTGACTCATTCAGGGCGGATGCAGACACAGTGCTGCTCTTCCTGAAAAGTGTGCAGGATGTTTCCTTACACGTCCGAGAGGCCGATGGAACCGAGAGACTGGTGTTTAGGGTAACTGCTAGTGAGAATAAGGCCCTAAAGCACGAGCGGCCCAATTCTGTAAAGCTTCTGGAAACTGCTATAAGTAACTATTGTAAAAAGATTCCAAGCAATAGCATAACCTGTGTAACATATCATATAAATATAGTTTTAGAAGATGAGAGTACTAAGGATGCACAAAAAACCTCCTGGCTGGTGTGTAACAGTGTGGGTGGGCGAGGGATTAGTGGTAAGCTTGATTCTTTAGCTGATGAATTGAAATTTGTCCCAATCATTGGAATAGCCATGTCTTTATCAAGAGATGATGAAGAAAAAGGAGCCACAGCCGATTTCTCAGGAAAAGCCTTCTGCTTTCTTCCTTTGCCGCCGGGTGAGGAAAGCAAAACGGGCCTCCCAGTTCACATCAGCGGGTTTTTTGGCCTGACTGACAATCGCAGAAGCATCAAGTGGCGAGAGCTGGACCAGTGGAGAGACCCGGCAGCCTTGTGGAATGAATTTCTGGTTGTGAACGTTGTCCCTAAAGCATACGCGACTCTGATCTTAGATTCCATAAAACGTCTGGAGACAGAAAGGAGCTCCGATTTTCCCTTGTCGGTTGACATCATCTATAAGCTTTGGCCCGATGCGAACAAAGTCAAGGTGCACTGGCAGCCGGTGTTGGAGCCTCTGTTTAACGAGCTGTTCCAGAGCGCGGTCATGTATTCCATTAGCAACCACTGGGTCAAGTTGGAGGAGGCCTACTTCTCAGAACTGGACGAAAGTTTGGAATACACGAAAACCGTGCTCAGCTACCTCCAGAGCTCAGGGAAACAGATTGTCAAGGTACCCGCCAATCTTGCTGCTGCCGTTCAGCTCGCTGCCTCCAGCGCCAAGCCCGTGAGGAAGGTGACGCCTGCGTGGGTGCGGCAGGTGCTGAGGAAGTCTGCGCAACCGGGTGATGCCCAAGACAAGCTTCACCTTCTGGAATTTGTGCTTTCTGACCAAGCCTACAGTGAACTGCTGGGGTTGGAGCTGCTACCTTTACAAAACGGAAATTTTGTGCCCTTCTCCTCATCTGTATCAGATCAAGATGTTATTTATATTACCTCAGAAGACTATCCAAGGTAGAGCTCACACTTCTGCCGTGCTGTTACCTTTCCCCAACCCCCACGTACATCTAGAGTCCTTTACTGTGAAATCCATCAGGCGCCATCAGGGTAGAGCTATAGTCAGGAAGACTTTCGCAGAAACACTTTGTTAAACTATGAAAGGGTGTATTTTTACATTCTAAAGTGAGAAAGCATTCAGATGTTGGTCAGCCTAAAAGTTATTGAGCAGTCATTTCTCTTGGATATCTCATAACAGGACACTGAAAACAAGGGTTCTAAAGCACTAATAATGAAGTAAGATTGAGTTGATAATGAATTATTTTGACGAAATTGAATTTAATGAGAACAGTGCATTAAGGAACTCTTTATAAATGAGGATGTGTATGACATCTCAGAAAATAAAGTTAATTTCATTCTAAGATGTTTAGACTATTCTGGACTTGGCTATGGCGCATGACGCCACCATGTTTTAAAGGGATGCCTAGATAGTATTCGATCAAAAACTATTGCAGTGTGATTTGGTACGTGCATTATAATTTATATAAAGTAGTACATTTAACTGATTTGAAATTATGTAATTGAATTTCTTTTATCTTAGAATTGTTAGAAGGTTACAATTGCTGTGTTTCTTTCACTTTTTAGGTCCCTTTTCCCAGGTCTTGAAGGAAGGTTCATTTTGGATAACTTGAAGCCTCACCTTATAGCTGCTTTAAAGGAAGCTGCCCAAACCCGAGGTATTATAGTTGCTTATGTTTTTTTTTTTTTTTTTTTGTTAAATAAACCTATTGCTAAAAGTATAAATAGTTTTTATAAGTTTTCTGTGAAGTTGAACCAGTAGGAAATTGCCAAAAGTTACTGTTCTAAACCTATAAGTCAACAATTTCAGATGGTTCAACCTAATATAATTGTTACATTTAAGGCATTTCAGTTGCTAGATTTGGACATATAAAAGAATCCAAGGGTGGTATTGCATTTCAGAACCTCTCCTGTCACCATAAATTACCATTTGTGGTAATTTCATATGCAGCTTTTTTTTTTTTAATATTTTATTTATTTGTCAGAGAGGGGAAGAATGAGAGAGCACAAGTAGGGAGAGTAGCAAGGAGAGGGAGATGCAGGCTCCCCGCTGAGCAAGGTGCCCAATATGGGACTTGATCCCAGGTTGCTGGGATCATGATCTGAGCTGAAGGCAGACGCTTAACTGACTGAGCCACCCAGGTGTCCCTTACACAGCTTTGTAATGCTTTCCCATTTCCTTTCTCATGTGAACCCTCAGTCTCATATCTCGTAGCCTCTGTAGTAGTGAGCACAGCTGTTACTGGTTGGATCGCACAGAGGAAGGAGGGAAAGAGGTTTGGTTCAAAGGTCAGAAGGTCATGTGTGCCTGTTGCTCAGGGCTTATACCTGCCAGCCTTGTTCTGTCGCCCATACCACCTAGTCCTCCAGAGTTTTTTGTGGCTGTTCTGGCTCAGCTCCAGGGACTGCAGACTGATGGCAGTGTCAGGAAAGGGAACTCTTGAGGTCTTGGCGAAGGATGGGTGTCCTTTATTGAGAGTTTTTTGTAGGAAAAGACAGAGTGGTCTGGGGGGAAAGACCAGCATGGGTCTCAGTTTAATAGAATCTTTCAACTTTTGCGAGCATCCTTTCTCTTATAAAACCGTTGTCTGAACTCTTTCTAAGTTAGATACTGGCCTGAAAAATTCTGGATTTGTCCCATCAGTTAAGGTTATAAAGCATATTTTTTGTAGTGTGTCTTTTATAGCATATGCTGTTCTCTTTTGAAGGATAATGAGTAAAGGAAAAGCTGCTAATCATTATACATCTTTATTCATTGAAATAGAAGTGAAAGGAGTTGGAATGGGGGAGGCGAACTAAGGATAAGCCCAGGTGAGACTAAGGGAAGACGAGTGTGCAGTGCTGTTAACCATAGGGATCTGTAACTGTGAGCTAGAAAGTGGATGTTGATTTTTCTACTACCGAGATGATTCACCTAGCTCGGAATGGTCATCTTCAAAGTAGCCTTTTTGGGAGTCTAAACTTGGATTCCTGTAACTCTGCTGTTCTGTGTTCCAAAGTTTTAGAAATCCTTATTTTTCTAAAATCTGTATTACAGTCTTGTATAAAAACTTTGCTTCGCAATATAATGCACATACAGAAAAATACACATACCATAAATGTAGGCTCAGTGAAGTTTTACGACCTGAACAAACCTAGGTCCAAACCCAGAAGATTGCCCACACCCAGACACTGCCTCAGGCCTTCTGTGGTCTCGTCCGCTCACATGGTGATCCTGGCATTTAGTAGCACAGGTGAGCTCAGCTAGTTACCATGGTGTGTGTCTGTGTCCTTGACTACTCTTATCCATCCATGTTGTCTGACTGGATCCTGCTTTCTTCCTGTGTTACATCACACACTTTCTTTTGAAGAGAATGTTCTTGTTAATGGCTGGTAGTTTCTCAGGTGGATATGGATTTGGAAATCAGCCTGGTTATACAAGTTATTCGGAACCAAATCAGGAGCAAAGGGTACAAGTCCAGCAGAATAATACCGCTTTTACTCAGAACTTTTCAGATACCCTGTGGCACAGGGCATGGCCACAACTTGTTTGTCTGGCCTTAGGTGGATGGGGTACCTGTTGTTACATTTTTAGGAATGAGTAAAGTTTGTGCATTTACATAGATAACTTGACATTTTTATAAAGTTGAGTCTTCGCACTTCGTGTGTCTTTTCATTTTCTCATCTACTGTGGATTCTGATTTGTTATTTTGAGATTATACCATAAGCACTGTTTCGTCTCTGGATCTTGGTTAATTTTTCTGGACTGTACGATAGATGGGTTGGGTTGACTGTTTCTGTCACCCATAATGTGTAGCTCCGTTCTCCCAGAAATTGTCTTCAAGGTCACTTTTCTTTATCTCAATTTAAATTTAGGCTACCATTCTCATGATTATTTAGTGATCCTGACCTCTGGCCTTTTCAGTATTTTATCTGGCCATATGAGAGATGGGTAACTGCCTCCTAGGCATCTTCCCTATTATTTTTGTACTGTTAGTTCCAGGCAAAATTAGTTTTTGATATTTGTTTGTTGCCTTAAACAGTTTTAATGTTTTGGGAGCATTATGATGTGGAGGCTGATGAGGACCCAGTAAGTGACACCCTTTCTTTGGTTTTCTGAGACATGAGTTGGTGAAGAGATGCCTAGAGGGAAGTCAGTATATCAACATGACACATTGCCCTGACGTCCTGATAATTCTGGTACTGGAGATCATGGCTGGTGGCAGGCAGCTTGCTTCTGCTGTTGATCCAGAATCACTCAGATTGGCTCACTAGTGTAGACATAGGCAGTGTGGGAGAACCCAGCTGCCCCGCGCCGGCTGCCCCTGCCCAGCTTCTTGGGATTGTTCAGGTTCTTCTCTGAAGTGACCAGTCAAATATGTTATTCCATGTTTTGGTGGCCTGGGCCAGATGGAGGGCATTAGTGAGTGTGGTAGAAGAGACGCCCCTGCGTGTCGTTTACTTCTGGGTGTATTACCCTGGGAGCTTCCTTCATATGGTAGGGAACATCATACATACACAACATGATGTTTTATTTATTATTTTATCTTTCTTTTGCTCTAAATGATGATTATGTGGCTGTTTTGCTGACAGAGCGCTGTAGACTTCTGTTTACTGATTATCAGTAACAACTGATTGCCCATTTTTGAAAGTTCTGCTGCCTAGAATTGAAATGTGTTTTTTTTTCCTCTGCAGTGGGTACTTCTCTAATTTCATTCCTAGGATAAAATCTGTCTTATTATTTCATAGTTTTACTTGTATTGCATTTAGAATCCTGAGCTAAATACTAAGTAATTGCTTGTATTTTCATTGTTTGCCTCTATTGCCCCTTTACCGTTAGCTTTAAACATAATTTCAGTTTTCCCCTTTTTCGGAAAAACAGAACAAACTTGACTTTGATTCCTCTTGCATTTGTTCCTGGTCCGGCTTTTAGAAAGCGTAGGATATGCTTATGGTCTGCCTCCTCGTCACCTATTATCATTGCAAACAAATCTTTGTTTCTGCTAGATTTCCAGTAAAATTGCCTGGCTGAGGTCACCAGTTAATGACTTTTTTATTGTTAAGTCCAGTGGCCTTTTTTGTTGTTTTATCTGATCTCCCTGAAGTTTAGATGTTGCTCATGCCCTTTCAGAACACCTTGGTTTTTATGGCACTATTGTCTTTTGGTGTCCTTATGTTTCTTTGCCTGCTCCCCAGAATTATTTGTGAATTCCTGTTCCTGAGTTTATCCCTGAATATGGGCTAGTATAGGAGCTCTCACTCACCTCTTCCATCTTGCTCTCACTTTCTTTGAATATCCCTACCCAGCCCAGGCACCTGCCGCCATCCCTGTGGAAGAACCGCCCCATCATCTTTTGCCACCCCAGTGTCAAGATGGGCAGTGTGCTGTAATGGTTACGTGTCTGGGACTTTGTAGTCACACAGATCTTGGCTAACACCCAACTCCTTCATTGTGTGACTCTGGACAAATTAGCCAACCTCTCTGAGCCTTTGTTTCCCAGTCAGTAACAAGGTAATACAGAAACATCCTTCCATGGCAGTCTGTCTGAGGCTCTCAAGTTTTGGTGATATCCAGTGCAAGATTACTTTATTATAAGGTTAGAGAAATGAGAGTAAGGGTTGAGTCAAGGATGGCAGGCAGTTACAACTTGCTGAGTTTTATCCAGTTTTGCAGTGTTGCAGGGGGGCAGGTTATCAAAAAGCGATGTTGTAGTGTTGCCGTGGTCATTACTTTGGTGATCACATGATGCATACATAATATGTCCTGTTCAGCACGGTACCAGGCACATAAGGTCACTGACGAAATGGCTGCTATTTTCATTTTGCATTTGGGAGTTCTCTAAGTGTCTTGAAATCAACATTTTCGTGATTTGAGTCCTCATTCTCTCCTTAAGTCTGTTCCCCCTCCTTCCCAGCTCTCTGCATTAGGCTCTCGCTTTCCGTGCTGCCTCCGTCATAGTGTAGGGCCCCCTCACAGATTCACTCGCTCCAGTGCTCGCTCTCCGATCATATCCCGCACCTGCTCGGCATTCTCAGTGGACACTGATTTCTCTCAGGTTAAACCTGGTGGTGTTCCTGTGGGTGACACGGCTTTCTGTGACTGTGAACTCACCATCTCTTTGGCTTAGGTTCATTCCGTGTCCTCCTCCTGTTCTCGCCATCCTGAGCATTTGTAGGTTGATAAACTTACTGCTCCATCCATCTCACAAGAGCAGACACACTTGTCACCACCGTGTAGCACAGCAGCTGCTTCAAAAGGTCGGTGCTTGGTAATTGTTCTTACCTGAATGGAAGTTTTCTCATGTCTGTATTTTTGTATGTGGTGTTCTTTGTTTAAAACACTCTCTCCGTCCTCCACTTTGCCGCTCGGACTGGTATTCATCCTTTACGCTTCAGCCCACACGTGTCTTCCAAGAGGAGGCTTCCCTGCACCCACCCCTGTCCTGCACCTCTGAGGTGGCTGCCTCTGCTTTGCTCAGGGAGCTCAGTCCACAGCCCATTCAGTCCTCTCAGCCTTATCATGGTCATAATTTTACTCTGCTGGACTATAAAATCCTTGAGGGCAGGAACCATCGATTATTTTGTTTTTGTATTTCCAGTGCCTGCTTGACACGTCTGGCTGGACATGTTCCTGCTTCCAAGTGCTGGGCTGGGGATGGTGTTGCGGGACAGGGGCACAAAGATGGAAAGGCAAATAAATCCCTGGGATTGTGCCTGTGATTTACTGTTAACTTTTCAGATGAGTATCTTCTGTCCTCTTATCTGCTGCCCATAATTGTGAGATAATCGGGTGTATATTGTCTTCTTCATTTGAGTTATTTGAAGGTTAAGTTACTTGAGTAAATGCTTGACTGTCAGAATTTGGGGAATAGTTAGAAGAGAGGGTAGATGGGTTTTGGAGGAAACAGAAAAAAACAGTTAAATCAGACAAATGGTAGGAGTGCTTGATAGGTTAGCACCACGATCCTATTTATATTTGAAGTATTTTTAATATTTCCTTATTACATGGGGCCTCATGCCTTGCTCTGTTTCATGACCAAAGACTCCCAGTAAACATTTTTCTGAATTTCCCCTGTGTACCAGGCATCGTGCTAGAGGGAGATAATGTGAAGAATAAAAGCGAAGGAGCTCACAGTCTAGTGGGGTCATCAATGTAAATAATACTGCCCTTCAATGGGATGTGTCCTCTGTCAAATCCTGAGAATAGAGTCAGTATGAGGAGGGGGTGGCAGGTCGGGTCACCTTGCAGAGGAGCTGGCACGTCTTCTGTCTCAGACTTTCTGGGGAAAGGCTGCAAACAGCATGGTGGAGGGGCGGCGTATTCACCTGTCCACTTGGACACTACTTTGTAATGATTTATCGTATTCATTGCTGAGATGGTCTCATAGGTGTATGTAGAAGTCTTCAGAAGAAGTGACAATTTCAGGTGCCAGCCTCAGGTGTATAGATGAGCAATATTCCAAAGATTGTGGTGCAGGATTTGTTCCATGAGGATATTCTGGGTTACTACATTCACAACCACCTGTTGGACAGAGGGACCTGTCGTGGGACATCTTCCACCCACACCCTCATCCTCCTTCAGGCGGCCATTCCGTCTCACCTGGACTACGGGAATAATCGTGGAAGTCTTCCCGCATCCATTCTTGCTTCTTTAGTTAACACAGCAATAGTACTGCTACTTAATCTTTCTAAAATATTTTCCTACTCTTTATCTGAAGATCTTTCAAAGGCTTCCCTTTTTTCCTTGGAACTAAGGCCAAAATCCTTAGTATTTCTTACAAGGCCCTTCACTATATGGCTTCATTTCTGGCTGTTATAAAGATGCCTGGAATCCAGTATGTGGAAACATTATATCAGTATTTGCTTTTATTGTGATTATTATTGATAATCTCTTTTATAGTCTCCCTTGATCCTTCTCATATATGGGAGATGGCCTGTTCTTTTCCTCCCTAAGGTGTAGTCTCCTCCCTAAGGAAACATGGTTTCCTTTGTCCCCCATCTCACTCTCTCATGCTCATTTGTCTCATGGCCCATGTGTCCTCATGGCACACTGAGTTCTTGTAGCACTTGTGCCCCACACGTGTACCTGTTTTGTCATTTATGATAATTTATCTAATACCCGTCTTCCCCATTAGACTATAAGACATGGTCTGAGGTCATGTATCATGTTTATTTCTCTGTCTCTAGCAGTCACCATTGACGGACAGAATGCCTGTAAAGTAATTGAAAGAATGTTCAGATTAGAAGAGCTTAAGTTCCTTTGATAAGAGCTGGGGCTCTGTGTTAGCTGCCAGGTATAGCCTAATATACCCAAGTATACGAACATGGCACAGAGCTGTGGAGGTGTACTTGAGCAAAGAGCTTGCTTCAGGCAGAGGAGGGGTTAGATGGCCATATAGGATTCTTTGATGATTGAAATTATTGGTGGTTACTATAAGAAGCAGTAGAAGTATGTGAGAAAACCTCCTTTTCTTTGTCATAGAGTCTGAATTATACTACTTTATGGAGATACTCCAAAAATTGTGTACTTTGTAGAGATACTCTGATTTATGGAATGATTTACTCTGTAAATTAGATGTCTTCCCTTTCTTAATTTTTTTTTTTTTTTTAAGAGGCAGGTGAGAAGGGTAGTGGGAGGGGAGAGAGAATCTTAAGCAGGCTCCACACTCAGCCTGGGGCCCAATGTGGGGCTCAGTCTCAAGACCCTGAGATCATGACCTGAGCTGAAATCAAGAGTCAGATACATAACTGACTGAGCCACCCAGGCACCCTTCCCTTTCTTAATTCTTATCTGGAATATCTGAATATCACATGGTAATCATCTGTACAAAAAGCACACTGGGAGCTTATCAAATCACATTATTTATGCTGTTGAAATGTAATTTATACATACAAAGTTTGTATTCCTTTCTTCTTTGCTTTCTTTCTGAGCTAAGATTTCCTACCCATTATGTAGTTTGGATTTAGCTTGCATTGAAATACATTTTTAAATCTTAAATGTATATTCTGCTATATTTGGAATTTTGTTTATGGCTTTTCTTTTATATAATGATGTGTAAGATTCCATAGATGGTGCTATCTTAAAATGTAGAATAATTTCTGTAGCCGTCATGTGAAATTGTGACAGTTCTGGCTTTTTCTAAGATTGGATTTAATTATATTCTAGCACAACAACTTCTCTGGGGATATTCAGGTATGGTAACTGACTAAATGTTGTGTTTATTTGTAGCCTGATGTTTTTGTTCATTTGATTCTTTGAATCTTGTTTTTTCATTTACTGAAGTAGCTAGAGGTTATGTTAACATTCCCCCCCACCCCCCACCCCCGGGGGCTGATAACTATTTAAAGGAGAGAGGAAACTGTACCAATATAGGTTTATAGGTGGTTGTTGTACATACCACAATAAAACCATATTTAAATGATTTGAAAACATTTCATAGAACATTTGGTCTCAAAGAATTCTGCCGAAATTTGTATTTTAAGCTGTGGTTTTTAATGGGAAAGTGTGAATGAACGCACCTCTTTTAAATGATATACACAAATATTGAGATTAGAAAGTGTAGAAGGACCAAGTTCTGGGATCTGTGATGGCGAAGGGAGGAGTCTTTCTGGTACCCATAGTGGTGACTGGCTTACCATGGTGGCTGGGATGGGAGAGCATCCCTCTACTTGGCACACTGAGGAAAGTAAAGTGGCTAACACAGCTTTCATTTGGAACAGTCAGCTGATTGTTCTTACCGTGCCTAGTGTGTCATTTTACTGACTTTTTTTCTAAATAAAAATATTTTGACTCAGCTGGTATTATTTTCCCCCAGTTCATGTTTCACTTGGAAAATAAGAGGCTGCAATATTTGCTTAATGGACATTGTTTTTATGGTAAATGTTATTTTTTGAAGTCAGTCAATTCTTTGTAGTAAGCTGTACCCATACTCAATTGAGAAACCAAGTCATTGTTATATTGATGATTCCTATTAATATTAAATTTGGTTTCTAGCTTGTAAGTGGCTTGTCATCCACAGCTATTTTTACTATATATTTCTAAACCCTAATATATCCTATATTTGTAAGGTATAATCAAAGAAGAAGACAAAATGGTGGTAGGAGTAGGTTGTGTAGTTATCCTGTGCCTTAGGGACGCTCCTGGTAATGGCAATGACCTCTCCTGTTGTCTGGTGGCACCTTTTCTAGATGAACACTAGGACACCTTGAAGGGGCAGAATGCCAGTGTGGACTTCTTGAAAAGAAATTTGGCCACCAGTGGATTTTTGAACCACATTGGCAGGCTCCACGTTAGAGTGGACGTTCCCACTGGACCCCCATGGTCCCCCTCTCTCAGTGCTGCTCCTAGAGCTGCCTGGTGCCGGATGGCATGCTTGGCAGGCAGACATGTGCTTTCCTTTCCTTCATTGGTTCCTTTCTTTTCCCATCTTTCTTTCTGTTTCTTGGAAGATTTGACTCATCTGTAGCTTACCATTGAATGGACTTGCTCTCTGTCACATGTGTATTTTACAAAGAGATTTGGCTCACTCTACACAGTGGAGTGTAGTTAGAACTCATCAGTCATCAAAGCTGCCACTGCCCCTTTTTGTACAAGAAAAGTAGAAAGAGCTGTTGCTGTGCTCACAGCCTCGGACGCCCAGAGTCAGCAGTTGTGACTCCAAAGGAGTCTGGTCAAGTGTACTGAGCCCCAAGTCAGCAAAAGCATTCAGGACTGAGATTTTGTGGCTAAGTAAATACTGAAGTAGTCTATAATATCCTATTTTCATCTGTGTCAAAAATCTTTCTCAAAGTTGGTACTAAACATAAACGTGAATAAATATAAACAAAAAACATAGTGCAGTCTTTAAAGAGTGATTCAGTGTGTTGATATTTATTATTTTGAACAGACTGATAGTAAAGCAAAAACTGCTCTTAAAAGAGGTAGTTCTGAAATAATCATGTCTAATCTTAGTTTAGATAAAACAGTTCTGTCTTCAGGAACACTTTCAGTGCTGTCAAGTTGACCTCTTTTGACAGTGCTGATGATTTTCAAGGCTAGGGCAACAAAAACATAGTCATTTATTAAAATGCTATAAAAATTATTTTGCTGATACTGTTGGAGGTGCTTTATCATTTCGTTGGCTTTCTGACCTAAGACGTGACGACTTTTCTGTGTTAACATTTCTTCTTTAGCTAAAGGCTTAAATACAAAACTACATAGCAATCAGGACTTCAGATTAAACCCATATAAGTACTTAGAATTTGTCTTAATTTCATTTTCTCTCTCCTTTACTTTCCCTTATGTTTTTTTCAGTTGAGCATGACTGGTGTGTTAGTTGCATGTTATATGTGGTGTGGGTGTTTTCTTGGTATTTTATTTATACAGTAATATTAGCCCTTTTTCCTGAAGGTGGGTGTAGTTTTATGAATTGCTGGTTTCACACGAGGATACTAGACAGTGTCATCTACCAAATGCACGTCTTGTGGCAGTTATTAACGTACAGCACAGTGTGGTGTACATTTAATGTTTTGTTTTCATAGTGTTCTGAATTTTAATTTCTAACTCTTTTTTGTATCTTTGGTGTTAAATCCTTGCCTTACTTATGATTTGGATATTCTACTAATTCAATTCAGTAAGCATTTTTTTTTAGAACGTTGTTACTAAAACTTAATTATAAAAATTATATTTTAATGGAATTCATAGGTCAAGGAGAATGTACTAGTCAGACTATTGACAAGATTTTTTGATTTCTTAAATACTACTAGTTGATTTACCATAAATCACACATGTAGAAACTGAAGATTTTCAGAATTTGGGGATTGACATCTTCCAAAAGTTGCAAACATGTACCCTTGCTTAAATTTCTGTAGCAGTAATATAAAAATGTCTTACTGTAGCATGAAAGATAATTTTCTTAGTAGGAGGTAGAGTCATCTTCCTGATGTGTAAGAATCTGAAATAGGGATGTCTTCTCTTGGTTAAAAAATAGTGATGTACCAAAGTTTCAAAGGGCTTGAGACCCTTTTTTATAATTTTTTAAAATAGTCTTTTAAGAGTCTAGAAATTATATGTTCATGGGAAGAAAATTGTTAGTTTTCCATAAGATTGAATTTGAGATGCTTTTTATTTCTCTTTATGGGCTAACACAGACCTATAGGTATATAATGTTCTTGAAAAATCTTTTCCTATTGGTATTTTAAATACTCCAAAACACAAAATGCACTTAGAAATAGTGTTATTTTCTGGACCAGTGGTTAAGAATCAGCAAAAATGTTTTCCCCTGGACAAAATCTTACTAGTCTCCTCACTTATAAAACATCTAGAAGTAGAGCAGCTTGATGGGGGACAAGCCCTGCCTTCGCAGTAGACCCCAGCTGCTCCCATTCCTTGTCTCCAAGGCGTTTCTGCAAAATCCCAGGGCTCTGAAGAGCACACTTTAATAAATAAGTAATAGTAGCCAGGTAAAAGCTTATTTGGAAAATCTGTGAATATCGTCCCTGCTTGGGCGTGTAAATGGAGCAGTCTTGGAACCAGAACTTCATCCACATCCTTTTTCCAGAGAGAATTCAGGTCCCAGAAAGATTGACACCTACCTTACATATCAGGTTTTAGTGAGTGGAAGGAAAGTCTGTAAGTGTCCTCGCTGCCTTAGCTTCAGAGAGTGTTGGGCATCCGAGACAGGGACTCCCGTCTCATGCCCCTCTGTCATCCTGTGCAGCCACGTTTCCTTCCTGGACACATGAAGAAAGGAAATACATACTGGGTTTGCTTATAAATCACTTACCCTTAAATAGAATGGTACTTAGTTAAGCTTTAGCCACATTTTCTTTCATGCTTTTATTTGTGGACAGATAACCACTAAAAATTACTTTCCATGTTGATTCCATTTGTAGAACAGAATAGGATAATTTTTTAAAATACATGCAAATGCATTTTAAATATTTACTTAAAATAAGCACTTTCCAAAGAGAATTTTTTCCCCCATGAGTCATTGTAAATATAAGTGTATATGTAGATTCTCTGTCATTGTGTAAAAATTATTTTAGCCCAGGTATGCTGAATGTTTGCATTTTTACAGTGTACTTAAACCTTCTAAAAATGGCTTCATAGTACTATCTAGTCTGCAAGAATAGAAAGCTAAATAAGTTATAGTAGAGTTATATCTATTTATAACATTTCTGTATGTGATTTACAGGAAGACCATGTACTCAGCTGCAGCTTCTAAATCCAGAACGATTTGCACGTCTTATCAAAGAAGTAATGAATACATTCTGGCCTGGCAGAGAGTTGATTGTTCAGTGGTATCCATTTGATGAAGACAAAAATCACCCATCTGTTGCATGGCTTAAAATGGTTTGGAAGAATCTCTATATACATTTTTCAGAAGATTTGACTTTATTTGATGAGATGCCACTTATCCCCAGAACTACACTAGAAGAAGGTCAGACGTATGTGGAACTCATTAGACTCAGGATTCCATCATTAGTCATTTTAGATGATGAATCTGAAGCACAGCTTCCTGAATTTTTAGCAGACATTGTACAAAAACTTGGAGGGATTGTCCTTAAAAAATTAGATGCCTCCATACAGCATCCACTTATTAAAAAATACATTCACTCACCATTACCGAGTGCTGTTCTGCAGATAATGGAGAAGATGCCGTTGCAGAAATTGTGTAATCAGATAGCTTCACTGCTTCCCACACACAAAGATGCTCTGAGGAAGTTTTTAGCTAGTTTAACTGATATCAGTGAAAAAGAGAAAAGAATAATTCAGGAATTGCCAATATTCAAGCGAATTAACCATTTATCTGATCAGGGACTTTCCTCTTACACAAAACTAAAAGGCTGTAAGGTCTTGCACCATACGGCCAAACTTCCGCCAGATCTTCGACTCTCTATTTCAGTAATAGACAGTAGCGATGAAGCTACTATTCGCTTGGCAAACATGTTGAAAATAGAGAAGTTAAAGACCACTAATTGCTTAAAACTCATTTTAAAAGATATTGAAAACGCATTTTATTCACACGATGAGGTAACACACCTTATGTTATGGACCCTTGAGAATCTGTCCTCTCTTAAGAATGAGAATCCGAATGTGCTTGATTGGTTAATGCCACTGAAATTCATTCAGATTTCCCAGGAACAGATGGTGTCAGCCGGTGAACTCTTTGATCCTGATATAGAAGTACTAAAGGATCTCTTTTACGGTGAAGAAGAAACCTGCTTCCCACCTTCAGTTTTTACCTCACCAGATATTCTTCACTCTTTAAGACAGATTGGTCTGAAAAACGAAGTCAGTCTCAAAGAGAATAATGTTGTGCAAGTAGCAAAAAAAATTGAAGCCTTACAGGTCAGTTCTTGTCCAAATCAGGATGTTCTTCTAAAGAAAGCCAAAACACTCTTACTGGTTTTAAACAAGAATCACACGCTGTTGCAGTCGTCTGAAGGAAAGATGACCCTGAAGAAAATAAAATGGGTTCCAGCTTGCAAGGAAAGGCCACCAAACTACCCAGGCTCTTTAGTCTGGAAGGGAGATGTCTGTAACCTTTGTGCCCCACCAGATATGTGCGATGGAGCCCATGCGATTCTGGTTGGCTCGTCACTTCCCCTTGTTGAGAGTGTCCATATCAATTTGGAGAAAGCCTTAGGGATCTTCACCAAACCTAGCATCAGTGCTGTCTTAAAACATTTTAAAATTGTTGTTGACTGGTATACTTCGAAAACCTTTAGTGATGAAGACTACTATCAATTTCAACATATTTTGCTTGAAATTTATGGATTCATGCACGATCATTTAAATGAAGGGAAGGATGCTTTCAGAGCCTTAAAATTTCCATGGGTTTGGACTGGCAAAAAATTTTGTCCCCTTGCCCAAGCTGTGATAAAACCATTTCATGATCTTGACCTTCAGCCTTATTTGCATAGTGTGCCTAAAACCATGGCAAAATTCCATCAACTGTTTAAGGTCTGTGGTTCAATAGAGGAGTTGACATCAGATCATATTTCCATGGTCATTCAGAAGGTGTATCTCAAAAGTGACCAAGATCTCAGTGATCAAGAAAGCAAACAAAACCTTCACCTTATGTTGAATATCATCAGATGGCTTTACAGCAATCAGATTCCAGCAAGCCCCAACACGCCAGTTCCAATACATCATAGCAAAAATCCTTCTAAACTTATCATGAAGCCAATTCATGAGTGCTGTTATTGTGACATCAAAGTTGATGACCTCAATGACTTACTGGAAGATTCAGTGGAACCAATTATTCTGGTGCATGAGGACATACCCATGAAAACTGCAGAATGGCTGAAAGTTCCATGCCTTAGCACAAGACTGATCAATCCTGAAAACATGGGATTTGAGCAGTCAGGGCAAAGGGAACCACTTACTGTAAGAATTAAAAATATTCTGGAAGAATACCCTTCAGTGTCAGATATTTTTAAAGAACTGCTTCAAAATGCTGATGATGCAAATGCAACAGAATGTAGTTTCATGATTGATATGCGAAGAAATATGGACATTCGAGAGAATCTGTTGGACCCAGGCATGGCAGCTTGCCATGGACCTGCTCTGTGGTCATTCAATAATTCTCAGTTCTCAGATTCAGATTTTGTGAACATCACTAGGCTAGGAGAGTCTTTAAAGAGGGAAGAGGTTGACAAAGTTGGAAAATTTGGTCTTGGATTTAATTCCGTGTACCATATCACTGACATTCCCATCATCATGAGTCGAGAATTCATGATAATGTTCGATCCAAACATAAACCACATCAGTAAACACATTAAAGACAAATCTAATCCTGGGATCAAAATTAATTGGAGTAAACAACAGAAAAGACTAAGGAAATTTCCTAATCAGTTCAAGCCATTTATAGATGTTTTTGGCTGTCAGTTACCTTTGACTGTAGAAGCACCTTACAGCTACAATGGAACTCTTTTCCGACTGTCCTTTAGAACTCAACAGGAAGCGAAAGTGAGTGAAGTTAGTAGTACCTGCTACAATACGGCAGATATTTACTCTCTTGTGGATGAATTTAGTCTCTGTGGACACCGGCTTATCATTTTCACTCAGAGTGTGAACTCAATGTATTTGAAGTACTTGAAAATTGAGGAGACCAATCCCAGCTTGGCACAAGATACAGTCATAATCAGAAAAACCCCCTGCTCTTCCAAAGCATTGAGTGCCCCTGTCTTAAGTGTTTTAAAAGAAGCTGCTAGGCTCATGAAGGCTTGCAGCAGCAGTAATAAAAAGCCTCCTGCTGATGCGCCAAAGTCATCTTGCATTCTTCAGATCACAGTTGAAGAATTTCACCACGTGTTCAGAAGAATTGCTGATTTACAGTCACCACTTTTCAGAGGTCCAGATGACGACCTAACTGCTCTCTTTGAAATGGCTAAGTCTGGCCAGTCAAAAAAGCCATCAGATGAGCTGCCACAAAAAACAGTAGAGTGTACCACGTGGCTTATATGTACCTGCATGGACACAGGAGAGGCTCTCAAGTTTTCTCTGAATGAAAGTGGACGCAGACTAGGGTTGGTTCCTTGTGGGGCCGTGGGAGTTCTGCTGTCTGAAATCCAGGACCAGAAGTGGGCTGTGAAACCACATGTTGGAGAAGTATTTTGCTATTTACCCTTACGAATCAAAACAGGATTGCCAGTTCACATCAATGGGTGTTTTGCTGTTACTTCAAATAGAAAAGAAATCTGGAAGACGGACACAAAAGGACGATGGAATACTACCTTCATGAGGCATGTTATTGTGAAAGCTTACTTGGAGGCACTCAGTGTCCTGCGTGACCTGGCCGCTAATGGGGAGCTCATGGATTATACTTACTACTCAGTGTGGCCTGATCCCGAATTAGTTCATGATGATTTTTCTGTAATTTGCCAAGGATTTTATGAAGATATAGCTCATGGAAAAGGGAAAGAATTGACCAGAGTCTTCTCTGATGGATCCACGTGGGTTTCCATGAAGAATGTGAGATTTCTAGATGATTCTATACTTAAAAGAAAAGATGTTGGTCCAGCAGCCTTCAAGATATTTTTGAAGTACCTCAAGAAGACTGGGTCAAAAAACCTTTGTGCTGTTGAACTTCCTTCTTCAGTAAAATCAGGATTTGAAGAAGCTGGCTGCAAACAGATACTGCTTGAAAATACATTTTCGGAGAAGCAGTTTTTTTCCGAAGTGTTTTTCCCAAATATTCAAGAAATTGAAGCAGAACTCAGAGATCCTTTAATGAATTTTGTTCTAAATGAAAAAATTGATGAATTCTCAGGAATTCTTCGTGTTACTCCCTGTATTCCTTGCTCTTTGGAGGGGCATCCTTTGGTTTTACCATCAAGATTAATCCACCCCGAAGGACGAGTTGCAAAGTTATTTGATACTAAAGATGGACGGTTTCCTTATGGTTCTACTCAGGATTACCTTAATCCTATTATTTTGATTAAGCTGGTTCAGTTAGGCATGGCAAAGGATGACATTTTATGGGATGATATGCTGGAACGGGCACAGTCCGTGGCTGAAATTAATAAAAGTGATCATGCTGCTGCTTGTCTAAGAAGTAGTATCCTATTAAGTCTCATTGATGAAAAACTGAAAATAAGGGACCCTAGAGCAAAGGATTTTGCTGTAAAATATCAGACAATCCCTTTCCTTCCATTTCTAACAAAGCCAGCAGGATTTTCTTTGGACTGGAAAGGTAACAGTTTTAAGCCTGAGACCATGTTTGCGGCAACTGACCTTTATACGGCCGAGCATCAGGATATAGTTTGTCTCTTGCAACCAATTCTGAATGAAAACTCACATTCCTTCAGAGGCTGTGGTTCAGTGTCATTGGCCGTTAAGGAGTTTTTGGGGCTGCTAAGGAAGCCAACAGTTGATCTGGTTGTGAACCAATTGAAAGAAGTTGCAAAATCAGTTGATGACGGAATTACACTGTACCAGGAGAACATCACCAATGCGTGCTACAAATACCTTCATGATGCGATGATGCAAAATGAAATCATCAAATTATCAATTGTTGAAAAGTTGAAACCCTTTAGCTTCATTCTCGTTGAGAATGTGTATGTTGATTCAGAGAAAGTTTCTTTTCATTTGAATTTTGAAGCGGCACCATACCTTTATCAGCTGCCTAATAAGTACAAAAATAATTTCCGTGAGCTTTTTGAAAATGTGGGTGTGAGGCAGTCATTTACTGTTGAAGATTTTGCCCTTGTTTTGGAATCTATCGATCAAGAGAAGGGAACAAAGCAAATTACAGAAGAGAGTTTTCAGCTTTGCCGGCGAATAATTAGTGAAGGAATATGGAGTCTCATTAGAGAAAAGAAACAAGAATTTTGTGAGAAAAATTATGGCAAGATATTACTGCCAGATACTAATCTGAAGCTTCTCCCTGCTAAATCTTTATGCTACAATGATTGTCCCTGGATAAAAGTCAAGGACACCACTGTGAAATACTGTCATGCCGATATCCCCAGGGAAGTAGCTGTAAAGCTTGGAGCAGTCCCAAAGCGACATAAAGCCTTAGAGCGGTATGCATCCAACATCTGTTTTACCACGCTTGGCACGGAATTTGGGCAGAAAGAAAAACTAACCAGCAGAATTAAGAGTATCCTTAATGCCTATCCTTCAGAAAAGGAAATGTTGAAGGAACTTCTTCAAAATGCTGATGATGCAAAGGCCACAGAAATCTGTTTTGTGTTTGACCCCAGACAGCATCCGGTCGATAGAATATTTGATGATAAGTGGGCCCCACTGCAAGGGCCAGCACTTTGTGTGTACAATAACCAACCTTTTACAGAAGATGATGTCAGAGGAATTCAGAATCTTGGAAAAGGCACCAAAGAAGGAAATCCTTGTAAAACTGGACAGTATGGGATAGGGTTCAATTCTGTGTATCATATTACAGACTGCCCGTCTTTCATTTCTGGCAATGACATCCTGTGTATTTTTGATCCTCATGCCAGATATGCACCAGGAGCCACATCCGTCAGTCCTGGACGCATGTTCAGAGATTTGGATGCAGATTTTCGGACACAGTTCTCAGATGTACTGGATCTTTATCTGGGAACCCACTTCAAATTAGATAATTGCACAATGTTTAGATTTCCTCTTCGTAATGCAGAAATGGCAAAGGTTTCAGAAATTTCTTCAGTTCCATCATCAGACAGAATGGTCCAGAATCTTTTGGACAAGCTGCGGTCAGATGGGGCAGAACTTTTAATGTTTCTTAACCACATGGAAAAGATTTCTATTTGTGAAATAGATAAAGGTACTGGAGCTCTGAATGTGCTGTATTCTGTAAAGGGCAAGATCACTGACGGGGACAGATTGAAAAGGAAGCAGTTTCATGCATCTGTCATCGATAGCGTTACTAAAAAGAGACAGCTCAAAGACATACCAGTTCAACAGATAACCTATACTATGGATACCGAAGACTCCGAAGGGAATCTTACTACATGGCTCATTTGTAATAGGTCGGGCTTTTCAAGTATGGAAAAAGTGTCTAAGAGTGTTATATCCGCTCACAAGAACCAGGATATCACTCTCTTCCCACGTGGTGGAGTAGCTGCCTGCATTACTCACAACTATAAAAAACCCCACAGGGCCTTCTGTTTCTTGCCCCTCTCTTTAGAGACAGGATTACCTTTTCATGTGAACGGCCACTTTGCTCTGGATTCAGCCAGGAGAAATCTGTGGCGGGACGATAACGGAGTTGGTGTTCGCAGTGACTGGAACAACAGTTTAATGACAGCATTAATAGCACCTGCATACGTTGAATTACTGATCCAGCTGAAAAAGCGCTATTTCCCTGGTTCTGATCCAACATTATCAGTTTTACAGAACACACCTATTCATGTTGTAAAGGATACTTTAAAGAAGTTTTTATCATTTTTCCCAGTTAACAGGCTTGACCTACAGCCAGACTTATATTGTCTAGTGAAAGCCCTTTACAGTTGCATTCATGAAGACATGAAACGTCTTCTCCCTGTTGTGAGGGCTCCAAATATTGACGGCTCGGATTTACACTCTGCAGTTATAATTACTTGGATTAATATGTCTACTTCAAATAAAACCAGACCATTTTTTGACAACTTATTACAGGATGAATTACAACACCTTAAAAATGCAGATTACAACATCACGACCCGCAAGACCGTAGCGGAGAATGTCTACAGATTGAAACACCTACTTTTAGAAATCGGTTTCAACTTGGTTTATAACTGTGATGAAACCGCTAATTTATACCACTGTCTTATAGACGCAGATATTCCTGTCAGTTACGTCACGCCTGCTGATGTTAGGGCTTTTTTAATGACCTTTGCTTCTCCTGACACGAACTGCCACATTGGGAAGCTGCCTTGTCGTCTCCAGCAGACTAACCTAAAGCTTTTTCATAGTTTAAAGCTTTTAGTAGACTATTGTTTTAAGGATGCCGAAGAAAGTGAGATTGAAGTGGAGGGACTGCCCCTTCTCATTACACTGGACAGTGTTTTGCAAACTTTTGATGCCAAACGACCCAAGTTTCTGACAACATACCATGAGTTGATTCCATCCCGAAAAGACTTGTTCATGAATACATTATATTTGAAATACAGTAGTATTTTATTGAACTGTAAGGTGGCAAAAGTGTTTGACATTTCCAGCTTTGCAGATTTGTTATCCTCTGTGTTGCCTCGTGAGTATAAAACCAAAAATTGTACAAAGTGGAAGGATAATTTTGCAAGTGAGTCTTGGCTTAAGAATACATGGCATTTCATCAGTGAGTCTGTAAATGTGAAAGAAGATCAAGAAGAAACACAACCAACATTTGACATTGTTGTTGATACCCTGAAAGACTGGGCCTTGCTTCCCGGAACAAAGTTTACCGTTTCAGCGAACCAGCTGGTTGTTCCTGAAGGTGACGTTCTGCTTCCTTTGAGTCTCATGCACATTGCAGTTTTTCCAAATGCCCAAAGTGATAAAGTTTTTCATGCTCTCATGAAAGCTGGCTGTATTCAACTTGCTTTGAACAAAATCTGCTCCAAAGACAGTGCATTTGTTCCTCTGTTGTCACGTCACACAGCAAACATAGAGAGCCCCACAAGCATTTTAAAGGCTGTACACTATATGGTTCAGACTTCAACATTTAGAACTGAAAAATTAGTAGAAAATGACTTTGAAGCACTTTTGATGTATTTCAATTGCAATTTGAGTCACTTGATGTCCCAAGAGGACATAAAAATTTTGAAGTCACTTCCATGCTACAAATCCATCAGTGGTCGCTACATGAGCATTGCAAAATTTGGAACATGCTATGTACTCACAAAAAGTATCCCTTCAGCTGAAGTGGAAAAATGGACACAATCATCATCGTCTGCATTTCTTGAAGAAAAAATACACCTGAAAGAACTATATGAGGTTCTTGGATGTGTACCTGTAGATGATCTTGAGGTATACTTGAAACACCTTTTACCAAAAATTGAAAATCTCTCATATGATGCAAAATTAGAGCACTTAATCTATCTTAAGAATAGATTGTCAGGTATTGAGGAACTGTCAGAAATCAAGGAACAACTTTTTGAAAAACTGGAAAGTTTATTGATAATCCATGATGCTAACAGTCGACTAAAGCAAGCAAAACATTTCTATGATAGAACAGTGAGAGTTTTTGAAGTTATGCTTCCTGAGAAATTGTTTATTCCTAAGGACTTCTTTAAAAAATTGGAACAACTTATAAAGCCCAAAAATCAAGCCACGTTTTTGACCTCGTGGGTGGAATTCTTAAGAAATATCGGACTGAAGTACATACTCTCCCAACAGCAGTTGCTGCAGTTTGCTAAGGAAATCAGTGTGAGAGCTAATACAGAAAACTGGTCCAAGGAAACATTGCAAAATACTGTTGATATCCTTCTCCATCATATATTCCAAGAACGAATGGATTTGTTATCTGGAAATTTCCTGAAAGAACTTTCTTTGATACCGTTCTTGTGTCCTGAGCGGGCCCCTGCCGAATTCATTAGGTTTCATCCTCAGTACCAAGAGGTCAGTGGAACACTTCCCCTCATAAAGTTCAATGGAGCACAGGTAAACCCCAAATTCAAGCAGTGTGATGTGCTCCAGCTCCTTTGGACATCCTGCCCCATTCTTCCAGAGAAAGCTACACCGTTGAGTATCAGAGAACAAGAAGGTAGTGAGCTTGGTCCACAGGAACAGCTCGAACAAGTTCTAAGCATGCTTAATGTGAACCTGGATCCTCCTCTTGATAAGGTCATTAATAACTGCAGAAACATATGCAACATAACTACTTTGGATGAAGAGATGGTAAAAACTAGAGCAAAGGTCTTAAGGAGCATATATGAATTTCTCAGTGCAGAAAAAAGGGAGTTTCGGTTTCAACTGCGGGGGGTTGCTTTTGTGATGGTAGAAGATGGTTGGAAACTCCTGAAACCCGAGGAGGTAGTGATAAATCTAGAATATGAGTCTGATTTTAAACCTTACTTGTACAAGCTACCTTTAGAACTGGGCACATTTCACCAGTTGTTTAAACATCTGGGTACTGAAGATATTATTTCAACGAAGCAATATGTTGAAGTGTTGAGCCGCATATTCAAAAATTCTGAAGGAAAACAGCTGGATCCTAATGAAATGCGCACAGTTAAGCGAGTAGTTTCTGGCTTGTTCAAGAGTCTGCAGAATGACTCCGTCAAGGTGAGGGGTGATCTGGAGAACGTACGAGACCTCGCACTTTACCTTCCGAGCCAGGACGGCAGGCTGGTGAAGTCCAGCATCTTAGTGTTTGATGACGCTCCGCATTACAAAAGTAGAATCCAGGGGAATATCGGTGTGCAGATGTTGGTTGACCTTAGCCAGTGCTACTTAGGGAAGGACCATGGCTTTCATACTAAACTGATAATGCTCTTTCCTCAAAAACTCAGACCCCGTTTACTGAGCAGTATACTTGAAGAACAGTTAGATGAAGAGACTCCCAAAGTCTGTCAGTTTGGAGCGTTGTGTTCTCTTCAGGGCAGATTGCAGTTACTCTTGTCTTCTGAGCAGTTCATCACGGGCCTGATTAGAATTATGAAGCATGAAAACGACAACGCTTTCCTGGCCAATGAAGAAAAAGCCATAAGACTTTGCAAAGCCCTAAGAGAAGGACTGAAAGTGTCCTGTTTTGAAAAGCTTCAAACAACATTAAGAGTTAAAGGTTTTAATCCCATTCCCCACAGCAGAAGTGAAACTTTTGCTTTTCTGAAGAGATTTGGTAATGCAGTCATTCTGCTGTACATACAGCACTCAGACAGTAAGGACATTAACTTCTTGTTAGCGTTGGCAATGACACTGAAGTCAGCAACGGACAATTTGATTTCTGACACCTCCTATTTAATTGCAATGCTAGGATGCAACGATATTTACAGGATCAGTGAGAAGCTTGACAGTTTAGGAGTAAAGTATGACTCTTCAGAACCATCAAAACTTGAACTTCCAATGCCCGGCACCCCAATACCTGCTGAAATCCATTATACTCTGCTTATGGATCCAATGAACGTTTTTTACCCTGGAGAGTATGTTGGGTACCTTGTTGATGCCGAAGGTGGTGATATCTATGGATCGTACCAGCCAACATACACATACGCGATTATTGTACAAGAAGTTGAAAGGGAAGATGCTGATAATTCTAGTTTTCTGGGAAAGATATATCAGATTGATATTGGCTATAGTGAATATAAAATAGTTAGCTCTCTCGATCTGTATAAGTTTTCAAGGCCTGAGGAAAGCTCTCAGAGCAGAGACAGTGCCCCATCTACACCCACCAGCCCTACTGAGTTCCTAGCCCCTGGTCTACGAAGCATCCCTCCTCTTTTCTCCAGTAGAGAAAGCCATAAGACCTCCTCTTCAAAGCATCATTCCCCCAAAAAGCTCAAGGTGAATTCTTTACCAGAAATCTTAAAAGAAGTAACATCAGTGGTGGAGCAAGCTTGGAAGCTTCCAGAATCTGAAAGAAAAAAGATTATTAGGCGGTTGTATTTGAAATGGCACCCGGACAAAAATCCGGAGAATCACGACATGGCTAATGAAGTCTTTAAACATTTGCAGAACGAAATCAACAGACTAGAGAAACAGGCTTTTCTAGATCAAAACGCAGACAGAGCCTCAAGGCGGACATTTTCAGCCTCGGCATCCCGGTTTCAGTCAGACAAGTACTCATTTCAGAGATTTTATACTTCATGGAATCAAGAAGCAACGAGCCATAAATCTGAGAGGCAACAACAAAACAAAGAAAAAAGCACACCTTCAGCTGGCCAGACTTACTCTCAGCGGTTCTTCGTTCCCCCCACTTTCAAGTCAGTTGGTAATCCAGTTGAAGCACGGAGATGGTTAAGACAAGCCAGAGCCAATTTTTCGGCTGCCAGGAATGACCTTCATAAAAATGCCAATGAGTGGGTGTGCTTTAAGTGTCACCTCTCTACCAAATTAGCTCTGATTGCCGCTGACTATGCCGTGAGAGGGAAGTCTGATAAGGATGTCAAGCCCACTGCACTTGCACAAAAAATAGAGGAGTACAGTCAGCAACTTGAAGGACTGACCAATGACGTCCACACGTTGGAGGCTTATGGTGTGGACAGTTTAAAAACAAGGTACCCTGATTTGCTTCCTTTCCCACAGATCCCAAATGACCGGTTCACTTCTGAGGTTGCTATGAGGGTGATGGAATGTACTGCCTGTATTATCATAAAACTTGAAAATTTTATACAACAAAAAGTGTGAAGGTATTAAAAAAAAAAAAGAGCTAGAGCTTGACTGTCATAGCACAAATGTGAATTGCTGTACTTCTTACGCTTCGTTGCCATTTCTTTAAGAAATTGTATAAAGCACATTGCAGATCACTGGGAAGGACTTTGGGGTTGTTGTTAACGTGAAAATCAATGGAGGACCCTGACTGAATCTAAAAGAGAAGGATTTTGAAGACGGTGAGCTGCAGAATTGCTAGATGTATTTGAATGGCTAGGATGGCACATTATTGAACTGCACTTTATGTAACCAAAGCTTAGCGGTTTGTTAGATAAGAGTCTCTGTGTGTCTGTGATCAGGATGGGGTTACTTTTCTGTTTTTAACATAGTATTTTTGAAGGCGCTAATGAAACACTGGACTTATCATTGGTTTAAACAAATAAGGGGAATTAAGTATTTGGCGTTGTTCACTTCTTTAATTGGATCCTTTTTTGGATGCATTATTATCAGCTGGATCTGATTATGAATTTGTTGCAATTTTACATCTTAAATACTCAGTACATTTAAAAATGGTACAGTATTTTAATCCTGAAGATTACTTGATTAAGAGTATGCAGATAGTTCTTCTTAGGGTGCATTGAGTGCACTTTACGTCTTTATTTTAAATGGTTTTTTACATCTTATGTTTACAGGCTTCCTATTTCATGAAGGTAACAAATGGAAAATTCAAAATGGTGGCAGTTCTTATCAGCAGATGTTAATATTGCGTCCAAGAACTGCTTCCCAAAACAACATTTATCAATGGTTAGGACATTTGCTTTCTGTTTGTTTGTACATATTTTCCACAAATATCATAATTTATATTGCGTGATTGAACAGGATGCAATCTTTCGTTGTCTAAAGGTGCTGCGGTTAAAAAAAAATCTCTTCTTTAAACATGGCACTTAGTGGAGTTTTTTTGGATTTTACTTTGAAAACATGAAAAAAGTGTAAAATCATTGTGACAATATCCACTAGTTTATAAAAGAGGAATTGTCAGCTTGCATTTTCCCCATGAATGATTCAGAACTGACATTTGATTTTCATCCTGTGTGTCCTACTATACTGTACTTACTTCAGCATATTTCTTTTGCAGAATGTAAACAAAAGGTAATGATAGTTTATATAAGTGTGCTGGCTGTAAATGATGCTAAATATAATATTTTATGCAATTAAGGGCTTATGGAATATATTAAAACTTTTTTACTTTTATGGTAATAAGGAATGTTTGTGCCTCGACTATTGTATTGCTTCTGGATGTGAAGCTGTGTAATTATTTCTGCTATTATAGTAAGTGCCACACTTTTAATAAAGTAAATGTACATATCAAATTGTTGTAACTGGTATTTCTGAAAATCAAACTTAGACTCTTCCTTTATAACATTTAGATATATGCACATATGTGTATTTATTGGCAATATTTATGATAGAATTTTTTTATTATATTTTAGACTGGAATTTTAGTACATTCTTTTTTTTACGATTGTGTATTAAGTACTTGATATGTACTGGGTTTATTAGGTGCTAGTTAAGAGTTTTATTTTCCCTTTTTAGGGAATAAGACTAGCTGATAATGTATGTTATGGTATGTGTGTGTGTGTGTGCACACGTGCACACACACATACATATATTTGGACGTAGATACGTTAAATATTACAGTTCTTCCATAGGTAGAGGCTGAATTAATATTTACCTTGCCTCACGAGGGGGCTGCATGTCTGGGGCTAGTTTACACTTGAGCCCTAACAGATAGAAAATGTTCATCCTTATACCTGAGAGGTCTTCAAAACTAGGCAGACCAGGGCGAAGAGTTTTCTGTTCTGGTGCTTACCGTATTCTGGGTCTTGAACTTTCTGGGATGTCTTAAAAAGTGCTTGCTACTTTGAAACTCAGATTCAGTACTTGAAATATATTTTATTGTTTTTTGATACTAAAAGGTACACAGAAAACCTTGTCTGGCCATTGTGGTAGTTGAGCTAGGTGGAGTTCTGTTTTGTTTTTTTTTTCATATACTTTAAAAAAAAGGTTCATAATACCTTATATACGACCCTTGGATCCAAATGTATTTTAGAATTTGGATATTAGAAAGTTAATACAAGTATTCCCATTTGGGTTGGTAGCACTCTTAAACACATTAATATTTCTGCCATGAAACCTATGAATACGCACCCTAACTTGAGTATGTAGGCCTGACAGATAACCTCACCTGAATTCCAGTCAGATCTTGCCACCAATAGTTTGCAGCAGGCATATTTGGAAAGTGTTCCTATTTTTGAAGCTTCTTAGATTTTGAAATTCAGGATGAGGAATTTTTGATGTGAACTAACTTTTGAATTTTATTATTTCATGCTTTCCCGCAATTTCACTTTTCTTATTAAAAGGAACGTGGAAACTGCCTGTGTGTGGAGTAGCCACTCCTGAGTAGCACACAGTCTAGCAGGTTCTGTGCTGCCAGATGAGCGGAGGAGGGGGTTGGTGTTGGTGGAATCTTTCATAGCATCTGCGAGGAAGCTCAGGGAGAGCCGTGCAGCCCAGGTAGTTTAAAAAGCAGCAGGGAAGGTGACTTCTTGATCTCTGGGTTGTGAGTTTGAATCCCACGCTGGGCATAGAGATTACTTAAAAATGAAATCTTAAAAATAAATAAAAGGAGTGAATGAATGAATGAGTAAAAAAATAAAAAGCAGTGGGGAGTTGTTTGTGGTGGGGGGTGGCGGTTGGGAGTGCCGAGAGCCCAAGGATGTTGGCAAAATGTTCAAGTAGTGTTTAATAAAATAAAGAGCAGTTGTTCACGGGTCCGATGTTCTGACGCATGGCACCCCTGAACTGGGTGCCAGTCGACATCTTCCAGACTTTGTATGTTTTGTAGCTCTCGAGGGTAAAAATTGTAGTGCTGGTAGAAAAGAGTAATTAGAGAAGATTTTAATTAGTCCTGTATTCATCAGGGTTCTACCTGAGAAACAGAACCAGTAGTAGATGTCCAGATGTAGGTACACGGGGAGATCTATTTCCAGGAAGTGACCGGTGACCGTGGGGGCAGTGGGGGCGTGATCCAGAGTGTGACCCACTTGCCCGCGGCTAAAGCTGCTAACTGCCCATGGGATGTCCTCGCGCTTTGGCTTCCAAAGGTTTTTTTCGTTCTCTTGTTTGAACAAATATGGTTTAAAGTAGTGCCATTCATTCATTCACTCACAAACAGCTCCAGAGCACCGCGTGCCGGCGTTCTGTCAGGTGTTGGGGACGGGTAGGTGCACACGCCATCCCAGAAGTGAGGCTGCACTGTCTGTTCAGCTAAAAATGGATTTCGACCTAGCAGTGCCCTTAGATCCTCTTGTTCTGCCTGCATGTTTACACCCGATACAAAAGTTTATTTGGTTTTGAAACAACAGCAAATCTGAAATGGAATTTAAAAGAGGGCAAACTGCTAAGGTGGAGTAGGAATTGATGTTTTAAATCAGGGAAGGAAGAGGCAAAAAACTAGATAGACACCACCTAACAGCCTTTCTGAACAGCTTCTGCTCTCCTTCACTGACCCCAGAGCAGTGGAGATCGACCTGGTGGCTGGATTGCGGTGGGGGGGGGGCGGGGAAGGCCGCCAACATGTAGCTCACCCTTTCCTTTTACTTTGAATTTGGCTGCCTTCAGAACAGGGACATCGGTCCATCCTCTTCCACGTGGCGAGCTGTGGGAAGTCAGGGGCCCACAGCTCTCCCTAAGATGGGAGGGGGTCCTGTAATACTCGGGTCTTAGGGGAGTCCATTTTGCAGCAAATTAAACTTTTTTACTATTAAATCTGACATGTTGGTCTTCATCTTTCTGACTTGTACCTACTCAGCTGGTTTGGAAATTGAAAAAGAAACAAGGGCTGTTTTTTGAGGTCACTCAAATATCAACATCGATAGTTTCCAGCCACTTAGTATATAGGAGTACTGGTGGACACAGCTCATTACGTATGTTCATAGTCGTGACCTTGGACTTTCAAGGAACATTTAAATTAAATTGCATAATGTGTTTTAAAAGATAGGTTTATGTACTATATTTTATAATACAACCTATCTAAAAGTTTTGATTTTGACTGGGGATAAATTCCTTATCACTCTGGAGAATGCAGCTATCTGCAACTTCTTTCATGATTCCAGATAACATCTTTTATTGAAAGGGTTCTATCCTCCATAATTACTCCTTGATTCTTTTTCTTGACCTTGTGCCATCCAAGCTTGAAGACATTGGTTTTGCACAAACACGGAGCAAGAGAGTAAATATGACCGGGCCAAGGCAGCACTACTTACTAGGACAGTAGGAATGCTGTAGCAGGAAAGCAGACATTAACTGAAGCAATCAGGACTTTATTAAATGGAAAAGGTGAATACCAATTTATAACCTAAAAATACCTACCCCTTGTGAAACTTTGGGTGCATTATATTTAGAGCTGAATTTGCTCTTAACCACTCAGGACACACCTAATTTTTGTTTCGTAATTTCAAGCGTTTATGCACATAAGTTTGAAAATCCAGGATTTGTTCTAAGCAGGCAATGCTGTTAATTGACCTTGTTAAAACAGCACGAGAAATCAAAAGTTCACTTTTCTACTTTCAGTTCTGAGACTGCAGAAAATGAATCTGAACTCGTGTTTACAGTTATAAATCCTATAAATAGAAAGTTGCAATGCTGTTGGTCCTACCACATCTTGTGCTACTTGGAGATCCTAATTATAACAACTGGTGAAACACAAACCAAACCAAACCAAACCCACCAGTCTTTGTGACGACTGGCATTTTACAAGTGAGTGAGGGGCTTACACAAGGCCAGCCTGTTTTCATAGGTGCACTGTGTCCTATTTGACTTATATAGCAACACATACAACCAGCTGGTATTAAAGCTACTTTCAAAAATGAAGAGACAGATTCTATGAAGTGACATCTAGTCTCTACTGTTGTGTAAGAGGTTCACACACAGGCTGGGCAGTTTTGAGTCCCACCACCTATCAGCTGTTTGATCCTAGTGGATTTTCGTTTCTTCACTTGTCAAAAGAATATCACCCCATCTACACAGTTCTCACGCAGGTTGGTGTTTGGATGGAATGAGACAACATACCAGAGATTTTCGAAACGAAAACAGCTGTTCATATGTAGGATCACATTTCAGTTTAGTTCCACTAGCTGCTGCATGACCTTCTGACTTGTCCTAGCTGAACCTTTTTTTAATTACCAAGTAACTTGGGAGAAAATATTACCTCAAAACACTGTCATGGGGATTAAAGGAAGGAAGACAAACTGAAGTTTATGAAAAATGTAGGTTGATTTTTATTGCTTATGACTATATATATAAAGAAAACATGATTCATTTTATATGATTTACTCCTTTGATTACATATTGAAAATCGGATCAACCCAAGTCCCCTCAAAACCTGACGATTTCTTGTGAAACCTGACACACTTTGCATTAAAATGAGAGAACTTGTGGGTTTGGGTGATACAGTGGGAACAGCACATAGAACTTTGGGGGCATTTTAGTATTGATGAATGTTACTTTTATGGGGAGTTAGATATTCACAGTTGAACAGCATAAATTAATTCCACAGAGCAATTAAATATTTCATTGTAGATTGATTATCCACAAGAAAGAAAAAGTCACAATGGCACTGATGAAAATAAACCTAGTGGAATAAAGACTTTTTTTTTTTGGCTATTGCCAGACTTTTGTGTCTAATATGCACATACCACTCTGAGATCATGTATTTTCATCAGAACACCATCACTGGTACATTTTTCTGAGTTCCTTTTGAAAGCGTGCCCTCCTACTTTCCATCCACCATCCACCAGGAAGTCAAGTTGCTTGGTGTGAAGGCTTGAGGTCAGCGTCTATAAAGCTCACTGAAATGAGGCAGGTGCTCCGTGGACAACTCAGGGGCTTTAGAGACAGATGTGACTGTTTTCATGGCACGTGGTACCTGCGCCAGCCACAGACAGGTAAAGCTTCCCATCCGGACACACACAGATTTCATACAGTCTTTGTGAGTTGCTGGCAGCACCCTGAGTCCCCTGAACCAACTTGGGTAAACACACAGTTTCAGCATCAAGCACAAGCTGTTTGGGAGAAAACAAGAGATGAAGTGGTAAAGGAGAATGAACATGATAGCATGAAACTCCTATCTCAAAATGCTCCAAACAGATTAGTTTCTTCTTTGCAAAGAAAATGAAATAGGCACCTGACTTGACTTAAGACATTATCAGGCTCTTTTAAAGCCTATTTCTGTTTTCTATTCAGGCAGGGGCTTAATAACTCCTTCTCCAAACTGAAAAGAAGTCTTTTTTTTTTTTTTTAAACCCATTGTGCTAGTTGAGCTAGGAAGATTTATAATGCTATACTAAAAACACCTTTCAGAATTATCTGAAAAAAAAAAAAGTTTTGTTAATTCACGTATGTCTTGTGACCTATTTTGACTTTATGCTAAATCACCTTCTCTACCCCCGTTAGGATAAAATACAGGCCTCAGAAATAAATTCACCTAAATAATTTTTACCTCTGAATGTTGAAATTTCTGCTGGTTTTGTTTTCCTGTGAGAGGCCATTAACTTTATCCTATTAGCTACCAACCATTTCCCTAACTTCTAAAATATTATTTGAAACTCAGCGCCTTCTTGTAGATGTGGAAAAAGCAGTAGATACACAGACCAAAGCCAACTAAAATTAAATGAAAGCTATTGGGATTTTTGTTCCCATGACAATTTAGTTACATTGAAATGTAAACAGATGGCCATGAACTGAGGTTGGGAAATCTTTTTGGGAACAAGGAACAAGGAACCATCCCACCAATCTTACCCATACCGGGGCATTTACTTATTAGAAGGAATTAAAGCATGTCATGGGCGGGCATAATGTTTTTCCTTGCAAACAATGTTGGACACTTCCTCTCATCCATGAACTCCGCTTTTTTCATAACCCGATGCTTGCAGTCTGTATGCCCTCTTGGAAGACTGACCACTGCCATGGGTAGGTGGAACAGTATTAGAAGTATTAGAAGCAAAGCTTTACCTTGTGGTCTGGGACACCGTCAGAGTAAATGAAATTAAATGTGTATTGTATTTTTTTTTTTTAATATAGAACCTACTTATGTTATTGTCCAGTGCTTTGGGTTCTGTGGCTACCTGGTTTTCATAAATGTGAGTTTAGCTTTTCCTTGTTGGCTTCTCTGCTCTCGTTTCTTATGGTTAATCAGTGAATATGTTTTCTAGTTGTTATTTTTTTTTTCTTGCTCTTCTAGCAAACTCTAGTCACTAGCAGTCTACATACCCCTTCCTTGATCACCTGCATTATCTTTATGGGAATATATCCCCTCACTTTGAACTAGCTCCCAGTAATAAGGGGCATTAACTTAAGAGTCAGGCTATGTACTACTATAAAAATGGCACCTTATTTGTGGAAATAAGTGAGACTATTTCAAAACTAAAATTAGTATTTTTTTTCAAGGTAATAGGTAATATATTCTAAATATGAAGTGACATTATAATTTAGTAATGAGATTCCAAAATGCTTGACTTCCATTTTTGCATTTATCTGCTCTTGGCACCATAACTTCTTAAATTGCAACTTGAAAGGGCTTCACTGGATGTCTTGTACATTCTACTAGCAGCCTGCCAATGGACAGGTCCTGTCCACACTCATGAGCTGCCTCTCATGGCCTCCATTTGCTGCCTCAACCACACCTTCCTCTTAGTATCAAATTAATATAATAATTTCAAAATGTTGCCACCCATATTACCACATTGCTTTCTCACTGCCCTGTGACATAGTTAAGCAATCTTATTTTTCCTACTGACAAATGAAAAGATAGGTCCAGGTCTGGAGAGGCCTGTTAATGTTCCTGAACTCAGAGGTAAGGAATCGATCTAGTACTAGAGCAATCAGTGTGGAGCAGAGAGGGCTTTACTGCCTCATTATGGCTTTGGCTTGTACCAGTGAGGTTTTATTTCTGGACTTGAAGTTCCAGACTTTATCCTTATTGTGGCTGACTTTTAAAGCTCTAATTTTTCATATTTAATTTTTATTTAAATATAATTTGATGTGAGCAAGCATAGCCATGAAAGGCAACAACGGGTCATGGTTGTCATTTACAGGTAACGCCCAGTGACCCTGCCCCATTGAGAGTAGTTGGATCAGTAGGTATGGAGGAATTGATAGTTTCTGTCTGCTCTGAAAGTCATCAGGACATACAACAGGAGCTTCATACACCAAACTCACCATTCCATCACTACTTTGAAAAATGATATCCATTTGAGAAAGAGCCTCAATTTTCCCAGCATGAGCTTTAATATGAACACCCTTTGGGGCATCCATGCTTAGACTGCGTGTGGGGGATTCTAATCTGAAATGAGGGAAAGAAACAACAAAAAAATAGTATTAAAAAAAAAAAGCCACCCAAGGATTCCCTCATTGAATGGCTTTGCATACAAAATACAATTAATAAAGTATATAGCATCATGATGTCATTCTTGAATGCTAATATAGTATACATTCTTTACCAAGAAATCCAGAAATAATGTGCAGTAAAGAAATTAACTTCCCATTAATATGAGTCTACAACATTACTATCCTCTAAAAACATATAAAAACATATAAAAGCATTACACAGCTGTACCCCCCACATGGTAGTTTCAGATGGCAGGGTTAAACACTCTGCATATCACACCAGAAGAAAATGCTATTTCTGAATAACTTTGTAGAACTATCTTTTTACTGAAAACACAAACCTGTCTGGGCAAAAGACAAACTTATGGGTAAGACATTCAGTCTACCTCTTCACAAAGTGGAATGTAAGGTTAGTCTTTAGGTTTTGTTTGCATTTATTTATTAATTTTTTTTTTTTTTAAATTTAGGAGGATTAGAGGGCAGATGTGAAGATTTCTTTTGGGAAAATACTGAACTGATAGGGTTGGGATACAGAATGGAGACTGTCTCAGCTGGCTTTGTTTTTGCATAATTCATCAGAATCTCCTTGTGACTAAATCAAACTTAAAGAACAGGAGTATATGAGTCAGAGAAATTCCATTTGGTTCTGCCTGAAAAATACTAAATTTCCACCAGGTGGCACGACATGATCACTTGAAAGATTTTTTAGAGCCTCAAACCCAACCCGACCCAACTCAACCCAACCCAACCCAACCCAACCCAACAATCTGAAAGGCTGATTTGATTGAAATGTTTAAAGATCAATGAGAAGTGGAACAGGATACAGAACAGTCTGTAATCCTCTCACAGCAGAGTAAGATTAGAGTAGGCAGTGGTAAGAGGGAGAAAGGGGAGTGGCTCCAGAGGAAAGGGAGTACCTTGGGTCATTAATTTGCATTTGAACTGATTGAATATTTATTCCGTAAATGTTTAGCTCAGAGGAATTGCTGCCTTTAATTGGCAAATTTTTGTCTACCACTGTTTGTCGCAGAAAACAGTTTCATTTTTTTATGTACATCTCAATATGTAAAATTTGATCTGTTACACATTTTGAAATTTATGTTTACTTTGAGTACAAGGAAACAGAGACATTTATAGAATTTACTGGTCAAATTATGTTAAGCTTAGGTTATGGGAAAATGCTTGAATACATCTAGATGATTTGGTCTGCTGACTGCCTGCCCATTTTGCTATTTGATGTCTGTTAGTTGTCTATATTTTTCCTGCCTGGATTGATAGAAAAAAGTGGGAGGAGATGGGGAAGAAAAGGAGGGGAGGAAGACATATAGCAACTTACCGAGGTCTGGTCCATTTCAGGCAATCCATTTGTGATTTTAAAGATCTTAGTGAAGGTGAGTTAGTATCAAAGATTAGTCACCGAACAACAAAATGACTTCAACAGGGCCAACTACTAGTTTTTAACCACATTATAATATGGTGCTTCTGGAATAGCAAATTCCCCTTTTCACTGTTTCTAGCCTTAAAGATGAAATTCAGCACAACTTGGGACACATTCAACCAAAAAAGGCTGTGATTAGAATGTTCTGAAGTATACATCTCCATGAACACACTGAAGAGCAGTCAGACATAAAACAACTCAGTTTTTTTCTCTTTTGTTATATTTTACTTTGCTACTTGGATATCCAACCCTTTCATCAAATATGTGAATATATAAATGTTTACTCATCACTTATATGAGGAACAAAAAATTTTGAACAGTGACCCAGAAATATACCAAATAAATAAGCTGTGTGTGTATACACATGCACACACGGTATAATATACCTTTGCCCATATTCACTTTTGAATTTAGAGAATATAACTAGTCAAGCATGTATGATTGTAATATTTATTGCTCATGTCAAGTTAGTGCCATTCAAACAAAGGGGAAAAATTACTGAAATTTATGGATAATGTTTTGATTTTAAGCTCTTTCAGGCTTACATTAAGCCTAAATTTTGTAAATAGGATAAGAGACCAGGAAGCATAAATACAAATTGACAAAAAAAAGCTGGTCTAGAGGTAGCACTGGCCAAATCATGCAAGGGCTAGATTATGTCCACTGATAGGCAATGCTAACACTAAATTATGTTAACTGTGTTGGTCTTTGATCTAAAAGTGTGGGGTATAATGTATTTAGTCATTTAACCCTTATTTATTAGGCCCCTATTATGTGCTCTTCTAGATTTATAGAAAAACAGTAGCAAACAAGGCAGACCAGTTTTCTGCCCTTAGGAATCTAACATTCAAGTGGCTTAAAGGATGTAAGCAGAGGAATGACAAGATTACATTTTGGCTTTAAAAATATCACTCTATAAAGACTGGTCACAACAGATGAACAGAAGCAGAGCTCTGCCCTCAGCCCCCAATTACATACAAATGCTGGATAAAATACAATAAAAAAACATTAAAACACATACTAGGCATAAACAACAACAACAACAACAACAACAACAACAACAACAAACCCAGAAAAACAAAGAGCATTTTCATAGTGCCAGAACAGAATAAACTCGAAACCAGAATGATGAATGGGAGTTGAAATGCTGGAACCCTTGGAGGCAATGGGCAGATAAATGCCGTGTGGGCTGGTATTTTAAATTTCTACAGAAAAGGAGTCGTGGCCAATTGTGGGGGGCAAGGGAACAGTGTTTGGAAATGGGCTCTGGGCATACAGATGGGTGTTGAAACACAGCATGCTAAGAACCCTAAAGCAGGCTGCTCATTCTGGAATGCGAGCAGAAAGTCTTATATCACGCATTACTGTAGAACCCAATCCACACACTATTCAGACCTCCTTTAAGCCCAACCTGAGAAATACCCGTGAATGCTGGCGTCAGAACAGTGCCCCCTGCAGGGCCCTGGCAGAAGTGAATGTGAAACTGACTTTAAAGGCAAAAATTAAAAGAGCCTCCATGACAACTTCTCCCAGATGAAGAGCCAAAGAGGATGAGCTCCCAGACAGAATTTTCAAACCACATGGGAGAATCTGCCAACACGAGGAACTGGAAATAATAGAGCAGTCAGAAAGGGGCTCACACTAAGTTTAGAGCATCCAAAGTGATAAATTAACACTCATAGAACAAGACCAGAATAGAAAAAGAAAGATTTAAAAGCCAGGTAAATAGAAATTCATGAAATAAAAAAAAAAAAAAGTCTTCTGGTAGAGTGAATAGTAAACCTGCCATAGAGCAAAAAGAGAACAGGACACCGTAATGCAGATTTGGTATTTTGGTGGGAAAAGAAGAAATGTAAAAATTGAAATACATGTTTAATGTTTTTAAAGGCATAAAATAAAGCACAGAATTTCAAAGGAAACTAATGACTTTTAAATACAAATGTAAAAATTACTTAAATGGGTGATACAGCAATTTAAGAGCTTATTTAGTAATTAAATAAGATCTGGCCAGGGGGCTTACAACTAATGTAATTTCAAAGCAGTGAAGAACAGATGTAATGTGTTTTGAGATACTTGCTCTAACCTTTATGTGATATTAAAGTATCTCTGCCTTCTACAGATGAGAAAGTCAAAGAAACTACTAATATTATTGTGGCTTGTTGAAGGAATGCTAAATTTCAATCAGAGATCAGTGAAAATGAAGGATTTCTTTTTCACACTCAAAATCATATAACCCACTAAATTCTGTTCTCGGACACCCAGCGGATCCACAGACCACAAGTGAAGAATGCCGATACTCTAGAGAATGAGGAGACACAGATATGAAGAGGTCATGTTTAATCATTTTCCAGAACTGAAAAATAACATGAGTTCCTAAAACTGAATAGGTACACCAATGCCCAAGTACAAATAAAGACATATCCAGCACCCAAATGCTTTCTGGTTAAGACTGCAGAACAGTAAGATTATGAGAAAGTCTTAAAAGTATTCAGAATGAAAACAAATTGCTTACTTACCAAAGACCCAAAAGTAATGAATAATATCTTAATAATGCTGATATAAAATTGTCAGTCTAGAAATATATCCCAACTTAGCCATCATTCAACTATGAAAGGACTAGACATTTCAGGCCCAGAAGGAAAAGTTTCTGTCAGTGCAGATCGTCACTGAAGAAAATACTTATAGAAACTAAAACCAGAAGAAATGAGTATTTTGGTAGAAGCAGTGATGGACATTAGAAAAAGAATCAACACAGTATGTGAGAAAAGCTAAATCTGTATTGCCTAAAAGACATAATCAGAGAGATGAATAAAAGCAAAGTTGAAAAAACACGCAAAGTGAAGTTTGGATGGGAATAACTTTCTAAATTCTTTGCTATACTTTGAGAAGAGAATGATAATGACAAACTTAATTAGAAAGTATTAATTTATCTCCATGCATATAAAATATAAAGAGTAATCATTACAAGAATGTAACCGGAACCACTGGAGGGAAATATGGCAGGGAGAATAAGGAGAAGTTTAATAATCCAACCAAAGGTCAGAAACAACAACGACTACCAAAAAAAAAAAAAAAAAGAAAAGAAAAGAAAAAGCACAGTATATAAAACATAATACCATAGAAATATGCCAAATAAATCAGTGATCTTAATAAATATAAATAGTTAAATTCACCTATTAAAAGTTAGAAACTTTACTGTAGGGGATTAAATCGCAAATCCAGAAATTTAACCCCTAGCAAAACAATTGAAACATAATGATAAACCTCACATAAGAAAGCAAATCTGGTTGGATTAAAGACCTAAATATGAAAAATGAAAGTGTTTTTGAAAGAATTCACTCCCTTCACTAATGCTCAAGCAGTAGTGTCCAATAAACCCAAGTCCCCAAGTCCCTTATTATCCCTAAGTAATAATAAAAATTACTTTTATTATTATGAAAATAATCAATTATTTTCATTATTCTGTTATTGGATGAAACTTTTTTTTTAGATTTTATTTTTTAAGTAATCTCTACACCCAATGTGAGGATTGAATTTACAACCCTGAGATCAACAGCTGCACACTCTGTTGATGCAGACAGCCAAGGCAGCCCTTTTATTTTTTGTTAGTGGATAAAACTTTCAATGCTTCCAACTGCTTTTGCTTGCTGAATTGACTAAATGTACTATGTTTTGTTTTGATATTTTATGATTTTTCCTTTTTTTTTTGGAACTGCTAGAATTAAGGAAAACCAGCCATACCATAAACTGTCAGTTACCATGAGGCACAAATTGCTTTCCTTGTTTAAGTATATTCAAGACGGTAACCTGTGATAAATGAAAAAAAAACATTTGGGGCGAGAAATGTGTTTATGCAAGCTGAGATCAATCAATAATTCATTCGTTAATTGTGCATTTGTAGACACTGATTTTTTTTAATCAATGAATTGTTTCAAAAAACACTAAAACAGAAGGAATTAAATTCCCAAGATACCATTTTCAGACCATTACACAACTAGATTAAATTATTAATTTCCTAGAGAAATACAGGTGGTCAAAATTGACCCTTATTAAACATACAGGTTTAAAAAGACAAATTTACATAAAAGAAGAATTACACTATTAAGGGATTATTTTTAAAAAAATTCATCAGACCCATATGATTTCACGGAGAATTCCATGAAACCTTTAGCGATCAGAGCATCCAACTGTCCAAAAATTATTCCAGAACATTGATAATGAAGGAAATTTTTGAAGCATGAATAACATCATTACCTAAACTTTACAAAAAACAGCACACCAAAAAGAAAGCTACAGACCAATATCGTTCATGTATATAAGTATGAAGCTTCTAGATAAAATATTAGCAGGTAGAATTGAACATCATTGTAAGGAAAGAATATACCGTGACCAAGGAAAATTCATTCAATGAGTGCAAAATTGTTCCGGTATTAGAAAATCCATTAACATAATACACTGTATTAATACACCTAAAGGATATATAAATATAAATATCATCATAAATGCTAATGAGCCTTTGAGAAAATTTAACAGCCATTCAATACAAAATAGAAACTGATATTTATTTATTTGTTTTTTTATAAAATACACATTCACATCATCTTACTTAATAGAGGAACACCAATTGCATTTCCCTTCAGGCTGGGAAAAAGCAAGGATGCATACTACCTCCACTTGTTTTTCAACTGCTCTACTGATACTGGGACATGGAGTGAGATAAATCAGTTGGAGACACAGAGTTGGAAAAGAAGGTGTAAAAGTATATTTGCAGATGCTAGGACTGCATACCTGAAAAATCCTAAGGAGCCAACATAAAATGGACTCAAACAATAAAAAGTTCAGTAAGGTTATTTAAATGAAATTAATACATAGCAATCAGTGGCTTTCATATTCAAAACAATACTTTGTCAGAGGATTATGATGGTAGATAGGATAAAACATCATTTATAATTGAGACAAAGATAAGCAGAGATGCTTAGGGATAAACTTCACAAGAAGTATGTAAACTCATTAAACTTATTCTTGTTAAACTTAACTAGAAATATGTCAAGAAAACTTTTAAGTTCTCTTGAAAGGACAAAAATAGACTTTAATGAATGGAAAAACACCCTATGTTTTTGGATAAATGATGTCAGTTTGCCCTAATTTATGAATCGAACATAATCCTAATAAAAGAATATGCTTTTTCTTGACCTAAACAAGTTAACACTCAAGTTCATATGGAAAAATAAGCAAGAACTGACAAAGAGATGTTGAAAGAGTCAGTACAAGGGTACGTGGATGTGTGTGTGTGAGA
Organism: Lontra canadensis; assembly: GCF_010015895.1. Taxonomy (NCBI): domain Eukaryota; kingdom Metazoa; phylum Chordata; class Mammalia; order Carnivora; family Mustelidae; genus Lontra; species Lontra canadensis. The sequence continues at coordinate 4,134,846 of NW_022631097.1, read as the reverse complement.
GAGAGAGACAAAGAGAGAGAATAATCCTATTAGATTTTAAAATATCTTCTAAATTCTGTTTAACAAGGTTGGTACTGGGACCTGAATAGACAGTCTAGCAGAATAGAGCAGAAAACATACAAACAGACCCATATGGATACGGAAATTTAATACATGATAAAGGTTATGCTTCAAATTGTAGCAGCAAAGGTAGAATTTCTAGTTAATAATCTAATTGTTGGAACCTCTGTTTGGCTGACTGGAAAATATAAAATTAGATGCAGACCTTACACCTTATACCTCACACAAGAATAACCTCTAAATGTATCAGGGATCTACAATTATCTTTTTTTTTTAAGATTTTATTTATTTATTCATGAGAGACACAGAGAGAGGAATGCAGAGGTAGAAGCAGGCTCCCTGATGAGCAAGATCCTAACACCATGGGATCATGACCTGAGCTGAAGGGAGACGCTTAACCGACTGAGCCCCTATTTAAGGCGCCCTCTACAATCTATCTTGATGTAAAAGGGAAAGCCAGACTAATAATGGGGCTGACAACTTCCTCTTTCTGTAAGGAAAGTTTCAAACTATGGTTTAAAATCCAGATTTAATTAAAAAAAAAGAATAATTTTGAGTATATAAACATTAAAAATTAGTAGAAAGTGTTAATAGGAAAAATGTTAATATTCAGAATATATATACATTTAAATCCCTATAAATCTGTTTTACAAAGTAACTAAAGAAGCAGAGCAGATGGAGTAAATTCCAGAAGCAGCAGCCTTAATAACAGAACAAAAATATGAAAGATGCTTAACCACCCTAGTCAACAGGGAAATGAAATGTAAAATAACACACGATAACACTCATCACCATGAAAAAGATCATAAAGTCTGACACTGAAATGCTGGTAAAAGGTGAGAAAAGAGACTCACACTGCTCACGGAATTATAAAGCAGCACAAAGCACCTGGAGGTTTGCTGGCCAAGTTTGGCAAAGTTTAATATGTTCGCATCAGAAACCAACACTGTGAAACTTGGTAGAATAGCCAACCCAGAGCAGTGCTCTTCATGGCTGTCTGAAAGAAGTCTGAAAAACTAGGTGCCCATTACCCATTTTTAGGTTCACACTGTGTTTTACATAAATTTAAGTATTTGCAAAAGATACCATTTCTGCCACATTAGAAACTTTGTCATTTTGAAAGAAGACTCATCACTTTACAGTGTATTTGATGGAATCGAGAAGTCATGGAGAGTTGATTCCCACCAGCTTTGCATTATGAACCAATATGTTAAAATTTTTTTGCTTAAATTGTCCAGCTTTGACTGAGAGCTTTTGGACTGGGAACTCTTTCATCTGGCCCCGTGTCCTTTTGATGTACTCTTGCTGATTTGATTTTTGAGCACATCTCATTCACTGGTGCTGCAAAAGCTCCGAATTTATCCTCTACATTCACTGCCTCAGTCCTAGAATTTGCCACTGCTCTGAAGAATCCTGATTCCTTTTATTGCAGAATGGTATGAGAAACCAAGGACTGTGGGCAGTTGGTTGGCTCAGTTGGTTAAGCAACTGCCTTTGGCTCAGGTCATGACCCTGGGGTCCTGGGATGGAGCCCTGTGTTCTGGGTCCCAGCTCAGCTCAGCAGGTGTCTGCTTCTCCCTCTGCCCCTCCCCCTGCTCTCCTTTTCTGTAGCTCTCTGTCTCAAATGAATAAATAAAATCTTAAAAACAAACAAACAAACCAAGTACTCATTGCCACTGATTTTATTTTCATTACTTGATCTCTCATTTCTAGAATTTGAATTTTGTTATTTTCCAAATCTGCCATTTTCATACTATTTTGACTTTGCCTTATCTTTATATATAGTTTTTTGTCCTCTTTGAGCATTTTACTCATGTTTGTTTTAAAATCTCTTACTTTGCTTTACTACTTAGAGTTTTAGGGGATAACTTGTAGTGGCTGCTGACTTTTTGTCTTTTCATTATTATATTATTATTATTATTATTACAGTAAACTCATTTTCAGCAAGGGATTTTACCATAGGTGTTTTTATGTCATGGGTAATGGGATAATTTCTTCACTGTAGTTTGGCTTTAATGTAGTTAACATTAATTTTCTAGCTTTAAGCTCTTATATAATGAAGTAGTATGGGTTTAGTCCTCTGATCTTAGCCAAAGCAAAGGCCTATCATTCACGATTTCTTGTGGGTAACTCAACCCATGGACCAAGATGGGTTCACAGCATCTTTAGACTACTAGGCAAATTGTTTCAAACATCTTTCATGGGGACCAGGATTTACAAGGTATCTCAGTCTGGGCATTTTGCATGCGCTCGCTCTCTCTCTCTCTCTCTCTCTCTCTCTGTCACACACACACACACACACACACACACACACACACAGAGCTATGCCTTGGTATCACAGTCCTGTAATATATTAAATCCCAGCCTCATGGATCGAAAAAATAAACATTGTTAAAATGTCTATAATGCCTAGAGCAATTTATACCTTCAATGCCATTCCGATCAAAATTCCACCAGCAGTTTTCAAAGAGCCGGAGGAAACAATCCTAAAATTTGTATGGAATCAGAAGAGACCCCGAATTGCTAAGGAAATGTTGAAAAAGAAAAACAAAACTGGGGCATCACGTTGCCTGATTTCAAGCTTTACTACAAAGCTGTGATCACCAAGACAGCATGGTACTGGCATAAAAACAGACACATAGACCTGTGGAACAGAGTAGAGAGCCCAGATATGGACCCTCAACTCTATGGTCAAATAATCTTTGACAAAGCAGGAAAAAATATCCAGTGGAAAAAAGTCTCTTCAATAAATGGTGCTGGGAAAATTGGACAGCTATATGAAGAAGAATGAAACTCGATCATTCTTTTACACTGTACACAAAGATAAACTCAAAATGGGTAAAAGGCCTCAACGTGAGGCAGGAATCCATCAGAATCATAGAGGAGAACATAGGCAGTAACCTCTTCGATATCAGCCACAGCAGCTTCTTTCAAGATATGTCTCCAAAGGCAAAGGAAACAAAAGTGAATGAATTTTTGGGACTTCCTCAAGATCAAAAGCTTCTGAACAGCAAAGGAAACAGTCAACAAAACAAAGAGGCAACCCACGGAATGGGAGAAGATATTTGCAAATGACAGTATAGACAAAAGGCTGATATCCAGGATCTATAAAGAACTTCTCAAATTCAGCACACACAGAACAGATTATCATGTCAAAAAAGGGGCAGAAGACATGAACAAACACTTCTCCAATGAAGACATACAAATGGCTATCAGACACATGAAAAAGTGTTCATCATCAGTAGCCATCAGGGAGATTCAAATCAAACCACATTGAGATACCACCTTACACCAGTTAGAATGGCCAAAATTAGCAAGACACGAAACAACATGTGTTGGAGGGGATGTGGAGAAAGGGGAACCCTCTTACACTCTTGGTGGGAATGCAAGTTGGTGCAGCCACTTTGGAGAACAGTGTGGAGATTCCTCAAGAAATTAAAAATAGAGCTTCCCTATGACCCTGCAATTGCACTACTGGGTATTTACCCCAAAGATGCAGATGTAGTGAAAAGAAGGGCCATCAGTACCCCAATATTCATAGCAGCAATGGCCACGGTCGCCAAACTGTGGAAAGAATCAGGATGCCCTTCAGCAGATGAATGAATGGATAAGGAAGATGTGGTCCATATACACTATGGAGTATTATGCCTCCATCAGAAAGGATGAATACCCAACCTTTCTTTCAACATAGACGGGACTGGAAGAGATTATGTGGAGTAAAATAAGTCAAGCAGAGAGAGTCAATTATCATATGGTTTCACTTATTTGTGGAGCATAAGAAATAACATGGAGGACATGGGGAGATGGAGAGGAGAAGGGAGTTGGGGGAAATTGGAGGGGGAGACGAAACACGAGAGACTATAGACTCTGAAAAACAATCTGAGGCTTTTGAAGTGGGTGTAGGGGGTGGGAGGTTGGGTGAGCCTGGTGGTGGGTATTATGGAGGGCACATATTGCATGGAGCACTGGGTGTGGTGCATAAACAATGAATTCTGGTACACTGAAAAGAAATTAAAAAAAAAAAAAAAAGAAACCTAGAGTCCCAGCCCTTAAGCTCTATGACCTCCTGATATCTTATGTATCTTGGCTTTAGCTTTTACTCTGCTCTGACAATGAATTTCTTTGTTACTGGACCTAAGAATGAGCTTGTCTTCGTTTCTAGTTGAGATGTATTTATAAGTATTTGAGCAATATTTATAAGTATATAATATATATTTATAAATTTTTATTTGCTCATTCATTCATTCATTCACTCACTCACTCATAAGGAAACTAGTATTTACAAGTGTTTGAAACAGGAGTAAATGTTCCCATGTTCTTTCACTTTATTTATCTAATGAAGTCACACCTATATTACTGACTATGTGCTAGGCATCCTTTTGAGAAATTTACAAATAATAACTTAATCGCCACCACATCCCCATTGGGTGCAGAGGATTTACAGTTTACACTGTGATATCAATGTCTACTCATTTCCTTAAGTTTCAGTTCAAATGTTTCCTTCTCTGTGACATCATCTCAGATTACCCTGGGAAGATTTTATGCTTTTTCTCTTATATCCTTACTATATTTTGGACTTTCATCAGAACAAAGAATTGTATTGTTCTAACTTGTTTGCATGTTTCCTAACAGACTTTAAAATTATTAAGGGCAGGATCCAGGCATTTTATTGCTGTAGAAATAGCAACTGTTCTGGTACATAAACATGTTTAGTATATTTTTGCTGAATTTTTAAAAAAGAATGAATTATACCATGTATGAATGAATTAAATCACATATGAATGAAAAGTAGCATGTCAGAATGAAGGCAGCATATCAGACTTCATACTTTTCTTGTGAATGATTTTGCTGTAAGAAATGTAAATATAGTTTAAATCCACATTAATTACCTTTCTTCTTAAAGGGAACAATTGTCATCCTTCTATGACTATCATTTGAGCACATATCAAAATTTAAACTTGTGATATTTAAACATGTATATTTCAGAGATATATTTATAAATGTAAAATGATCTAGACCCTACAAAACCCATATTCATTGTTTTCAGGATATTCTAGAATCACTCTCACTTTATTCAGGCCAGGAATAGTAATGGTACTGGACTCAGAAATATAAAGTGAAAGACAGTTTATGGTAAGAATTTATAGAAGAAAATATGAATATAATATAATCATTTAGAGGAGTCTGGTTGTAAATCAAAGAATAAATCACTCAAGGGACCACTTAGAAGAGAATATACCCAATGAACATGGACTTTGGAGTCAGATCTGAATTTGAATCATCCGTTGGCTTCTTTTTTTCTTTCTTTCTATCTATCTATCTATCATCTATCTATTTAATAATGTTGGCTACTTTTTAATCTTTGCTTAGAACATGCTGGAATCTAGATCTTGGGGATATAATGGGGATAAAGTTGCTTATTTTAAAGGTGGAGTTGATGATTAAATGAGATAAAATATGGGACAGTGTATAGATCCTGGCAGTTAAAGAGATTCAGTATTTCTCAGTTCATGCCTTCCATCCTTACCCCATTCCTCCAGGAATTTTTACAATTTCAGTATTTTCTTAATCACTTTGCCTGTAACACCCGGGGTTATGAGACACACCGCCCACTCCCTGCCCCGCCCTTACTATTACCTTTTAGAAAGCAAGAGGATACTCTTCTGCCATTTCTTTTTTTAGCAAGGGCCTGCTGTATAACCAGCAGATTATGCCCTGATGGGACAACATAAGATAAAATTTTTAAAAGGTTTTATTTATTTATTTGACAGACAGAGATCACAAGTAGGCAGAGAGGCAGGCCGAGAGAGAGGCGGAAGCAGGCTCCCTGCCGAGCAGAGAGCCTGATGTGGGGCTCGATCCCAGGACCCTGAGATCATGACCTGAGCCAAAGGCAGAGGCTTAACCCACTGAGCCACCCAGGTGCCCCAAGATAAATGTTTTAATTTTGAGATCCATCTATTTTAAAACAGTGAAGTAAATTACTTCAAAAAGGAGTCAGGTATCTCTACAACTTATTTTATAATTTCAAATTGGTTTTAATGGGATTATTTTTAAAGATATTGAATCATTTTTCTATCCTAGAAAAGTACAATGTTTTTCTTCCTAACTATAATAATTCTGTAATATTGATCTTGTGATCCTTTGTCAAAATTAATGAAATTATTCTAATGTAATTAGAGTCACAGTTTATATTCATGCTGCAAATATTCTGTAAGTGGGTAAGATGAATTGAACCCTCATTTGCTTTTGATTAACATTTAATTAGATATTAAAGATAAAAAATACATAACTTCCTAACTTTCATTCTACGTAGTGTGATTATCTACTTGGTATAATAAGGATAATAAAAATGATTATTTGTATTCAACTTTCAGTTTACAAAATACTTTTAACCTAATAGCTAATTAAATCTTTCCCAAAATACATTGAGATATATATTACTATCAACATTTTATAGATGAAAAAAATAGTTTCAAAAGGTTAGTTTGAGCAAGGTCACAAGACTTCTCTCTGTAAAACCAGGATTCCTACTGTATTTAATTTCCTCTATTATACATAATATATTAAGATATTAATTGTTCTGCATATATTTCAAGTTCAAACACTGAATATAATTTTAAATGATACCTTAGACTTTAGGCTCTTGTTTTAAAAAAATAGTATTTGATTTTGTTAGAAAATACAAATATAATATTGGAATAAACAGTTATAGCAATAAATGTCATTCATTCAGTAGTGCATTGATAAACTGAAGTACACATAAGCACACAGAGACTCTTACAAAGAATACATTTATAATCTGGTACTAGGTGATTTTGTATATTCTGATATTATGTAAAGATAAAACAAAGGTTGAGGATATCATGCTAAGTGAAATACAAATACTGTATGATTTCACTTACAGGACATGCTTCGAGTTTTCAAATTTGTGGAGACAGAAAGTAGAATGGTGGTTTCCAGGGTTTGGTAGAGATGAGAATGGGGAGTCATTTACTGGCCACACAGTATTAGTTTTGGAAAACGAAAAGAATTCTGGAGGTGGAGTGTAGTGATGGTTGTACAACATCAGAAATGTACTTAAAACTTTTGAACTGTGAGATTAAGAGTCACTTATGGTTCTGGGGGGAGGGGGGGTTGGGAGAGGGGGGTGGGGTTATGGACACTGGGGAGGGTATGTGCTATGGTGAGTGCTGTGAAGTGTGTAAACCTGGCGATTCATAGACCTGTACCCCTTGGGATAAAAATATATGTTTATAAAAAATAAAAAAATTAAAAAAAAAGATCATGATGAAAGAAAGATACAAATAAATAGAAGAAAAAACTTTTGAACTGTATACTTAGAAGTAGTTAAGATGGCAAATTTTCTGTTTTTGGTGGATTAAACATAGAGTGGCACTTTTTACTTCCTTTGGATTTTAGTAAGTTAATGACTAGTTAATAAGTGGAACATCATGAGGATAAAGACAATTAATTAGTAGAATAAGATATGATCTGGTAATGACTGCTAAAATATTATTCCAGTACATATACGGGTATCTTCCATAAGAGAGTTTATATTTGAACAAAATTCTTACCTCAGGTCCTGAAATGGGTCAGCTCTTACGAGGGGGGTCTCCACTGAATGTTCAAAAAGAGCACCCTCGGGCCCTAAACAAAGCCAGAGATGCAACATTTTACAACGGTAAAACAAATGACATCAAACTAATTAAACATTTAGTCTCTATATTAAAGCACAAGCAGACTTTTATCTTGTTGCTGAATTTGTACAGATGTGAGCAAGAAAATATAATTGATGTATAGCAACTAATATATAGGATTTTTAAACTCTTTTGATAAACTGAGATTATTCTAAGAGTGTCAGTGGCACTCTTTTACAAGGAACTATAATTTCGTAACTAGTTTTTAAATGTATAACAATTACTTAACATAACCAGTTAGTGATGTTATAGTGTAATATGTATATGATGAATATGATGTAATCATTGTAATGCACATAAGTACAAAGAAGGCATAAAGCCTATAAACAGAAACATATTACCATTAAATAAGAGCAGTAATTTCTCTATCATTGAAATGGTCAACCTTCAAATTATCTGATCGTACTTCTATTATTATTATTTGGTCTCAAGGTAAATATTCCTCAGAACCTATCTGCATATATTAAAATAGATGTTTCATAAATGGTTTCATAAAATGACTTTTAATAAATCATTGATTTTCAATGTAACTGTATTTCCCTTGTGTATGCATTCATATTTAATATTCCCAGCTATGATTATATAAAAATGTATAACTGGTGCAACATCTGTTCCTTGTGGAAAATAGAACATATAGTTTGGGGTCATATAATCTAAATTGTAGACAGGGGAAAAAAGTTCCACAATAAAATATCATTATATAAATAATGCATTTAAATAACAGTATAATATGATCCTGTATAAATATTATTTGTATAAGGAAAGTATAGTAATAGAAAAGCCAAGTCTTACAATGTTAGCTTTTTTTTTTAAAGAATGTATCACCATGATTAGACATAGTAAATGGTCTGGTCATTTCCGCTATAAAATACCAGTAGTATTTGGATAATACCATCCTTCTTTCTCTCCTGAATCTTAGAATACTTTATGATGAATGGATACTCATGTGAAGATCTGTAGGAAGACTATGGTACAAAATGAGTTGGAATGGCAGTGAAGACTTCACGGACAGAACCCAGCACTGAAGGGGAAATTACTGTAGGCTGCTCTGTTCTTCCCTACCCATAGGTTCTTTTAATTACAGAAGTAGAGTTCAGCATGAATACCTCTGTTCAAACAGCACATAATATATACCCAAACATCTGCTAGATTTTTATGTCTATATTGATAACTAGTAAGATTAATTCCACACATACATTGAGTACTTATGGACTGAAATGAGTTTTTCAAGTGGTACAAAAACAAAAGAGATTTCCATTGCCCCACCTCACAGTCAAACCTTCACATAACATCTCTACGGCTTTCAATCCATTCCATTCCTCCACCACTGAAAACTGCCTTTTGCCTCAATACTCCAAGGAAGATGCTCTTAAGATAATCATGACCTCCATGATGACACATTCAATGACAGTTTCTGTTCTCATCTTTTCTGGAAACCAGATTCTGGGAACACAGTCTCTCTTGGCATCAAGAAAATGGCTCCTGTGACATTCCTCTCACCACATTATCTGTTTCACACTTTCCTTGAGTGGCTACTCATCTTTTCCCTGGTTGGGCTCTAATACTGGCATCTCTCAGAGCTCAGTTGGTTGATGATGTTCCCATTTATATCTCTCGTCAAGACCTCATCTCTGTGCAAAAAAGAGTTCACATATCCAAGGGCTGACTCTAACATATGCACTTGGCTGTTTCATAGATACCTTGCAACTATGCATCTAAAACATTAACCATCTATTCTCTTTGCCTTGCAAATGTGTTCTCCTCTTCCGTCTTCTCCATTACCCAAAGAATAATGTCATCATCCAGAAACAAATATAATCTTTCCATCTTTGGAAAGATTTTGGATCTTTGGATCATCAAAGATGATCCCCTCTCTCAATTCCTGCCACCCATTTGATCTACTGGCAAGAGTTTATATGTCAGTTCTTAATTTGGAATCATTATCTCCCTTCAGTGACCACTGTTACCTAGCCCAGGTCACCAGGGGATAGATACTGTCTTAACTACAGTTGACATCCTCCTAACTGGTCTTACTGTTTCCTCTCTTTTCTCTAAGCAATCTATTCTCCCTTATAATGATTATATTGATCTTAAAATGTATAGCAAATCAAAGAGTACCCTGTTTGAAACAACTCTTCCATTGCATTTTAAAAATTCTCTTATGTTACATTACTTACCATACAGTACACCATTAGTTTTTTTTTAATATTTTATTTATTCATTTGACAGACAGAGATCACAAGTAGGCAGAGAGGCAGGCAGAGAGAGGAAGGGAAGCAGGCTCCCTGCTGAGCAGAGAGCCCAAAGTGGGGCTCGATCCCAGAACCCTGGGATCATGACCTGAGCCGAAGGCAGAGACTTTAACCCACTGAGCCACTCAGGTGCCCCCATCATTAGTTTTTGATGTAGTGTTCCACGACTCATTGTTTGCCTATAACACGCAGTTCTCCATGCAATAGGTGCCCTCCTTAATACCCATCACCGGGCTCACTCATCCCTCCACCTCCTCCCCTCTAAAACCCTCAGTTTGTTTCCCATAGTCCATAGTCTTTCAGGTTTTTCTCCCCCTGATTCCCCTCCTCATTTTTCCCTTCCTTCTCCTAATGTCCTCCATGCTGTTCTTTATGTTCCACATATTATCATATGGTTTCACTCTTCCATTGCATTTAAAACAAATCCTAAATCCTTATAATGGCCAACAAGTATATGCAAAAGCTTGTTTCTCTGTGTCTCCTCTTATACCAGGCTTTGTTTCAGACTTAAATATAATTAAAAAATAAAAAATCATGAAATAATAGGCATAGATAAGTTCAAATAGAACAGCTATTAAAATAAATGTTAATGTTTTAAACTCCTTATTAAAAACCAAAGTCTATTAGACTGGGTTAAAAAAAAATTCCAACCACACCTCTCTTTCAAGAGAAATGCAAATCGTTTAATATGAGGAGAATTTAGGTTGGGAGGATAATTTAAAGAGGCCATCAAGCTCCTCTTACAGAAGTTTACTTAAGTCATCCCACAAGGAAGTGATGCTTAGGATCGTTGGAACCACCACAATTAAAAGGGTGAATGTCAACACACTTAAGAGAAGCAAAGCTGGAGTATTACTGGACCACTGAATTAATCAAACTAAAGCTACCCTGACTCCAGACTTTTCATGTAAGATAATATATATTATTATCATTTAAGCCAGATTTAATTCGGTCTTTTGTTCCTTTCACCTGAAGATTTTTAACCAATTGGCCAGGTCATCAACTGTTCATAGAGCTTCATTATAAAGTGTTTGGAGATCTTGGATATGTTCTTAAAGGATATGGTGATCTCTTAGCATCTTCTAGATAATCTGTCAAGTATCTTTTTAAGGGACCTGGATTTATCATCTTTGTTTATGTTCACTTTTTCAGCTGTTGAAATCCTTTTCTCCAGATCCTCTTTTGTTAGTGGCTTTGTGAGTGACTCCACCATTTCTACTCCATCACTTCTGACCTCATGTAAGCCTGCTTAGCTGCACAGGTGCAAATAAATAGACTGGCTTATCATTAAATCTTGTTTTCCTCAAGGGAAACTAGATAACATTACAGGACCATGTTTTTATTAATAAAAGTTGGGGAAATGAACCCAGCCTAGCAAATCCCTGCCAAGGAATTAAAGTATATTTTTTGCCAGAAGTCAGTTTTGGTAATGGTATAAAAATTTTTTTCAAGACGAAATTTTGATGCTACTTCAATAATATGTTCTACAACTGCAGTTAACAAAAGGGGCATACTAATTTTGGTCACTTGGTGACCAATTCTATTTTTAGGGGGAAAAATGAGACTGCTTAAAGGCCTTAGTCAATTTCAAAGTGAGTTTGTTATATTATTTAATCTCCCCCATAAATATGATTTAAAAACAACTCTTCAGTTTCCTAGCTGACTAAAGTCTAAATGCAACTTAAGACTTTTTAAAGAATGTTACCTTACTGAAATATATTTGACACATAACACTGAGTAAATGTAAGGTGTAAAACATGTTAATTTGATACATTTATATATAACTGTCATTGTAGTGATAATTAGCATCCTTATCATACTACATAATGGTCCTCTTTTTAGTGAGTGCAGTAATTTTTAGTCTCTTAGCAATTTTGATGACTATTCTACAATAATTATACAATAATGTTTTCTATATTCATTATACTGTGCATTAGATCTCTAGGACTTATTTATTGCTCATTGCAAGTTTGTACCCTTAAATAACATCTGCCCTATCCCTCATTCACTGGTAACTATTGTTTTATTCTTTTTTTTTTTATTGAGTTTGGCTTTTTTAGAGTCCACATGTAAGTGATATCACACCAGTACTTGTTTTTCTCTGACTTACCTCACTTAGCATAATGTGTTCAAGGTCTATCCACTTTGTTACAAATGGCAGGATGTCCTTCTTTATCATGATAGGATAATATTCTACTGTATATCCCAATATATCTTTGTCCATTCATCTGTTGATGGGCACTTAAGTTGTCTCCCTATCTTGGCTATTGTGAATAATGCTGCAATAAACATGGGAGTTTATATATCTCTTCAATATCCTGTTTTCAATTCCTTTGGGTATATACTCAGAAGTGGAATTGCTGGGTAATATAGCAGATCTATTTTTAATTTTTTGAGGAAACTCAATACTATTTTCCACAGTGGTTGAGACAATTTACATTCCCAACAACAGTGTACTTCTTTTCTCCACATCCTCACTACATGTTTTCTCTTACTTTCTTGATGAAAGCCACTCTAATGGATGTAAGGTGATATTGCATTATGGTTTTGATTCGTATTTCCTAGATGAGTAGTGGTGTTGAACATTTTTTCATGTACCTGTTGAAAATTTGGATGTCTTCTTAGAAAAACGTCTATATAATTTCTTTGCCCATTTAAAAATCTGACTTTTTTTGGTTTGTTTTTGAGTTGTACGAGGTTTTTGTTATTCTCCCTGTTATTCATTTGTATGAGTTCTTTATGTACTTTAGCTATTAGCCCCTTGTCTGATACGTGGTCTGAAAAACTTCTCCACACTTTGTAGGTTGGTTTTTCATTTTGTTATTTGTTTATTTTGTTGTTTGGAAGCCTTAAGTTTTATGTAATCCCTTTTGTTGGGTTTTGCTTTTGCTCTTTGTGCTTTTGGTGTCATGTCCAAAAAATCATTGCCAAGACCAGTGTTGACAATCTTCTCTATGTTTCCTTCAAGGAGTTTTATAGCATCAGCTCTTATGTTCAAGTCTTGGATTCATTTTGAGTTAGTGTTTGTGAGTGGTGTAAGACAGATATCAAATTCACTGTTCTGCATGTATTTATCCAGTTTTCCTAACACCATTCTTTCCCTATTGGGTGTTTTTGGTTCCCTTGTTGAATATTAATTGAATGTATATGTGGGGGTTTAATTCTGGGTTCTCAATTCTGTTCCATAGGTCTATGTATCTCTTTTTATGCCAGTACCATACTGTTTTTATTACTACAGCTTTGTAGTACAGTTTGAAACCAATGTGATATGTTTAGCTTTTGTTTTTTCCCTCTCAAGATGGCTTTGGCTCTTAGGGGTCTTTTGAAGTTCCAAATAGTTTTTTATATTTTTGTGAAGAATGCATTGGTTTAGTGGGCAAGGATTGAGTTGAATCTATAGATGGCTTTGAGTAGTACAAACATTTGCACATTATTGATTCTTTTGGTCCATGAATATGGGGTGACTTTCCATTTGTTCGTGCCTTCTTCAATTTCTTTCAATAAAGTCTGGTAGCTTTCATTGCATAAATCTTTTACTTCCTTGGCTAAATTTATTCTTTTTTTTTTTTTTTGTTTTTTGATGCTATTGTGAACAGGATGGTTTCCTTTATTTCTTTTTCAGATGTTTCATTATCAGTGTATAGAGATGCAACTGATTTCTGCATGTTGATTTTATATCTTGCAACTTGCTGATTAGTTCTAGCTGTTTTTTTTTTTGTTGAATCTTTAAGGGATTTTCCACATACAAGTCATATCATCTGTAAGTAGAATCTGCTTAAGAATTAAAGAGGTTTCATTTTATTCTTTGAGTACTTAAAGGTAATGACAAGGAAACATTTCTTTATGCAAGAGTCAAGATTAGGACTTATAGCATAAGTCAAGAACTTGGAGTGCACCACCTTAAAGAAAGAGCAGCTTGATCCCTTCTCTTACATCCCATGCATATTAGGGCAGTTATGAAGTAACCAGGAAAGAGAAAGTGAAGCAAAGTATTTTATTTTCTTTCCCAGTCCCCAGAGTGAAGCTGGCTCTGTCTCTCTTATCAAATCTTCTTTCCTTGGCTGTCAACTGCTGCTGCTTCTGCTCCAAGAAACTCCAAAGGCTACTTGGAGTCAAACAAGACCAAACTTCTATAGCAAGTAAGTAGTGGAAAACAACTTTAATGGAAATTCATCTTTAAAAATTAAAGTTTATAAAGATACTCTTATTGTATTTTATATTTAACAAAACTAGGTATAATTATAGCAACTATGAAATCATAGAAAATGAACAAAGAATAAATCAAGTTTTGTTTTCATGTGTAATTTTTCCAACAGTTGGAATTATATGATAGTTGTATTAATTTTCCATTTATGTGTCACAAATTATGACAAACTTAACTGCTTAAAACAGTATCCACTTATTAGCTCATGGGTCTGTAGGTCAGAAGTCCTACCTTGTGGGTGTGGCTGGATTTTAAGCTCAAGGTACCATAAAGTCAAAATCAAGGTGTCAGCTATGCAGGGCTCTTTTCTGGAGTGTCTGGGTAAGAATCTGGTTCCAAGCCCAGTCAGGTTGTTGGCAGAATACAGTTTCCTCTGGTTTTAGGTGTGAGGCTCTGTTTTCTTACTGTCAGCCTACACCTAAGATTCTAGAAGCCACCACATTTTTTTGTCGTATGGCCCCTTCCATCTTCATATAGCAACAGAGAACAAATCCTTGTTGCACTTTGAATTTCTTTGATTTCCCTTTGTACTACCAGCCAGAGAATACTCTCTGCTTATAAAGAGCCTGTGTGATTAGAGTAGATCATTGAGAACTAATCCTCAGATGGACAAACTCCCTTTTGGCACGGAATAACATAATCATGGGAGTGATCTCATCATATTCACAGATTCCTTCCATGCTCAGAGGTGAGGGCATTTTATAAAGGCAGATGTCATTGGGGATCATTCTTAGAATCTTGCCTACCATAGTAACACAATATGAAACTGTGTGTAATTTTTAACACATGCTGTAAAACCATCATAACAGTCAAATCGATGGCACTGCCAATCTTCCCAAAGATGAATATTTTAATCTTGGGATAGTAAAATTATTGATCTCTGAAGTACCTATCAGGTCACCTTCTTTGTTCATTTTCACTTATTTCGGTCACTGGCAAGTCTGACTCTCAAGATCTTTTGTTACTGGCTTTGTCAGTGACTTCAGTATTTCTACATATCTTTTAATTTCCAGGAAACCCTGTGTCTTTTGGAAGACTTGCAATTTAATTTCATAATCGATTTGTCCTTGCTTTGTTGCACTCTGTATAATATCCTCCAGTAAATGAGAGACCAGTGGGTAAAGATGTTTGGGGCTGTAGTGTGAAGCACAGATGGGTGAAAGTTGCTCCAGGTCACACAGCTACTCAGTGGAGCAGCTGGGATTGGAACGCAGTCTGTTTCTCAAAAAGTTCTCAGAAAGTTATCCACTCTTATTTTTAATAATTGTCTATTATTTAACAATTTTAAAATAATTTAATATTTATATTAATATTTAGCTTCATTAACATACTTTAATTTAATAATTTAATAATATTTAATAATTGTCTATTAATAGCCATTTATTAATAGTCATTCATTCTCTACACTCTGTTTAGAACAATTAACCTCACTTTTTCTTTCTGATAAACCTTGATGCATTTTCCTAGGACCAGCTCAAATTCCTCTTTCCTTGAAAAACCTTGTCTGACACACTCTGTGCCACTTTCTATCACACTCCAGCACAAATGATGCCTTTCTCCAGGGTGCTCCTGTAGCCCGTGGCCCAGACGTCTCTTACAGTCCTTAGCAGACTGTGTCCAACTGATTAATTTATGTTAAAAGCTCTCCAGCTAAAATATAAACATTATGTAAAAGGAAGTATTTCTTAATTATTTTATACTATAGGTGTTTAGCTTACTTATTAGCAGGCAGTACACATTAAATCAATGTTAATAAAGTCCAGAGAAACAGTGTAGGTTTACGGTAAATCAGTGGTTCTCAACTAGAAGTGATTTTGCGATGCCTTCAGCTTCCTGAAAACTTTTGGCAAAGTTTGCAGACATTTTGGTTGTCTTAACTCTGGGGGGAAAGAATGCTACTGGATCTATGCATAAAGGATCAGGGGTGCTGCCAAATATCCTGCAATGCATAGGATAGTCCCACACCCACACCAAAAATGTCATCTAGCCCAAAATGTCAGTAGTGTTAAGGCTGAGAAATTCTCTACACAATATTGAGAGGGAGTCAGACCTTAGATAGAAAAAGTAGGAAGATAAGTCAGAATTATAAGATTTCTTACATCTCTTTAATCACAAAATTCAAGGAACATATTGAAATTCAATATGAACATATTGAAAAACTGGGAAGAGTCCAGGTTGGGATCAAACTGTACTGTTCATACACTCACCATTCAGGTTGCCCTAATGACATATTGTTACAGTGGCATAATGACAAGGAAAGTATACAGTAATTACAGGTGCTGTCTATTTGCTCTAGTTAGTCTCACTGGAGAGAAAAGGAGTTTGAAAGAAATTTGTACCTCACACCAAAAGATTATGAAAGAGAAGTAGAATATAACTTATTTTTAAAAACTCTAAAGAAAATGTGTGTGTGTGTGTGTGTGTGTGAGAGAGAAGCTATATGGGACCAACATGCATTTTCTGCTGATTCTGGACAAGCTAACATAGGGAGTGGTTCTCAGCATGTGGTCCCTAGCTCTGAAGCATTAGCATTGTATGAAAACTTATAAGAAATTCTCATGTCCTGTTCCAGACCTACTGAATCAGAAACTCTGGGGATGAAGTCAAGCAACACACACACACACATATATATATTTTTTTCAAGCAACATATATTTTGACATGACATATGGGTGATTCTGATACGTATAAGCAGGTAATAAATAATATATTTGCTTATCAATTTTTCTCACCCGTTCCACTAAAACTAATGTCAACATCAAGGCCTGGAAGGAGCCCTAGCCTCCTGTGTAGGATAACTTGGGTTTGAAGCAATCTGTCAAGCAGTCTAGGAGTAGACTGTTTTTCCTATGGATTTCATTGCTCTGCAGTGCAATAACACTTTACCAAGACCTCTGCTGTCTTCTGCATATACTAATCCACTAAATTCAGCAATGTTAGTACAATAGACATCATCAATCCACTTTTAAAAAGAAGTCTTTTATTTATTTGTCAAAGAGAGAGAGAGAGAGAGCACAGCAGGGGAAGTGGCAGGCAGAGGGAGAAGGAGACTCCCCTGTTGAGCAAGGAGCCTGATTCAGAACTCTATCCCAGGAACTTGGGATCATGACCTGAGCTGGAGGCAGAGGCTTAACTGACTAAGCCACCCAGGTGTACCATCAATTCATTGTTAAAAGTGGGGAAACAGCCAAAAGAGATGAACTTGGCTGAGGTGATATGACTAGTAATTGTTGAGATAGGAATAGAATCAAGATCTAGAAAGCTAGGAAACTTTGTATGATGCAACAGTAGATTTCTGATGACTAAGACTTTTGGGCAACCTAGCCATTTCTTTATTATGAAATGATCAATTCTTTTAAATAGATTTAAATAGATTGCTAGTGTCCTTTATTTTAGTACAAAAACCACAGACCCTACTGCCTTAGTGTATGCTGCAACACAGGTTCTGATTCTTATATTATGTTTTGTTAGGAATTATATATTACATAAAGCTTTGTATGAGGGTTGAGTCTACTTCTTAAGTCAGTTTTTATTTAGAGTATTGGCAATAATGCATGAGAGAATGAAGTTGTTGTTGTTTTTCAGACTATTAGAGAAAAGTACTGGGATCAATTTAACCCTGGAAGTGTCTGCCTCCTAATGTTTTATAGTCTTGACAGAAGCACAATGAGTACATTTCAAACATGTTCTGAACATTTTTTTCACAAAATTTCTTCTTTTTAGTGCTAAAAGTGATTTCTTTCAGAACCCTACTCAATCTTGATTTCCAAGAGAGTCAAATTTTTATAGAAATAGAGGGACTCCAAGTGCCTGATACAGTGAGAATGAAAGAAACTTGGAAGAAGATTCTCTTGCAAAAGACATATGGAAAAGAGACCCTAGAATATCATACAGATGATGGAGGAGTTTATGGTAAGTCTTTGGGTCACAACCCACTGGAAAGAGATAAAGGGTTACCATATGGTGGAAGAAAAGAGTGAGCAAAGATTTTTGAAGAAGATTTCATTCTTCTAGGAGAATATCAAGAATTAAAAAAAAAATGCCATGGAGAGGAGTCAACAAATTAAAACTGCTTTTTCTGACCTGCTGGAAAAATTCCAGAGTAAATGTGCCAAAAGTAAAACATGCTTTTGTTGAAGTGTATTTTACAGGTTATTTTTTTCTAAAGAGTTACTACATAGAAATGGATAAAGAAAATGTGATATTTATATATGCAATGAATATTACTCAGCCATGAAAAAGAAGGAAATCTTGCCATTTGGAACTATGGATAGACCACGAGGGCATTATGCTAAGTAGAATAAGTCAGAGAAAGATAAAGGTTGTGTGAACTCACTTACACGTAGAATTCAAAAAGAAGCCAGACTCATAAATACCATAGGACGGACTGGGGTTGCCAGAGGGGCAAAATGGATAAAGCGGGTCAAAAGAAACAAACTTTTAGTTATAAAAGAACTAAGTCCTGGGGATGTTACGTAAGTATGGTGACTATAGTTAATAATACTGTATTGCATATTGTAGTTTCTAAGAGAAAAGATCTTGAAACTAGTATGACACTATATGTTAACTACATTGCAATTAAAATAAAATTTAAAAAAAAGTCTCCTCCCAAGAAAAAAATCTGTAACTATGTGTGGTGATTGATGTTAACCAGATTTAGATACAGATTATCAAATCACTATCCTGTACACCTGAAATGAGTCTAATGTTACATGTTAATTATATCTCAATTTAAAAAAAGTTATCACATACCAGTTACTCGAAGTTTATCTGTACCAACCACAACTTCCTTTTCATCGACAGTAAACAGTGGCTTGCCATCCTTGGAGTTGATCTGAAACTGTTGACTCTGGACTTCTACCATTTTGGGACCTGAACAATTCATTAAAACAGTTTATTATGAAATGTTTACTATATATAGTATCTAATCTCTGTTTTTACATGTCATGTCACTCAGCAATACCAAATTACTAAATATATAAATTCTGTTATCAATAATTCTCTTAAATTCTGTGATTAAATTTTTAAGTTATAAGCCTAAATCTGTATTATTAAAATTATGTCAAATATGTGCTAATCTACAAAGCCTAATGCATAGAGATGCTGAGTCACTATGTTGTACACCTGAAACGAATGTAACATTGTGTGTCACTATACTCAAATAAAAAAATTTAAAAAACAAAACCAAAAAAATGTGTTAATCTAGATGAAATATATGAATGGATAAGTCATCTAAAAGTTAATTTTTTCAAGTTTACAACTTGCCCAAAATAACATATTTCTTCTACCCAGATCATTTAAATTTGTAATCTTTCCAGTATTACCCAACGAAGGATGAGATTTGTGAAAGACCATTTTATGAATGGCTTACTTTAATGGCCAAAGTCAACCCAGAAGATGAATCACACTCAGATTCCCTCCTTTGCTTTTATCCTCAAGAGAGATCCTCACCTCTTACCCCCTAGAGAAAACAGATATCATCTTGGAAGAACATTTTCAAACTTCTCTCCTTTCCTTTCCCCTATGGCATTTTTTGTCTTCTTCACACTTTCCTTCTTTGTATTTCAGTGACAGAAGCATCATTTTCCACTCCAAGTTTCATCTCATCAGATGAGTTTTAGACTCATTGCCTGACAACTCATTTTTTACTCAGCAAAGGTTTAGTGGGTGTTCCCAGGTGCAGGGCATTGGGGATACTGTGCCCTCAAAAGCATACGTGACCTCGTTTGATTTCCCTTGCCTGCTCTCAGGCATTCACCATTTTGTTTCCTAATTCATCTTTGTGCTTCCAGTCTTTCTAATCCTGGCAGCATAATGGATTAATATCTCCAGAACTCAGTTCTCAGCATTCACTCAAGGAACTACAAGTGTTCCTTAATTCTTTTGTATGTTAGCTTTATAGTCTTACCTGGGAGAATAAGTTTACTGAGAAAATGGATATCTTAGAGTCTTTGCATATGTGTCCCTTTATCACTCCCAGTACTCATTAAAGTTGATGGATACCTAACCAGAAGTTAAATAGAAGCTCTTCAATGAATACATTAACCAGTTTTGGATATGGTTATCAACATATCCTTACTTTATTTCATTGACTGGTATTGCAAAAGCCTTCAGTGATTTTTCATTTAAATATGTCTATGTGTGTGTGTGTGTGTGTGTGTGTGTGTGTGTATGTGTGAGGCAGTTATAAGGTGGACTCATTTTTCCTCTATGTCTTAATCCTTCCCTTAAGGAAGCCAAGCTTTATTTTATTTTTAAAGATTTTATTTGTTTATTTAACAGACAGATTACAAGTAGGCAGAGAGGCAGGCAGAGAGAGAGAGGAGGAAGCAGGCTCCCTGCTGAGCAGAGAACCCAATGTGGGGCTCGATCTCAGAACCCTGGGACCATGACCTGAGCTGAAGGCAGAGGCTTTAACCCACTGAGACACCCACATGCCCCTGGACTTTATTTTTTTGATAGTTGCCTATATTTCTGCTCCTCTACACTTACACCAGTCTCAGTCACTAAGGAACTCAGCATCGCCATTCACCTCTTTTGGGACACTGTTATATCTTACATGGTCATCATATAAATATTGCTTTGTATTACATGATAATACAATTATCTTCAATACTAATATGGAGTTCTGGGCATTTAAAATTGACAGGGAGAAACAGTCTGGAATAATTTATCCAGTAAGACTTCACTGTTGAGCTTACTGGAGAGTCATAGAACAGTTCTAGGAGGCTTTATTAAGTAGAAGGGGTTCAACAACATGACTGATACTTTTTCTATAACCACTGGTTCATAAATGGTGATAAAATAGTCAATGACTTTAGGAGCATAATTTTCATGAGTAACAAAGACATACAAACCATACTCAAGGCAAAGAAAATGCAAAAATGTGACTCTTGATTTCAGGGTCATGAGTTTGAGCCCCATTTCAGATGTGGAGATTTTTAAAAAAAAAAAGAAAAAGAAAAAGAAAATGCAAAAAAAAAAAAAGTCTGTACTATTCAGCACAAATTCATGGCATGTTTTTTTATGTTCAAGTTTCTGTGCCAAGAATTAAGGATAGATAAGTGGCGTATAGCTCACAACTTATGGGAGTTCCTAGTCCACTGAAGAAAAAAGCATATGAACCTAGTTCCAGGACAGTTTGGGAAGTGCTATGATACAAGGAAGGCAGCGTTCAAGAGAACCCTGACAGGGAATCCCTGGTCTATCCTTAGGAGTCAGAATGGCACCCTGGGAAATGATGTCTGAGCAACTACAGTGGCTGGAAAGACAGACCAGGAATGGTATGTTAGGAAGAAAACCCAGATCAATCCAGTTTCCAGTTCCACCAAAAAAAAAAAAAAAAAAGGAGAAAACCTTTATGATGAGGCATGAGAGCCAGAATGCCCAGTCTGAAAAATAGGTGTTCCCTCAGAGAGGAGTTGACATTACAAGATGCATGTTTGAAAAAGAAGAGATATTGAATGAATTCCTTCCCAAGGAAGTTTTCTGTTCTTGGAATAATACTAAATTTGATAACTTTTCTAAATGCTACTAAATAAAAAAAATATTTGCCTATGTTTTAAAGTCCCTAAGTACTACATTTTGGAAACTTTACAGTAAAAAACAAATTTAAATAGAATTTTTTGAAGGAAAAGACAGTGTTTATTTGGGAGTATGTTCAGAGAGGGGAAGGATGCCTGCAACATTACTGAGTCAGAGCTGTTCAAAAGGATATAGTCGGAGATGAGGCAAAATCTCACGGAGCTGACCTTGTAAAGTTTCTGTTTCCCTGATGAAGGGAGAATGAGGCACATCAGGTAGAGGAAAATACTTAAACAAAGGCACACAGGTGAATAAAATTCCAACCTTATTTTATTAAAAATAAAGAGACATTGAGGGTGGTAGTTTTGGCTTTTCACTCCTCTGTGAGCATGCTGGTCAGATTCTTGGCAGATTCTTGCTGTTCAGAGAAGAGTGGTACACATCAGTGCATTGACCATCTTTGTCTTTGTCATTCACTTCCTCTTTCTCAGTTCTAGAATGTCTGCTCCAGAGATGCAATCTAACATTGAATTCTCCATATTCTTCCACTCTTGCTTCTTCTTCTTCTTTTTTTTAAAGACTTATTTATTTTAGAGAGAGAGAGCATCCGAGTGGCAGAGCGAGAGGGAGAAGGAGAAAAAATCTCAAGCAGACTCCTTGTTGGTTGTGAAGCCCAATGTGGGGCTCAATTCATGACTCGGAGACCATGACTTGAACCCAAATCAAAAGTCAGCCAACTGAGCCAACAGGCACCCCTTTGCACTCTTGCTTCTATCAAAACCTCTTGCAGGCTCACCCCAGAATTTCTTCTGCAACATCAGAAGATACAGTGCTCAGAAGAGCTGAATCAAAATTCTAGAAGATGTCATCAGAGTCTTCTCTGCATGTTTCACACTGTGCCAGATCTTGGAGGGGTCTCGGCCAGAGGACATCGAACGGCTATATGTGATAGCGTTGCTTACTACCATCATGACTTCTCTAGACTTTTTGTCAATTACAAAATTGTTGGGCTCAGTTTTGAGCAATAACGATGTGTTTGTGCAGCAAACGGAAGACCCTTGGTTATTTCTCTTTGAAGGGTCTGCAGAAACCTCTGCACCAAAGGATCGAAGTTAAAGAGAAAAAGCCCATAAATTCCTGCCAGTCTAGAGATAAGGTCCCTAAGCATCATCCTCATTTCAAACCTCTTCTCAGAGCATGCTGCGTGCTTACTAATTTACTTGCTGAACCTTGGGGAATCATGAATCAAGTGAATGGCTGAAAAGTCAAACACCTCAGTTAGCGTTCTGCTTTTGTGCCTTGAGTACACTCTTAACATTCACAGCCTGCTGCAATCCTGTGTTCGGAGCTTCTCTTTGCTGCAGCACAATTGCACTAGGAGAAGGTCCTTCATCTTCAGGATTCTGAGTCACTTCCCCCTTTCTCCTATTTCCCTAGGAAGTATTTCAAAACAGTAACATCTTGGTGACTTCAGAGAAACATGCAGCTGGGATAACGCTGGTATTTTTGGCCTCATTTCTAATGTTTCTTCCGCCAAGTTCAATGATTACATCCAAAGATAGTTTGGTGGCAGGTGCAATGCTGGCCGTAATAAAGTGTACATGAAATTCTGCAATGGTCTAGTAACTTTCTTTTTATTTATATTCCTTATATTAGTCATGTCCTGAGTAAATACATTTTATATTATTTATATTTTACATTTCTATTCCTTACATTAGTCATGTTCTGAATATATAAAGTCTTTTGCAGAAGCTTAATCATGGCGATGTAGAAGTTCCAAGAGCCCTAACAAACTTGATGGATTGATGAGATTCTTATTTCTCTACTTTGCTGTTTGAAGACCTCGATCTGAGACAGTGTGATTGTAGCAGAGGGTAACTTCCAGCACCCAGGAAAATGACTTTGCTCTCTGGGTGGCCTTGACCAAAGAATGCCATAAACATTACCAGCTTCCCCTCTGGGTTTATTTGGTTGTAATCTGAAATCTGTAATTTGGTTGGATTGATAGTGACTACAATGGTAAGGAAAGCCCTCAAGTTAGAGGCCAGGGGTCCTGCTTGATCAAATTCTGTACCTACTGCCAGTGGCTGGAAAGCTGGGGCTTTGGCAGAACACACTGGCTGTGGCCTGGCTACGTTCTCAAAAAACCCAACTGCTAAACCGGACCAGCCCGTCTGAGTGCAGCTTGCCAATTTCCAGGCACGTCTTATTTTTAAGCTAACCAGAATTCATTTCCCTTACTTGAAATCAAAAGAAAATTAACCATGGTAACCAGAGTTGCACTTACAATTAGGAAGATTCTATTACTGTTGCTATGCATTGATATCTTTCAGTTCAAGGATTTGAAATGCTAGCTATTATTATTTGCTTGTCAATGTTTGATTTCTTTTGGGATTTAAGAATTTTGGTTTTGACTATACTGGTTGCCCTTTTTTTCCCAGTGGTTTAGTAATAAACAACTGTTCATTTAATTAAGTGGGATTAATTTGGCTAGTTCACATAAATTACATCTTAATATCCAGGTTGGCTAAATTTAGTGTCTTCCAGGAAATATGAGGCTGGAATGACTGTGATTGTGGGAAGTCATTTCCTTGAAAATAACCTTGGTGAGTTGAAAGTCATTTTCCCTGGTTCAGGGTCCTTACTATAACCATTTTCCCTGGTTCAGGGTCCAACCAAAGTTTATTAAGAAATCACTAATTTTAACACTATATGACGCAGGAAACACCAAGGTTAAAACAGAAGATTTAAGGTTAACAGTTTAAGCCAAAGTAATTCTAATGGGGAAGTCTTTCATTTTTTCGTTTTTTTTTTTTTTAGTACATTTTTTGGTGACAAAAATGATAACAATATTTGCATGAACTAGGACGGTTACTGGTGTGCCATAATTTAAGGAAATCTGACTGGAGAGAGGGAGTGCTATATTCTGCGGTGAGGGAGATAAGTCCTGGGGTTTGCTTTTCCTGCTGACTACTAATTCTTGCTAACTGCTAATTTCTGCTACCTCCTGGTTTGGCTTTTTCTGCTATAGAGCTGTGTGTTTTGAGCAAATGAGCTTTCCAGTGCTTCAGTTTTTTCACTCATGCAATTGGAGACAATTTATGTCAAATGCTGGTGTACGAATATATGAAAATCTACATTCAACAAAAAATTAAATGAGGACATTATTTGTATTAAATTATTTTTATAAGAATATAAAGGGAATCTTTTACTTTTGAAGCTCCTAAGAGAGATGTGCATATTATTTATATGTATTACTTACTTGACAGCACCTAGAAAGTAGCATATAGGCATCCAATATATGTGGAACAAACGACAAAAGATGAGCAAAAATCCCTCAAACACTCAAAAGCTATAGTCAAAGAATTTTATGAAATAATGGTAAAAGATAAATCGTAACATTACATAATTCTTAAGAAAATGTGATTTGATTTATACAAGTTGCAAGAACATGTATGCTGGATAAACTCAGATTTGGCTTCTAGGTGTACTGAGAATTTCACTGACTTAGTGATCAAACTTCTAAGCAAAAGAGAAGCATGATACATCATTTAGAATAGTTATAAATATTAAAGAAGAACATAAAATATGTAATTCCTATGTTAGTATGATGAAAAAGAATAATCAGGCTATTTATGTAGCTGCAGTTTCCAGTGTAACATTATGCTGTTTTGTAAAAACAGCCATCAAAAAAGAGACACTGGAAATTACCAGTCTGTATTGACTGGATACTTTTCATCTGTCTTCTCATAACCCAAAGGGCCACCCGATTTTTTAGATTTGGCACATCTATAGACTGGTGAGATAGTATAGAGAATATGTACATATTCCTTTCACTGGATGGTTTGCTCTTTTGTCATTTCTTCCATCTATCTCTCTAATCCTTTTTATTACTGTGTGAGATTCCCTGTGATCTCACTCCTGGGTGAGCCTACTGTCTGGTTTTAGCTGGTTGGATGGGTGTACACTGCTGACTGAAGGACAGTTAGAAACACATTAGTTGGGCCAATTAGTGTACTTTGTTATGAATTTAGAATTTGTGCAATTGAAAACTAAGCTTGTTGGTTGGTGTTGTGAACTATAGCCAATCACATGAAAAGCCAGAGAGGTCCTGTGGGTGAAGTGAGAACAATGGGCAAAGATACACTGGACAAGAGGGGTATGTGGGAGAGGAGAAAGGGAGGGAGAAAAAGGGAGTGGGGGAGGGAAGGGGAGAGAGAGGGAGAAAGAGAGAGAGAGTCTTTTGGTTCTAACCCCATGGTGTCTGTTCTTTTTTTCTTTTTAAAGATTTTATTTATTTATTTATTTATTTATTTAGGAGAGGGCAGGGGAGGGAGAGAAAGAAAATAAGCAGGGAGAGGGAGAAGGACAAGCAGATGCCTCACTGAGCACAGAGCTCTACTTGGGGCTCGATCTCACGACCTTGACATCATGACCTGAGCTGAAATCAAGAGTTGGATGCTTAACCCACTGAGTCACCCAGGCACCTCTCTGTTCTTTTGAGGGCAGCTACTTTTGTTCCTTTCCCTTGGTCTCAGATTCTTTTGCATTCTGCAATAATCAATATGTTTGTTTTATCACCTCGAATGGTCCTATTTCTTAGATTCAAAATAACTTTAATTACAATACTTCAGACTGTCTTCCTTGTGATGCCAGTTATTCTCTGTAGTCAACACAGCATGATATCTAGAAAATTCATGCTCTAATTGTTCATAAATAACTTGGAATTCTTTAGAAGAGAAAAATGTTCCATTCAGCACAACTCTCCATGGGCCACTCACATGTCAAGCACTGTGAAGTCGGACTCACCCACTTTTAATCTGCCCGTGACCTCTCCTTCAGAGTTGCGTGCATTGACGGTCACATTCTGAGTTGACTGCAGAAGAAGAGATGAGTCCTAGAAAGGCATTTACAAAATTTGACAAACACATATTATTTAAAATGACTATCTTTATATTCACACATAAATTTAGGATTTATAGGAGATAATTTCTCCATAGTCACAGATCCTGTGACCCTAATACAGTATTTTCAGATCCTGGATTATATTATGTTAAAAGAGTAAATAAATGTACTTTTCCCCCAAAGTTTAAAACAACATATATTTATTTACATCATAGTTTTTGTGGGTCAGGAGTCCAAGCAGAGCCCCAGTGGTTCCCTGTTCAGCATCTCAAGGGGACTGCAGGACTGAGGAATCACTCCAGGCTCAGGGTCTTCTTCTAAGCTCATGTGGTTGGTGGCAAAATTAATTTCCTTGCTGCTATAGAGGTTCTAACTTTTTTTTCATAAATTATAATACTCTTATGGGTTTCTGCTGCTTGTGTGCACTGACCATAATGTACCAAATTAGTTCTCAGGATGAAGATCGAAAATCATCAAGTTTTAATAAGTGTTTTTCCTATTCCAAGGAATTAAAATTTCCTTTCTTATTATTTATGTCCAAGACATGATATATTTTTAGAAGAGAACTCAGACAATGGTTAGTTCTTCTATAATAAATACCATGTTACTTATTTTCAAAATGTAAAGTCTTTTCACAATTTCAAAAATTTTTAAAATTTGTCAGATACCTATGTTTTTTGAATTTTTTGTTGAAAGATAAAATGGCTTTATGTGCACATAAGTGCCTTATGTGGTGTCATAGCTCTGAATGGGTGGTTTTGTTTTATAGATCATTTGTTTTTATAGGAACAGTTTTCTTCAAAAAGAATGCAACATTTTGACTGTAGGACTCAGGTGCCTTTATGGTCCATTCAGAGCGAACCAAATACCTTCCAAAGTTGCCGGGAATAATGTGATTTTTCAGAAGGAAAGAAGTTTCAGGCAGGAGTGCCTTGGAACTCTGGCACGTCCAAAATTTTCCAAATTGCTTTGTGGAAACAGATGGATTTATCAGAATCTCACATTTATCCAATAATGTGGCCTTAATCCTTGTTTTTGCAGTGTTCAAAAATAACTAGCATGATAGTAAGAGTTAACAGTTTACCAGTTTCTTCCTTCTAGCCTCTATGTGCAGGGTGGTGAAGGGCAGCACCACGTGCAATCTCTGGGCTCTCTGCAATGGCAGCCCCTTTCTCCATGGTACTCTGCCCTGTGAACTTCAGGTTGGCCGCCTTTCCTTGGACTCCCAATCATATCTTCTGAACTTGGATAGAAAGCCTGCCTCTGCATTGGTCCCCTCCCTCTCTGTGACCTTAGAAGCTGTCTCCACACAGTAAATTGGGGCAGTCCTAAGGCTGATCTATTTTGCTCCCTCTCAGAGATAACTGTCCTGACTGCCACTGTCCAATATTTGAAAACCATCCTACTCCATCTGGCACTATGACAAAATACCAGAGACTGGGTAGCTTATAAACAACAAAGATTTCTTTCTTACAGTTTTGGAGACTGGGAAGTCCAAGATCATGGTGCTGGCCAGATTTGGTGTCCCACAAGACTCACTTTCTTGTCCACACAGAAGGTGCCTTCTAGCTCACATGGCAGAAGGTGTGAGGGAACTCTCTCTGCTGCTCTGATGAGGGCACTAACCCCATCATGAGGGCTCCGTCCTCATGACCTCATCTCCCCAAAGCCCCACCTCCTAGTACCATCACCTTAGGGGTTAGGTTTTAATGTGTGACTTCCAGACCATAGTAAAAAACATTGTTTCGTATACTTTCTCAAGTTTTTTAGTTGCTTAATAAAAGCAGGTAAATCTGTCCCCTATTATTTCTGTCTTGTATTACCTGTTTTGGTTTTATAATTTCTTGTTCTTTTAATAAAAGCTACTCAAAACTAGCTTTATCTTAGTGAGATTCTTAGGTTGCTTTTCCAGCCATTTTCAGAATGATTACTTTTACTTAGTTGGAAGTTAATTCTCTTTTTTGTAGTTTATTTGGTATCCTTTTCTTTTCTTTTCTTTTTAAAGATTTTATTCATCCATTTGACAGACAGAGATCACAAGTAGGCAGAGAGGCAGGCAGAGAGAGAAAGGGAAGCAAGCTCCCCGCTGAGCAGAAAGCCTGACGTGGGGCTCGATCCCAGGACCTTGAGACCATGACCTGAGCCGAAGGCAGAGGCTTTAACCCACTGAGCCACCCAGGCGCCCCAATTTGGTATCCTTTTTTTAGATGGAGTTTTCCTTATGTGGTTGCAAGTTTCAGTCTCAAGCACCTGCGTGGATATATTTTAGTTTCTGGATTCACCCAGCTTGTTTTCATTCATGTTTCTCAGTCTTATAATGGTGGCTCAGGGCTTGTGTCCTCAGCAATATTCGGGTCTTGATATGGTATGTCTATGGGTTCCATCCCACAGATACACAGCTTTTTCAAGCCTGGGCAATAGGTGCAACTCTTTTCTGTTGCCGTTTCATGAAGTGGGTCTGGCTGGAGTCCAAGCAGTCCCATCAGGCGCTATTTTGGTCTCTGTTCCTCTGTGGGCTTTGATAGTAAGCTGCCCTGCCACTTTTCAGGACTGTAAACTTCAAGGACAATCATTTCAAGTAAAGCTTTACCACTGTGTGTTTTGGCTTCATTTAATTTTTGACTATGTCTATATGTTTCTAACCACAATATTTTTGTTTTATGAAATATAATTGTTATGTGTTTATGTCAATGGGCAGGGTGGATGGTTTTAAATCATGAGCTCCAGGCACAATCTTGACAGGACTTCATGTATTAATTGTGAAGAGTAATCACATGTTAGAAGCCAGAGTACCATGTTGAATATATTTATAATAAAGACATTCTCTCACTTCAGCAATACAGACGAATGAATATGTGTCAAATTTTGCAAATTCATTTCTGTAGTTTTATGGAAAATTACTTCCTAGGCTCATTTTTGAAAAGGAAACATAACTAATACATCAGTACATACAGAAAATATAAAGCATAATTTTGTTCAGTTAATCCTATCATTAGAAAGCCATAGTAGTTACCAGATACTTTCTATCTCTGTGATCACATTATTCCAAATATTTCTGTAATTTTATGTATCAACTGACATATTGCATCAATGCATCATTATAAGACTTCAATACATGATTACCTAAAATAATTTATACAATTTTGTTGGTTTTTTTTTTTAAGTATACTGGAGATGAAAAAAATCTGATAAAACTGAAAGTATTATTAAATCCAAATATTAAATTTGCTATGAACTAATCTTTCAGTCACCAGGCTATTCCAGTCTTATCTCTTCAAAAATATGATAGGGGATCAGCCAACATAACTCTGGGGAGAAAATGGCTAAGTTCTAACATTTAAATTCTTTGCTCACATCTGACATCTCCTTTTACAAAAGCTTAGGTTCATTCCTCATGTTCCTATATGACAGGGGTATTTAATATACTGAAATGTCATCATGGTTAATGTAAGCATATTATCTGAGGAAGCTCATAGAATCAGGCTTATGCATGTATCAGCCTGTCACACTCTGGGTCATTTGCCTGCTTCTTACCATCAACTGAGACATTCTCAGAAGTAATGTAGTAGTGCCCAAGAGCTACTAAGAGGTATGTGCTTTGCACTTTCTAGAATCTCTCCTTGGTAGTCCATGTTTGGTAGTAGAGCTTGGTGACTGTTTAGGTGCCTGTGTGGGGGTATGATTTATCTCGAAGACCACGTGTGTTCTCAGTGGTTGGACTTTTGTATCTTTTCCAATCACCCTAGATTAGCTAGAAGAACCTCTGCTTATAGAAGATACTGACATATCCTTTCATATGTAGAAATATGAGACGAAAATGAAGAGTGAACTCTTCATATAATTGGTAAGTTATAGTTGGATGGAGTTTAACATTTATGATGCCACTTAATCAGTAATTGAGCAAAATGTTTACTTTTACTACAAAGTCCATAGCATCATTTAAAGCAAAATAAAACACACTTAAAAAACTGACTATATTTTATGCTTGGCTCTACTTGTTATAAATTCCATGGTGGTAAATGAAGATAATACTAAAGCAGATATATTTATAAAGTCACACAATTATTTAATGGTAATGTTTAACCTACTTGCAGAGAATCCTACAGGACTATAATCTGTAATTAGCAGAATTAGTACAGAACATGAAACTAATTTCTTTCCAAGCTTCTCAGATAATTTTAAATGCCTTGAAAAAGAGTATTTAAATTACCTGCACTAAAATAAGTTTAGATTATTTTCAATAAAGCTTTTAATTATCAAGCCTTTTTTATTATGGTCTAACTTACTGAGGCCACCAAATTCAGATCTGAAGCACATGAAAATGGAGTCTTTTCAGAATGCAGTTTCAGAAATATGTTTTACAACTTCTAGTCAAGCTTTTTGTAGAGTGTAACATCAATGTGTGTACATGTATATATCCTAAGAACCTCTTCTGAAATATGCTGAATTTCTGTGCTCAACAATTATTTATTTTTCATAAAACACAAAATATTTAAATGTTTCATCATTTTCTTACCACTCTGGAGTGTATTTCCTTGGCATACAACGGGAATAAAAATTCTGATTCTCCTTCTAGGCGAAGACCATCTTTTGTAACACGCAAGTGACCCATTCCTGTCTGGTAAGAAGATAAGACAATAGAGATTTTGTTATTGCTTTCTTTTTCCTTTCTTTTAGGATTAGCTAAGAACACAGAACATTTTAAGAAGTTTTCTATCGGCACTTTTCTGTATTTCTCTTAAATATTCAATTTCAAACTTTAGTTTTTATTCAATTGTCAGTATTGCATTAACTCTTGTGTAATACAAAGGGCTATTTAGTGGAGAGACAAGATGGCGGGGAACTAGGAGGAGGTGCTGTTTCAACCCGTACCCTAAAGTGAGCTGATTACCTACCAAAGAACTCTGATCACCCATGAAATCAGCCTGATATTAGAATTATACATGTCTGGATCTCTATGGAGATATACTGGTGTCTTCTGCCCACTGGAGGAAGACGCCAGTGGGCAGGTAAAGTGGAGTGGAAACATCAGACTGATATTGGAAGATAAACAAAAGGGGGAGGGAGCCACCAGAAGCAACCCATTGGAAAGTTATACCCCAATATGAGAGTGCCCTGAGACTGGGGACAAGCATTAACTTGGAGTCTGGTTGAAAGCACTCAAAAAGAGCAAAGTATTATGGGGGGAAATTGTGGGAATTGGGGCGGTTAGGGACAGGGGCTTAAGTCCCCAGACCCAGGACAGACACCCCTGGCACTAAGCCAGACAGAGTGTGGCAAAGAAACCAGGTCTTGGTCCCTGAGCTGTGAGCACACCTGAGAGCACCTGGGTGGCGGCTCCTGTGAGGGGCTGGGAGCCTTGCCAGCTGGCAGAACCACAGCCTTTTGCACTCCCCACATGCACGCCGAGCCGTGCTATCAAAATCTGAGTCGCACCCCACACCTCCCCCTGAGAGGTGCCTGTAGGCTCCAGCTAGCAGAACCACAGCCTTTTGCACTCTCCGTGTGCATAGGCCACATGACCAGAGTCTGAGTCGTGCCCCACACCCTCCCCTGAGAGAGGTGCATGGAGGCACCAGCCTGGAGCTCTCAGACCCGGAAAGTCTGAACACGCCCAGCCCGGGCCAGCAGGAAAATCTCAGTATGCAATAGTTGCTTGGGACCTCTCTGGCAGTCTGGAGCTCCCCTGACAGCTGCCACTGTCATGGCAGGAGTCCCTGCATCCCCAGGGACTGCAACGGGGAACGTGCTCTGCCAGAGGCCAAGGGGGAATTTATGTGCTCTGCAGCACCCAGAGGGGAACAGACTGAGGCTTCTCTCTGAGAGGGAGGTCTGGGTGTAGTTTGCTTTCCTCTAAACCTCCAAAAACCATCAAGAGCCACCAAGGGGAGAGAAAACAAACAAACAAACAAACATAAAAACCTCCAGAGAACAAAAGCCTGAAAAACCGGTTTCCTCAGAGCCCACCCCCTTGATGGGGGTGGGAGGACTTAACTCAGGGAACATTGCCTGAAAACCCATGCAGCAAGCCCCTCCCCCAGAAAGCCAACATGGGTGGGGGGAGACAAGAGAACAACCACCACTACTTCATAGATACAACTTTTATTTTTAATTCGTTCCCACTACTCTGGTTCATTTTTTTTATAAATAATCTTTTAACCTATTTACCATCACAGTGAGATGTCCAGTACATCAAATTCCGTAATAACCTTTTAACCTGAACTTTTTGATACATATACCTGTGTTTTTCTTTTCTTTTCTATTTTTTAATTTTTAAAAATTTTATTTTAGTTTAGTTTATTCTTTTTTCTTTTTATTTTTTAATATTCATACACAGTTAAACTTCAAGGTAATCCCCTTTCCCTAATCAATGCTACCCCTACAGGTAAACCAACTTTTAATCCCCCTTTATCTTAGGAAAGTTGAGTCCTTTAACAAAGATATCAAGATACATCCAGGAAGAATCAAAATAACCTTCCTTGCCCACACTGAGAATTTATAACCACTCTACTATCTTTTTCTTCCGCCAGTGTTTCTGTGTATTTGTGTTTGTCCTGGTAGTATATAAATCTTATACTTGGGGTTCTTTTTGATGAGGTTCTTTTTTCTTTTGCTTTTATATATATATATATTTTTTTCTCTTGTCATCTACTTTTATCAGTCTTTTTGTTGTCTGTTTTTGTTTGTATACTTCAAAAATCTTACCTTGGGTCCCATTTGAGATGGGCCCTCTCTTTTATCTTTCTTTTTTTCCCTGTCTATCTCTCTCTTTTTTCTTTTTTCTCTCTTTCTTTTTTCTTTCATTTGGGTGGGGACTCTTGATTGCTCAGAAGGGTTCCAGGGTGCACCTTACCTGCACCACAGTTGATACATTCAGCTACATCCATTCAGCCATCTCTCACCAAAATAACTAGGAGGAGGAATGCCCAACAGAAGAAAAATTCAGAGGCTGGGCTTCTGCAACAGAGCTAATGGCTATCGACATAGACAATATGTCGGAAAGGGAATTCAGGCTAACAATTATCCAGGCAATAGCTAAGTTGGAGAAAGCAATGGATGACAAAATGGAATTGATTAGGGCAGAACTGAAAGCCACCAGGGATGATGTTCACAATGTTCTCAATGAGTTCCAATCTAATCTAAATTCTCTAAAAGCTAGGGTAACTGAGATAGAAGATAGAATTAGTGATCTGGAGGACAAATAGATAGAGAGAAAGGATCAGGAGGAAGCCTGGAACAAACAGCTTAGAAACCACGAAAACAGAATTAGGGAAATAAATGATGCCATGAAACATTCCAATGTCAGAATTATTGGAATCCCTGAGGGGGAGGAGAAAGAAAGAAGACTAGAAGATATAGTAGAAGACTAGAAGATACAGACTAGAAGATATAGAAGACTAGAAGATATAGATTCTCCATGAAAATTTTCCCAATCTCGCGAATGGAACCAGCGTTCATGTACTAGAGGCTGAACGATCTCCCCTCAAGATTATAGAATCTAGAAAGTCTTCAAGACACCTGATAGTAAGAATGAGGAATCATAATTGTAGACAGGATCTCTTGAAAGCAGGTAGGACAAAGAAGCTCCTTACGTACAGAGGAAAGTCCATCAGAATAACATCAGACCTGTCCACAGAAACCCGGCAAGCCAGAAAGGGCTGGCAAGATATATTCGGTGCATTAAATGAGAAGAACATGCAGCTAAGAATACTTTATCCAGCAAGACTGAGATTCAAAATGGATGGAGAGATAAAGAGTTTCCAAGACCATCAAGGCTTCAAAGAGTATGTGACCATCAAGCCGACACTGCAGGAAATATTAAGGGGGGTTCTATAAAAGAGGAAAAATCCTAAGAATATCACTGAACAGAAATATATGGAGACAATCTACAGAAAGAAAGACTTCAAAGGTAATATGATGTCAATAAAAACGTATCTATCAATAATCACTCTCAATGTGAATGGCCTAAATGCGCCCATAAAATGACACAGGGTTGCAGACTGGATAAAATGACAGGATCCATCCATATGTTGTCTACAAGAGACCCATTTAGAAGCTAAGGATACACCCAGACTGAAAGTTAAGGGATGGAGAAGCATCTTTCATGCCAATGGGTCTCAAAAGAAGACCAGGATAGCAATTCTTGTATCAGATGAATTAGATTTTAAACTAAAGACTGTAGTCAGAGATACAGAAGGACACTGCATCATTCTTAAAGGGACTATCCGCCAAGATGATCTAACAATTGTAAATATCTATGCCCCCAATATGGGAGCAGCCAATTACGTAAGAAAACTATTAATCAAGATAAAGAGTCATATTGATATGAATACATTAATAGTAGGAGATCTTAACAGGCCTCTCTCAGTAATAGACAGATCATCCAAGCAGAAAATCAATAAAGAAACAAGAGCATTGAATG
The DNA here is from genome assembly GCF_010015895.1 of Lontra canadensis. Lineage (NCBI taxonomy): Eukaryota > Metazoa > Chordata > Mammalia > Carnivora > Mustelidae > Lontra > Lontra canadensis. The sequence continues at coordinate 4,099,780 of NW_022631097.1, read as the reverse complement.
ACACATTGGACCAGATGGACCTCATAGATATATACAGAACATTCCATCCTAACACAACAGAATACTCATTCTTCTCAAGTGCACATGGAACCTTCTCCAGAATAGACCACATACTGGGTCACAAATCAGGGCTCAACCGATACCAAAAAACTGAGATTACCCCCTGCATATTCTCAGACCACAATGCATTGAAACTGGAGCTCAATCACAAGGAAAAGTTCAGAAGGAACTCAAACACCTGGAAGCTAAAGACCACCTAGCTTAAGAATGCTTGGATCAACCAGGAGATCAAAGAAGAACTGAAACAATTCATGGAAACCAATGAAAATGAAGACACTTTGGCCCCAAACCTATGGGATACAGCAAAGTTGGTCCTAAGGGGGAAATACATAGCCATCCAAGCCTTCCTCAAAAAAATAGAAAAATCCGGAATACACCAGCTGTCTCTACACCTTAAAGAACTGGAGAATCAACAACAAATTAAGCCAACTCCACACACAGGAAGGGAAATCATCGAAATTAGAGCAGAGATCAATGAGATAGAAACTAGAGATACAATAAAACATATCAATGAAGTTAGAAGTTGGTTTTTTGAAAGAATCAGTAAGATTGATAAACCATTGGCCACACTAATCCAAAGAAAAGAGAGAAAGCTCAAATTAATAAAATTATGAATGAAAAGGGAGAGATCACAACTAACACCAGGGAAGTAGAAAGAATCATCAGAAGTTATTATCAACAGTTATATGCCAATAAGTTAAGCAACGTAGATGAAATGGATGTATTCCTGGAAAGCTATAAACTCCCAAAATTGAACCAGGAAGAAATTGACAACCTGAATAGATGGATATCTAGTAGTGAGATTGAAGCAGTGATCAAAAACCTCCCCCAAAACAAGAGCCCAGGACCTGACGGATTCCCTGGGGAATTCTACCAAACTTTCAAAGAAGAAATAACACCTATTCTCCTGAAGCTGTTTCAAAAAAATTGAAGCAGAAGGAAAACTTCCAGACTCTTTCTATGAAGCCAGCATTACCCTGATCCCCAAACCAGGCAACTACCACACCAAAGAGGAGAATTTCAGACCAATATCACTGATGAATATGGATGCTAAGATTCTCAACAAGATCCTAGCAAACAGGATCCAACAGCACATTAAAAAGATTATCCACCATGACCAGGTGGGATTCACCCCTGGGTTACAAGGATGGTTCAACATTCGCAAATCAATCAATGTGATAGAGCAAATCAATAAGAGAATAGAGAAAAACCACATGGTCCTCTCAATTGATGCAGAAAAAGCATTTAACAAAACCCAGCATCCGTTCCTGATTAAAATGCTTCAAAGTATAAGGACAGAGGGAACATTCCTGAACTTCATAAAATCTATCTATGAAATACCCACAGCAAATATCATCCTCAATGAGAAAAAGCCTGTAGCCTTCCCGTTGAGATCAGGAACAGGACAAGGATGCCCACTCTCACCACTCTTGTTCAACATAGTAGTAGAAGTCCTAGCAACAGCAATCAGACAACAAAGAGAAATAAAAGGTATCCAAATTGGCAATGAAGAAGTCAAACTCTCTCTGTTCACAGATGACATGATTCTTTATATGGAAAACCCAAAAGACTCCACCCCCAAACTACTAGAACTCATACAGCAATTCAGTAAGGTGGCAGGATACAAAGTCAATGTATGGAAATCAGTGGCTTTCTTATACACTAACAATGAAAATACAGAAAGGGAAATTAGAGAATCAATTCCATTTACTATAGCACCAAGAACCATAAGATACCTGGGAATAAACCTAACCAAAGAGGTAAAGGATCTGTATTCGAGGAACTACAGAACACTCACGAAAGAAATTGAAGAAGACAAAAAAAGATGGAAGACCATTCCATGTTTTTGGATCAGAAGAATAAACATGTTAAAATGTCTATACTGCCTAGAGCAATCTATCCTTTAATGCCATTATGATCAAAATTCCACCAGTATTTTTCAAAAAGCTGGAACAAATAATCCTAAAATTTGTATGGAATTAAAAGAGAGACAAAATTGCTAAGGAAATGTTGAAAAAGAAAAACAAAACTGGGGGCATCACGTTACCTGATTTCAAGCTTTACTACAAAGCTGTGACCACCAAGACAGCATGGTACTGGCATAAAAACAGACACATAGACCAGTGAAACAGAGTAGAGAGCCCAGATATGGACCCTCAACTCTATGGTCAAATAATCTTTGACAAAGCAGGAAAAAATATCCAGTGGAAAAAAGACAGTCTCTTCAATAAATGGTGCTGGGAAAATTGGACAGCTATGTGTAGAAGAATGAAACTCAACCATTCTCTTACACCATACACAAAGATAAACTCGAAATGGATAAAAGGCCTCAATGTGAGGCAGGAATCCATCAGAATCATAGAGGAGAACATAGGCAGTAACTTCTTCTATATCAGCCACAGCAACTTCTTTCAAGATATGTCTCCAAAGGCAAAGGAAACAAAAGCGAAAATGAACTTTTGGGACTTCCTCAAGATCAAAAGCTTCTGCACAGCAAAGGAAACAGTCAACAAAACAAAGAGGCAACCCACGGAATGGGAGAAGATATTTGCAAATGACACTACAGACAAAAGGCTGATATCCAGGATCTATAAAGAACTTCTCAAACTCAACACACACCAAACAGATAATCATGTCATAAAAGGGGCAGAAGACATGAACAGACACTTCTCCAATGAAGACATACAAATGGCTATCAGACACATGAAAAAATGTTCATCATCACTAGCCATCAGGGAGATTCAAATTAAAACCACAATGAGATACCACCTTACACCAGTTAGAATGGCCAAAATTAGCAAGACAGGAAACAATGTGTGTTGGAGAAGATGTGGAGAAAGGGGAAACCTCTTACACTGTTGGTGGGAATGCAAGTTGGTGCAGCCACTTTGGAGAACAGTGAGGAGATTCCTTAAGAAATTAAAAATATTCAACATGGGGGATTAAGGGAGTAGGAGAAGAGTAAATGAAACAAGATGGGATTGGGAGGGAGACAAACCATAAGTGACTCTTAATCTCACAAAACAAACTGAGGGTTGATGGGGGTAGGGGGGCTGGGTGAGGGGGGGTGGGGTTATGGACATTGGGGAGGGTATGTGCTATGGTGAGTGCTGTGAAGTGTGTGTAAACCTGGTGATTCACAGACCTGTACCCCTGGGGATAAAAATATATGTTTATAAAAAATAAAATAAAAGAAATAAACTATTTTAGTAAAAAGAAAAAAAAAAGAAATTAAAAATAGAGCTTCCCTATAACCCTGCAATTGCACTACTGAGTATTTACCCCAAAGATGCATATGTAGTGAAAAGAAGGACCATCTGTACCCCAATGTTTATAGCAGCAATGGCCACGGTCACCAAACTGTGGAAAGAACCAAGATGCCCTTCAACTGATGAATGGATAGGAAGATGTGGTCCATATACACTACGGAGTATTATGCCTCCATCAGAAATAATGAATACCCAACTTTTGTATCAACATGGATGGGACTTTGAGAGATTATGCTGAGTGAAATAAGTCAAGCAGAGAGAGTCAATTATCATATGGTTTCACTTATTTGTGGAGCATAACAAATAACATGGAGGACATAGGGAGATGGAGAGGAGAAGGTTGCTGAGGGAAATTGGAAGGCAAGATGAACTATGAGAGATTATGGACTCTGAAAAACAATCTGAGGGTTTTGAAGGGGCAGGGGTGGGAGGTTGGGGGAACCAGGTATTGGGTATTATGGAGGGCACATATTGCATGGAGCACTGGGTGTGGTGCATAAACAATGAATTCTGTTACACTGAAAAGAAATTTAAAAAACAGAAAGAAAAGAAAAAGAAAGGTCTATTTAGCAAATACATGTAAGACTTAGAGTCATGTTATCATAGAAACCCAAGAGCCCCACCCCCAAGATGTCAGAAAAAGGTGCTTGCCATGACTATTTACGAACACTTTCAGAAGTTAAGATGTCATAAAAAGACTGTTTTTTGGCATCCAGTTCTCTGAGCTTTAACAACAGTCCATAAGGTACAGAACAGTTCCAGCACCCCACCCCAATAGTACCTTAAAGTCTTCAAGTGTATCTAGCAGGTTTACAATATAGCAATTTTGTATTGGCCAGCCCTTAAGTGAAAAGCAATATGGGAGGATGTGGAGCTCTATTCAAGATGTCTGTCCTCACAAAGTTTCCAGTCATGGAGAATGACTGGAGAGAAGGATAGAAGGCTTACTTCTGGAGATTATCAGTGACCATGATTCTGTTAAATCTTGCAGATATATTAAAACACTATCCTCACTTGGTTTCCAGGATACTACACTACACTCTCCTAGCTTTTCTCCTTGCCCTCTACACATTCATCCTCCTCTACCCAGCCTGACTGAGCTTGAGATGGCCACTTTCCTGTGATCCCTCTCTGGTCATGATGGCAGCTTCCATTACCATCTCAGTGTGGAAATTCTCACCTTTTTAAAATTTACAGTATACATTCTCTCTTCTGAGCTTCACCCATATATAAGATCATCTATCTCTGCTTCCCTTTTGAACGTCTTCGGAGCACCTAAATATAACAAATTGAATTCCGATCTTTCCTCTCTTCCTCCAGGATAGAGGTAGATTTAAGAAAGGGAGAGCAGAACAATCAGGCAAATGAAACAAAAACATTAAGGACAACTTTATGCAGTGATAGGTGATTTCCAGGACAGAGAGATGTTACTCTGAACTGATGTCATAGACTTCTCTTTTGAAGAATTCCACCGATTGATAAGCCCCCCTAATAAGAACCAGATTCAGTCTGGAATTACTCTGCCTGGTTATTTGTCTGTGAACCACCATTATGGTCCTCTTCCCAAACTCAGGTGTGGGAGCAGTGGAGTTTGCATTGTGCTTAATGGAAGTCCCTCTGTGCTCTGGGCTTGTGTCAATTCCTACCATAGGCAGGGAAATTCTCCTGAGTCTCTCTGACACCTATGATTCAGTGTGTAGCTTGCTTTAAAGAAAGGGCTAAATCTAAAAAGGTTGACAGCTACTGTTCTACATTATCTCACAAAATCTAACCATGCAATTGTAAGGCACAGTTTATGAAATTAAGCTAACATTAGCAATATTATGAACTCCATCATTTATGGATAATAAACCAATTTTTAGCAAACAATTCCATTAGTAATTTTTTGTCCTAGAGTTAACCAAAGTGAAGTCTCAAGATTATATAATCAAATCTGAAAATCTGCTGCTGAATTTCTGGGTTCAGTGAAACACATGCCAGGAGTTTTTCTGGACCGTATTTAGCTCTATGGGGAGGGGGGGCACCAATAAAAAAGTAATGATAATTCCAGCCTCTGAAGTAGCTAATTTACATAATCAGATTGCAAAAGTTCATTGTTCCTTGTCATGTGTCATCTCCTCCTCTGGCTATTCCTCTGTCTCCTTACTTGAAAAATAAGGAAATTGACATAAAGTGACCAAAGCCTCTTTTCACCTGTAATATTCTATGGTTTTAATAAAATGAATTACAAACCTCTGCAAACAACCAATCACTCCTCAGTGTCTGAAAACAAAAGAATATACCTATTTGTCAAGTTTTTTTGTTTTGTTTTTTGTTTGTTTGTTTTAGTCAGCAATGTTGAGGTATAATTCACAAATAATAAAATTTACCTTTTTTAGGGAACAAGTTTTCACAAAGCACAAAACACCAACACTCTTCTGAGTGAAGTTATAGAAGAGTTCTAGAGACCATAAAACCTGCCTCCCTGAAATCACTCCCCACTCCCACACTCCCATTCCTTGGCAAAGATTGCTTTCTGTTCCAGTAGTTTTTGTCTTTTGCAGAATGTCATATAAATGGAATCATACAGTATGCAGCCTTTTCAGACTGCCTTCTTTCAGTAGAATAATGCATTTGACATTCAGCCATGCTCTTGTGCATATCAGTTTGTTTTATTTTAGAGATGAGTAGTATTCCTCTGGATGAATATATCATAATTTTTTTTATGCATCTATCAGTTGAAGGATATTTAGGTTGTTTTGATGATTATAAAAAAAGGCTTCTCTGTGAACATAATTATTATCACTTCTGTTGAACAAATGCCTAGCAATGGGATTGCTGGGTTGTATGGTAGGTTTATGGTTAATCTTTTAAGAAATAAACTGCCAAACTCTTTTCAAAGGCGGTTTTACCATTTTGCATTCCCATAAACAATATATGAGTGTTCTGGTTGTACCACATTCTTGTCGATACTTAGTATTGTCAGTATTTTTTCCCATTCTAGTAGGTATATGATAGTATCGTATCATGATTTTAATTTGTATTTTCCTAATGACTAATGATGTCAAGCATTTTTTTTTTTGTTAACATATAATGTATTATTTGCCCCAGAGGTACAGGTCTGTGAATCATCAGGCTTACACATTTCACAGCACAATATCCATAACCCAAACACCTTATTCCTACCCTCCCCACCACCCTATTCCTACCCTCCCACCCCCTAGAAACCCTCAGTTTGTTTCATGACATTAAGAGTCTTTTATGGTTTGTTTCCCTCCTGATCCCATCTTGTTTCATTTTTTCCTTCCCTATCCCCCACAAACCCCCCACCCCCCTCAAATTCCTCATATCAGAGAGATCATATGATAATTGTCTTCTCTGATTGACTTATTTAGCTCAGCATAATACCCTCTAGTTCCATCCATGTCATTGCAAATGGCAAGACTTCGTTTCTTTTGATGGCTGCATAATATTCCATTGTATGTGTATACCACATCTTCTTTATGCATTCATCTGTTGATGGACATCTAGGTTCTGTCCATAGTTTGGCTATTGTGGACATTGCTGCTATAAACATTCAGGTGCACATGCCCTTTCAGATCACTACATTTGTATCTTTAGGGTAAATACACAGTAGTGTGATTGCTGGGCATAGGGTAACTCTATTTTCAACTTTTTGAGGAACCTCCATACTGTTTTCCAGAGTGGCTGCAACAGCTTGCATTCCCACCAACAGTGTAGGAGGGTTCCCCTTTCTCTGCATCATCGCCAACATCTGTCATTTCCTGAATGACTTGTTAATTTTAGCCATTCTGACTGGTGTGAAGTGGTATCTTATTGTGGTTTTGATTTGTATTTCCCTGATGCCGAGTGATATGGAACACTTTTTCATGTGTCTGTTGGCCATCTGGATGTCTTCTTTGCAGAAATATCTGTTCATGTCTTCCGCCCATTTCTTGATTGGATTATTTGTTCTTTGGGTGTTGAGTTTGATAAGTTTTTTTATAGATTTTGGATACTAGCCCTTTATCTGATGTCATTTGTGAATGTCTTCTCCCATTCTGTCTGTTGTCTTTTGGTTTTGTTGGTGTCAAGCATTTTTCAATGTGCTTTTGTTATCCATATTTCTTCTTTGGTAAAATTCCTGTTTAATTTTTTTTTCTTCACTGTTTTTTTTCTTATTATTGATGGTTTAGGGCTCTTTATATATTCTGAATACAAATATTTGTTGATATATAATTTGCAAATATTTTCATTCAGTTTGAGGATTTTTATTTCTTTAACTGTGTCTTTTGAAAAACAAAGTTTTTTAATTTTCAAGAAGTTTATCGATTTTGTCTTTTATGGTCATGATTTTGATGTTTTATATGACAACTTTACCTAAACCAAGAACCCATTTTCTATGTTTTCTTCTAGAATTTTTATAGTTTTAGAATATACAGTTAGGTCTATGACCAGTTTTTAGTTAACTTTTATGTATGGTGTGAGGTATAGATAAAGATTATTTTGTATATGGATATCCAACTATTTCAGCACGATATCAAGAAAATTTTATTCATTCTCCACTGAATTACTTTTGTCCTCTTGTAAAAAATTAATTATCCATGTGTGGTTGTATTTATGGACTCTCTATTCTTTTCTATTAACCCATGTGTCTATTGATTATTCTGACTTTACCATTACAGTTTGAAATCAAATAGTGTGAATTTACTAATTTTGCCTTCTTCAAAACTGTTTTAAAAGGTTTTTATTATGATAAAATAAATATAACAAAATTTGCCATTTATCTATTTTTAATTGTACAGTTAGTGGTATTAAGTACATTCATGTTGTTGTGCCATCTCCATAGTCCATCTCGATAATTTTTTCATCTTTTCCAACTGAAAATCTATACTCTTTAAACCACTACTCTCCATCTCCCCTTCCTCTAGCCCCTGGTATCCACTATTCTACTTCCTGATTCTATGACTCTGATTATTCTAAGTACCTCATTAAGTGGAATCATATATATTCATCTTTTTTCTCTGTATTCTTATTTCTTGGATTTAAATATAAGTTTTAGAATCACTGTATCTATTCTACAAAAATTTCTTCTGGGATTTTGATTACCAACATATTGAACATAAATCTCAATTTGGGGAAGAACTGACATCTTAACAATATCAAATTCTTCCAAAGCATAAACACTATTTCCCTATTTATTTAATTTTAAATATTTCTTTCATCTGTAGTTTTGAAGTTCTCAGCATGCAAATCTTACCCATATTTTGCTAGATTTTTACATAAATACTTCATGTCTCTTGATGCCATTACAGAGGATATTATTTTTATTACATACTAACTTCCATTTAGTCAGTATTGTTCTGGTTTATGCTTTTTCCTTCTTTTATTTTCAAACTCCCTAATTTTTTTTTCTTTATGTCTCTTGTAAGCAGATTATAGATGATCTTTTTAAAAACACAACTTGAAAATGTCTATTAGCAGTGGAGTTTAATGTTCACAGTCAGTAAAATTACTGAAATATTTTGAAGGACTTCTACTACCTGATTTTTCTCTAAGAAAATTTATACTGGTTATTCAGTACACTCTCCCGTGACCTGACAATCGTTTTTTTCAGTAAAATGGCCTCTTGAGGCCATAGCAAAGTCCTATAAGAATATTGTGGTTTTAAGAAGACAAAAGATGTAAGATTCCATTAAGGCCAAGTGTTCTTGTTAAATAAAATGTCCCAGCTGAGTGAAGAGGGCATCTATGAAGATGTGTGACCCAGTTTTGGATGTCATGTCCCAGAAGGGTGAATAGTACCCCTCAGCATTGAAGCCCCCAAGGAAAGGTGTCAAGCTCAAATGGAAGGGGAGGCATCTGTGTAGGAAAGAGTGTGGTGGCAGAGGTCTGAGAGTGGAAACATGAAGGGGATTGACTGAATAAGTAGATGAAAGAGTAATGGGAGCCAAGTTCCTCATATCAAGGAACGGAGCACACACACACACACACACACACACACACACACACACACAGTGAGAGAGAGAGAGAGAGAATATCAGGTTAAACCCTGTCATGTTGGACTGCATTTAAAATTTGTATGAACCCATGGTGTTCCATGTGTACCTGGGTAGGTAGAGAAATAAATGTTCATACAAAGTGGTGTGTGTATGTGTGTGTGTTACATCCTCTGAGTCTGGGAGTAACAGCACATCAATAGCAATGAGCATGTCTGACACTTCAATCTTAGTTTCCAAATACCATTCCCCACTAAAAGGAACAAGAGGTCCTTGGAGAGATCACTAATTTCAGGGCCAGAGTAAGGAAAGAACATGATAGGCATGGAACACCTTATGCCAGAAGATAAGGAAGTGTTCAAAGAATAATGAGGATAGGTTAAAAGACAGAAAAGCCCACTAAAAAGGCCTCCCAGAAGCCAAATCAGATTCAACATGAAGATCAAAAGAAATGATGGCAATGGATAATGAGAACCTGCTAGATAGAATTAGAAATCATGAGCCCATACAGGCATGCAAAAATAAATGAATGAATGGAAGGGCTGATGAAAACAGGATCTTTACATAGTTTGAAACTATTTCCTTACAAATTAATTATAACTGTAAATGGGAAAATGACAATTTTACAATGAAGAAGCCTGGCCCTTTAATCAAGTGTTCCAAGTGGTGGGTCAAGTAAAAAATTTGCTGTGCTGATGAAAGTCTTGAATTCCAGAAGGTGGAACAGAGAGTTTCTGGCATTGGAGAATGGGGGTAGGAAGAGGACAGTGCATGACCAGAGCCTTGGAGCATCTGACTGCAGGAGATGAGCAACAAGGAGGTGAGGGTTTCTTACGGTGAACAACATCAGTCATGATGAAAGGAAAATGGGCGTCGACTGCAGTGGACTTGAGGTGGATGGTGGAAGTAGATCTGTAATGGCAAGTGGGCAGTAAGAAGACAGGTGCCTGATGCTCCCTATTGACTTACTTATGAGGGAAAGGTCTGCAGCAGCATGGCCATAGGCTCTATGCACGGGTCCATTCCTGACCCTTGTGAGATGGAGCAGACTTGCTCTGGATTCCTGGGGTTCTCTCTTGACTCTTGCTAATTGCACTGTGGCTCCCTCACTTTTTCTCCACTGTATCATACAAATTGAAGCATGGTCTTTCATGCTTCCATGGGTTTGCTCATGTTGTTGACTAAAAAATTTCTTATTTTAACTTATACAGCTAAATCTTATTAATCCTTCAAGAGTCTTCAAGACCCTGTACATAGTACCCTGTGCATAGCTCTATATTAGCACATATATGATTACCAATACATGAGCCGGCTTGTTTCTACAAAAGTATTGGTTACTCCTCTTTCAGAGGTAGAGTATAACCCTCTCCCCCATGAACCTGAGCTAACAGCAGAAATGACATCAAAAGAAGCCTTGAGGCTTCTGCTCAGGCCCCTTGGACTACTTTAGAAGCCCTGAGTACTACCGTGTAAGAAGTCCAGGTACTCTGAGATCACATGCTGAAGAGACTAAGAACAGACTCTCCAGTAGTCAATACCAGCTGAGCCCAACTTTCCAGCCATCCCTGCCTGCACTGGCACCAGATATATGAATGAAGTCATCTCAAACCATCCAAACCAGTCCTAATGCCTACTAATTATATGAGTGACCTCAATTGACATTATGGGGAACAGAACTGCCTACCTGGGCCCTGCCCCATTTTTTAACCTACAAAATCAAAAGTTATGATAAAATAGCTTTTGTTTTAAGCCATTCATTTCTAGAATGATATTAATAGATGTAATAGATACCTGGAATACTTCTTGCAAGCAGGGATTAAGCACATCTACTCTCACCTCTTGATTTAATATCTGATGCATGAAAGTGCTTATTACATGGTTGTTGAACTGCTAAATGGTCTGTTTCCAGAAAAAAAAAATCAGAAGTTCAGCCAATAAAACTCAGTTATCATTTAGATCCTACATTACACCACACTATCAGCTTAATGTTTCTATGACATCTCAACGCTGGCTTTCCTTCCTTTGGTGTATCCTCTGCTGTCAATTCTAATGTGACTGTACCCTCATGCATTCATTCTTTCAGCAAAAATCATCCAAGTGCCAGATTTTGACTCTGTTCTGCTTGCAACACTCACTCCAAGTGGGCTCAACACTTCCGCGCAATAGTAAGGGGAAGGAAGAGCAGTACCAGCAGGATGATGCCTTGATTAAATCCTTAGGTAGTTTACACAGAATGCCAGGAGGATGAGCTCTGTAGTTCAAAGTGTCTCCCACGTAATGGCAGTAGGTAGAATGAGCAGGACGATGTCATGACTCAAATTCATCCTCTCAAAGAAACGAGGGAGGAAGAATTTCCAAACCACTTCCAAATTACTCCTTTCATCTTCCCAAAGCTCAAGTTAACAGGTCAAATGTTGCTCTGGCCCTTAATCATCATTTTCTTACTTGCAGACTTAGCATTTACAGTTGAGAACAGCCAAAGTAGAATATGATTTAATCAACTTTCTGTAGAACTTAAATTCATTTGGTCAATTTCATATTGTGTTGACTTTCTTCATTGTGGAGGTCAAAAGATTGTAAAATATTTGATAGTTCTGCAAGCTTCTCTTTTTTTCTTTCATTTCTTAATGTTTAGTTAACCTATATATCCTTTTGAATTTACCACATTAATTTTGTTTCAAATAACTAGCTTTGATAATTTTCCATTCTTGTATAAAATAAATTATCCTCTGTCTTCCTTCTCTGGTCAGCACTGCCCCCACTCAATACCTTCTAAAAGCTAGCTGGGTGTAATAAGGAAACACTCATTTTTTTTTATTCCTGTGTAAGGAAGAACTCAGCTCTCCCTGTAATGTCTTTCCTTCCTGTGAAGTTCCTATACTTCACACAGAACACTTCCTCTCTGACATTCACATTTAGGGCATTAAAATGTAGACATCTTGAGGCCATTATTTAGCCTACCACACTTACCAATTGAAAATCAAGTGGTAGAAGCTTCTATGGTTCTTGCCAAGATTTAATGTGTATTTAGATCACCTCGGGACTTGATAAAATACAACTACTAGCCAGTGGGTCTAGGGTGGGACCTGAGAGTGTACATTTGTAACCAGCTCCCTGGGGATGCTGTTGCTACTGCTCCAAATACCACAGTGAATGGCAAGGGTTGAACAATGACTCTGATTCTTGGCTGCACATTGGAATCAACTGGGGGGGGGTGTGTAAGAACTACTGATGCCTAGTCCCTACCCCTAGAAGCTGTGCTTAACTTGCTGTGATATATGGCCCTGACACTGGGATTTTTAGAATCTTGAGATACTTGAGTGTTGTGTGAGAATTTCCTTAGGTCTAAGTGTGATTGAGAGGGGGAAAAGTGCAATTGTTAACTAGGAACATTTGTCACTGGCTGGAATTTGGGGTTGACAGATAACTGCCATGTTTGTTGTATATCTGACCATCTGGTGACTTGCTCTGGGCTAGGGATGCCTCCTCAGTGGCTCAGTTGTTTAAGCATCTGCCTTTGGCTCAGGTAATTATCCTAGGATCCTGGGATTGAGTCCTGAATTGGGCTCCTTGCTTGGCAAGGGGCAGCCTTCTCCCTCTGCCTGCTGCTCCCCCTACTTGTGCGCTCTGACAAATAAATTAAATCTTTAAAAAAATATTTGCTCTGGGCTAGAGGCAAAGATGAATGAGATTTAGTCCTTACAGATATTCCACATACTGTGCTCATGGATGGAAGCCCATTCTATGAGCCTCTGCCCACTCATCTTTGTATTACTAGTGCCTAACGTTATGCCTGGCATATAACAAATGTTTGTTGATTCTACTGTATTAGAGACAAAAAGTTCTATCCAGAAGTATTCACAATTCAATAGAGAAGATAAGTTAAATATAATGTAATAAAAGATATATGATATAGAAAGCAATATAGGGTTGGAGGAGCTTAAACTTTCACCTTATTAGAGTGGCTCTTCAACTAAACTGTGTAGGAATAAAAAAAGAAAATATTGGAATTTTTGTGTTTATGAGATTATAACAAAATCAAACACAATAGAAAAATTACCTGGTTCAATCGATTTTAATTTGTGTAGACTGACTCAGAAACAGCAGGATCTATTATATTCTAGGCTCTCTGCTATTGCGGTCACACGCAGAAAACCAAACTCACTAAAACTTTAAGAAAGTTAGGTCCTGGTCTCCATCACACATAGTCCTGACTTACATATAAATTAGGTCCAAATGTCATTTGAATAAAATCCCCTTCCTAGCTTTAAGTAGCAGACATCAAACAATAAACTCATGTCAACACTCTAAAGACTAAGAATGAAAATGTTAGTGTTTTGCTGAACATCTGAAACTTGACTTTTCTCTTAATAACAAGACAATTTATTAAAAATGATAAAGAACAAATACACATATTTACTTTTGAACTAGTCTTTAAATTTTTATTTTTTTTAAAACTGAATGCATGGGACAACTTAAAATCATTGGTAGTGATCAAAAGTAAAAATATAAAATTAATTTTTCCAGTTCCAACCTGACTTAACAGCCAACCTTAGTCTTCTTTCTGAGGACCAAAGGGTCTGGATCCCAAATATAGCACCCCAAATTTTAAGACCCCTATCTGAAGGAGGGACTCCCTAAAACATCTACCTCTGAAAGTCAGCAGGCTTCATCCATGAGCCTCATGAGACTATAGGAAACAAAGAAGCAGTTCTTAATGGGTGCATGAGTATTTACTACGGCTATCCCCCAGAACTCACTGCAGTAGGACTAGGTAAAAAGGCCCATTTCCCAGTCCCTCCCTGAGAGTCATCTGCATACTTTAAAAGCTGCCACCTTTTTTCATGTGTCTCTTGGCCATTTGTATGTCTTCTTTGGAGAAGTGTCTGTTCATGTCTTCAACACCAAAGATACAGATGGAGGGAAAAGAAGGGGCACCTGCACCCCAGTGTTCATAGCAACAATGTTCACAATAGCCAAACTGTGGAAGGAGCTGAGAAGTCCTTTAGCAGATGAATGGATAAAGAAGATGTGGTTCATATATGCAATGGAATATTACTCAGCCATCAGAAAAGATGATTACCTACCATTTATAATGATGTGGATGGAACTAGAGGGCATTATACTAAATGAAATAAGTCAAGCAGAGAAAGACAATTATCATGTGGTTTCATTCATAGGTGGAATATAAGAAATAGCACAAGAGGATCATAGGGAAAGGGAGGAAAAAACTGAATGGAAAGAAATCAGAGAGGGAGAAAAACTATGAGAGACAATTGACTCTAGGGAACTGAGGGTTGTGGAAGGGGAGGTGGGTGGAAGGATGGGGTAACTGGGTAACAGGCATTAAAGAGGGCACATAATGTGATGAGCACTGGGTGATACACGCAACTAATAAATCACTGAACACTAAATAAAAATTAATGATGTAACAATGTTGGCTAGTTGAATTTAAATGAAAAAAAAAAAAAAAAAAAAAAAAAAAAAGTGTCTCAATGTAGTTTAATTAAAAAAAAAAAAAAAAAAAAAAAAAAAGCTACTGCCTGAGGGTCAGGCTTCTAATTTAGCACACATCTTTGGTCTGGCTATGATCTTCCCCAGAGTACAGCAGGGAAACCAGTGGATACTTCTACCTTCTCCCTCAAGTCTCCTAAAATAATAAAAGCAAGATATTAGTATCACCTTGGAAGGAACGTGTATACACATCTGGCTCCCCAGCTTCTATGGCTTCTACGCCTGGATGAGCATACAGATTGCCTGGCTCTGATAGCCAATATGGCTTGCATTCAAGAATCTCAGAGGGCCATGGCAAACAAGGAAGCAGCTTTTAAGGGGCCCAGGAGTGACCCCCCATGGCTAACCACCTAGACCTAGCACAAAGGGAGCAGGCAAAAATGCCCATTTCTTAGTTTCTCCCTGGATGGGGTTTAACTACCTACATTCCCTGCTGCTCCCTGAGGATCTAGCTTTTAATCGACCTGTTTCTAGGTGCTAAAGTCTTCTGCTTTATGGGGCACCTGGGTGGCTCAGTTGGTTAAATGTCTGCCTTTGGCTCAGGTTATGATCCCAGCGTTCTGGGATCAAGTCCTGCATTGTTCCCCTTGCTCAGTGGGGAGCCTGCTTCTCCCTCTCCCTCTGCCTGCAGCTCCCCCTGCTTGTGCTTTCTCATGCTGTCAAATAAAATAAATAAAATCTTTAAAAAAATAAATTCTTCCCCTTTAGGATATTGACAGGTTTTGTCACACTCTTAACTACCAAGAACTAATAAGAACAATGATGGTTATTTGGACAATAACAACAGTTTGAGAGGCAGCTGGAAGCTCCAGCTGGGTTGAATGACAAGGCCCATCCCCTACACAAGACCATTCTGTCAAGACTGGAAGAGGTGGCTATTTTATCTAATATGCAGAAATCAATATAGAAAGTCAAAGAAAATGAAGAAAAATGGAATTATGTTCCAAACAAAAGAATAAGATAAATCTCCAGAAACAGATTCCAGTGAGATAAAGTTAAATAATATACTTGATAGAAAGTTCAAAGTAAATCATAAAGATGCTTACTGAGGTGGAGAGCAATGTATTTCAACACAGAGACAGAAAAAGTATTAAAAATTACCAAACAGAAGTCACAGATGGAAGGGTATAATAGCTGAACTAAAAAAATTCCATAGAGGGGCTTCAACAACAGACTAGATCAAGTTGAAGAAAAGATCAGCAAACTCAAAGACAAGAGAGTGGGATTCATTTCTTCAGAGGAGCAAAAAAAGTAAAAAAAGAGCAAAGATAGCTTTAGGGACTTATGGAACATCATCAAGTGGACTGATAAATACCTTATAGGTGTCCTAGGAGAAGAGAGACAGAAAGGGGCTTATTCAGAGAACTAATGGCTGAAAACTTTCATAACCTGAGGAAAGAAACAGACATTCAGATCCAAGAAGTTCAAATACCAAATGAGATGAGTCCAAAGATAGACACTATAATTAAACTGTCAAAAGTTAAAGACAAGGAGACAATCTTAAAAGCAGCAAGAAAAAAAGCAAACTATTACATACAATGGTAGTTTCATAAAACCATGAAGAGATTTTTCAGTGGGTACTTTGTAGGGCAGAAGGGAGTGGGATAAAATATTTAAAGTGCTGAAAGAGAAAAACTTCCAGCCAAGAATACATACTTTACCTGGCAAAGCTGTTCCTCAGAATTGAAGGAGAGAGAAAGAATTTACTGACAAACAAAAGCTAAAGGAGTCCATCAGCCCTAGACTGGCCTTATTAAAAATAGTAAAGGGAGTTCTTCAAGCTGAAACAAAAAGGTCTTAAGTAGTAAGAGGAAAATCTATGAAAGTATAAAACTCACTGCTGAGTAAATATATGGTAAATTTAAATACTCCAATGTAATGGTAGTAAATTAATCACTTAAAACTGTAGAATGGTGGTAAAAGACAAAAGAAGTAAAAATATGTATAACTACAATAATTTACACTCAATGTAAAAAGATATAAATTGTGTCATCAAAAATATTGGAGGAGGACTGTAAAATGTAGAGTTTTGTATGCACTGAAGTTATGATTAGTTTGAAACAGACTGTTATAGACAGGGCTTCTGGGGAAGACGGGTGAGTGGGGAAGACCCTAAAGTTACTTCATCCTACAAATACAACTAGATAACATTCAAACCAGAGCAAACAACTCAGAAAAGGATGAAAAACTGACCAAAAAAAAAAAAATCCCCAACTAAATTTAGAGAAGAGGCCACAATGAAGAGGGCAGAAAGGATGAAGACTCAAAAAGAAAATTAAACCTCGTGGGTCTGACCACCAGAGGAAGAGAGCTGCAGGTGCAGATATGGGCAAGAAACAAACTAGCACACCAGGGAGATTACAATGGGAAGAGCAATTCCTATAGCATTTGGTTTTGAAAATCAGAGGGCCAAAAATTTTCTGAGTGCTTACAACCAGTGGGACTTAAAGGTTGGAACTTTAAAAATCAACCGCTCAGCTCTGAGAGAGCCCAGAAAGTGATATGAACCTGAGTGCCAGTCTTTAAAGAGACAACACAGCAAAGAACCCATGGAGATACATGAATTGGAGGCAACAGTTTGAAAGGTACCTGGGGCTGAGAGGAGGGAGAGTAAGTTACTAGTATCAGACTTGGCTAAGGGACTTCTCCAGGAACAAAAGAGCTAGAAGGCACTATTTTCCTTCCCTGTGCCTCATGATAAACACCCAACCACTTGTAGGAACCAGCATGGTTTGGGCACTCACTACCTAACTTGCTTATAATGCACCCCAACTCCTGGACAACCAGACCTGCCTCAGTCCTGGTCTGAGGATCCCTTCCCACAGAAGACTCACACAAACCTTGCCAAAATTGCATCTCCTGACCTCTGCAGTGGGTGTACACACTTTGTTAAATCTGCACCCCTGCCCAGGCATGCTTTATGGAGCAGCCCCTGCTGGCTAGTCTCCCCAGTGGTAGAGGATCAGTGCCACCTAGTTAAAAATGAATGTCCTTCCCACTAGTTTCCAGGCATAACTGACTTTCCTAACACAGAAAAACAGACACAAAGAGTCAGGCAAAATGCTACGGAAGAATATGTCCCAGTGAAAGAACAGAACAAAACCCCAGCATGAATGAAATAGATATAAGTAACATGCCTGATAGAGAATTTAAAATAATGATCATAATGATAGTCATTGGACTTGAGAAAAGAGTGGAAGAAATCAGTGAGACCCTTAACACAGAGATAAAAAAGAATCAATCAGAGATGAAGAACACAATAAATGAAATTAAGAATACACTCGATAGAATGAATAGCAAGCTGGAAGAAGCTGAGGAATGAATTAATTAATTAGAAGACAGAGTAATGTAAAGTAATCAAGCTGAACAAATAAGAGAAAAAATAATTATGCAAAATGAGAATAGACTTAGGGAAATTGGCAACTCCATCAAGAGTGGTAACATTTGCCTTATAGGGATCCCAGAAGGAAAAAAGAGTTAAAAAGGGGCACAACATTTATTTGAAGAAATAATAGCTGAAAACTTCCTAATCTGGGGAAGGCAATAGCTATCCAAATCTAAGAGACACAGATATTCCTCAACAGATTCAACCAAAGGAGGTCCATACCAAGATACACAGTAATCAAAATAGCAACAAGTAGTGATTAAAAAAAAGATTAAAATCAGCAAGAGAAAAGGAGACAGTTGCATACAAGGGAGACCCTATAAGGCCATCACTGGGATTTTAAGCAGAAATTTTGCAAGCCAGAAGAAAGTGGCATGATATATTCAAAGTGCTGAAAGGGACTACAGCTAAGAATACTCTATCCAGCAAGGCTATTCATTCAGAATAGAAGGCGAGATAAAGACTTTACCAGATAAATAAAAACTAAAGGAGTTCATGCCCACTAAACCAGCCCTAACAAAAATATTAGAGGGGACTCTGAGTGGAAAGGAAAGATCGTAAGAGAGATTATGAAAAGTAGGAGATACAAAAGTAGTAAAAATAAATATTTCTGTAAAAATATCAGTCAAGGAATTCATAAAGGGATATAAAGTATGACACCATATACCTAAAACATGTGGGAGAAGGAATAAAGAATGGGTTCAAACTTAAGCAACCATCAACTTAATATAGAATGTTATATGCAGATCATGTTATATATAAACCTAATGGTAACCAAACCACTAATAGGTATACAAAGAATAAAGAAAAAGAAATCCAAGTATATCCCTAAAGAAAAACAGAAAACCATGAAAGAGAGAAAGAAGAATCAGAGAAAAACTACAAAAACCACAAAATAAGTAAAAAATAGCAATAGAAATATATATCTGTAAATAATTATTTTATTATTATTATTATTATGTTAGTCACCATATAGTACATCATTAGTTTTTGATGTAGTGTTCCATGATTCATTGTTTGTGTATAACATCCAGTGCTCCACACTATATGTGCCCTCCTTAATATCCATTACTGGGTTAACTCATCCCCTTAACCCTCTCCCCTCTGAAACACTCAGTTTGTTTCCTGGAGTCCATAGGCTTTCATGGTTCATCTCCCCCTCTGACTTCCCCCCCACACACTTCATTTTCTCCCTCCTTCTCTTAACGTCTTCCATCAGTAATTATTTTGAGTGCAAGTGGACTAAACACTTCAATGAAAAGAGAGAGGGTGACAGAATGGATTAAAAACAACAACAACAACAACAAGACCCATCTATATGTTGCCTACAAGAGACTTGCTTCAGACCAAGGACACCTGCACATTAAAAGTGAGGGGATGTGGAGATATCTATCATGCAAAGAGATGTGAAAAGAAAGCCAGAATAGCAATATTTATATTGGACAAAAGAGTCTTTAAAACAAAGACTATAACAAGAGACAAAGAGGACTCCACATTATAATAAAGGGGACAATACAGCCAGAAGACAAAACGATTATAAATATTTATGTACCCAACATGGAAGCACCTATTACATAAAACAGTTAATAAAAAATATAAAGGAACTAATTAACAGTTATACAATAATAGTAGGGGAGTTTATCACCCCACTTGCATTCATAGATAGATCATCCAAACAAAAACTAGCAAGAAATAGTGGCTTTGAGTGGCACATTGAACAAGATGGATTTAATAGGCATATTCAGAAAATTCCATCTTAAAACAGAATACACATTTTTTCAAGTGCACAAAGAACAGTCTCCAGAATAGATCACATATAAGGCATAAAAGAAGGCTTGACAAAAATGAAAAAGATCAAAGTCATACCATGCATCTTTCCTGACCAAAATGTTACAAAACTAAAATCAACCACAAGGAAAAAATCTGGAAAGACCACAAATACATGGAGATCAAATAACATGCTACTAAACAATGAAAGGGTCAACCAGGAAAGCAAAGAAGAAATTAAAAAAGTACATGGAAACAAATAGAAATGAAAGCACAACATTCAAAGACCTTTGCGATGTAGCAAAAGCAGTTCTAAGAGGGAAGAAAAACCCAAAATCAGTAGAAGAAAGGATATATAAAGAATGGAACAGAAGTAAATGACAGAGAAACTAAAAAACCAATAGAACAAATCAATGAAGTCAGGAGATGGTTCTTTGAAAAGATCAACAAAATTGAAAAACATCTAGTCAGAAACATATAAATAAAAAAGAAGAAGGATTCAAATAAACAAAATCATAAATGAAAGAGGAGAAATAGGAACCAACACTGCAGAAATACAAACAATTGTAAGAGAATATTATGAAAAACTATATGCCAACAAATTAGATAACCAGAAGAAATGGATAAATTCCTAGAAACATATAAACTACCAAAACTGAAGCAGGAAGAAATAGAAAACTTGAACAGACTGATTTCCAGCCAGGAGACTAAATCAGTGATGAAAAACTCCCAACAAACCAAAGTCTAAGATCAGACAGCTTCACAGGCAAATTCTACCAAGCATTTAAAGAAGAGTTAATATTTATTCTTCTCAAATTATTTCTAAAAAGTGGAAGAGGAAGGAAATATTCCAAATTCATTCTATAAGGCCATATTATGCTGATATATTCATAAATCAATCAATGTGATACTATATATATAGAACACCTGAAAGCTCCTCTAAAGTGTTTATAGCAGCAATGTCCACAACAGCCAAACTATGGAAAGAGTCCAGATGTCCACTGACAGATTAATGGATAAAGAATATGTGGTATATATACACAATGGAATATTATGCAGCCATCATAAAATGAAATCTTGCCATTTGCAACGATGTGGATGGAACTAGAGGATATTATGCTAAATGAAATAAGTCTATCAGAGAAAGGCAATTATTATATGACTTCACTGATATGTGGAATTTAAGAAACAAGGCAGAGGATCACAGGGGAAGAGAGAAAAAAAATGAAACAACACAAAAACAGAGAGGGAGAAAAACTGTAAGAGATTCAGGAAACAAACTGAGGGTTGCTAGAGGGGTAGGGGACTGGGGGAATGCCATAACAGGGTGATGGACATTGGGGAAGATAATGTAATGAGTGTTGGGTATTATATAAAACTGATGAATCACAGACCTATACCCCTGAAACATATAATACATTATATGTTAATTAATTGAATTTAAATTAAAAAATAAATACAAATTAAAAAATAAATTGATAAAAAGAAACTGAGTATGACACAAAGAAATGGAAACACATCCCATGCTCATGGATTAGAAGAACAAATATTATTAGAATGTTCATATTACCCAAAGTAATCTACATATTTAATGCAATCCCTATCAAAATACCGATAGCATTTTTCACAGAACTAGAACAAAAAAATCCTAAAATGTGTATGGAACTAGAACAAAAAAATCCTAAAACGTGTATGGAACCAGAAGGGCCCCAAATAGCCACAGCAAAGATGGAGGCATCACAATTCCAAACTTAAAGTTATATTTCAGAGCTGTAGGAAATCAAAACAGTATGGTACTGGCACAAAAATATACACAGAGATGAACAGAACAGAAAACTCAAGAAATAACCCACAATTATATGACAAATTAGTCTTTGAAAAAGCAGGAAAGAATACCCAATGGGAAGAAGTCTCTTCAAAAAATGGTGTTGGGAAAGCACAACAATCACATGCAAAAGAATGAAACTGGACCACTTTCTTATATCAGACACAAAAATAAATTCAAAATGGATTAAAGACCTAAGTATGAGACATGAAACCACAAAAATTCTAGAAGAGAGCACAGGCAGTAGGGAAAATGGGTTCTGGGATGGTGAAACAGATGATGGGGATTAAGGAGTACAGTTTCATGATAGGCACTGGGTGATGTATGGGATTGCTGAATCATCATTTTGTACACCTGAAACTAATGTAACATTGTGTATTATATCGGAAATAAAATTTTAAAAAAGGTAGAATCTGTAACTTTCTGGAATGTCCTTCATCATGCTGAATTGTAACTCTTTATGTAAGAAAACCCACATTACTCTGTACAAAATACTCCTTCCCTAGAGCACTCTCTTCTCTGTGAAGACTGTATCAGAGGTGGTTGTCCTAACTTGAGCTCCAATAAAACTCTTAACTTTCTTTAAAAAAAAAAGTAATAGACTGCCTTTATTATTATTTCTTTTAAGAGAGACAGAGAGACTGAGCATGAACAGCATGTGGAAGAGAGAGAATATTAAGCAAGCTCATTGTGGAGCTTGATGCAGAGCTCAGTCTCATGACCTTGAGATCATGACCTGAGCTGAAATCAAGAGTCAGAGATTTAACAGACAGAGATACCCAGGCACCCCTATAACTACGCTTTTGTAAGCCTTATGGTAACCAGTGCCAAAACCTAGATAAAAGATAAAATAATCTAAGTACAACACTATGGAAAATTATTAAACCACAAAGGAAGAAAATGAGAAGGGAACCAAAGGAATTACAAAAAATCAGAATACAACTAACAAAATGACAATCCTAAATTCATACCTACCAATAATTACTTTAAATGTAAATGGACTAAATTTTACAATCAAAAGACAAGAGTCAACTATATGCTGCCTACAAGAGATTCACTTCAGCTTTAAGGATACATACAGATAAAAGTGGAGGGATGGAAAGATATTCAATGTCAATGGAAACCAAAAGGATATTCTTATATAAGAAAAAAAAAGACCATAAGCCAAAGACTGTAATAAGAGATGAAGAGATGCTAAGGGGGTCAATTCATCAAGAGGATATAACATTAGTAAATATGCACCCAACATTGCAGTACCTACAGATCTGAAGGGAGAAATAGATAGTAATATATTAATAGAAGGGAACTCCAAAATTCTACTTTCAGCAATGGATGCATCATCATTCAGACAGAAAATCAATAAGAGAAAAGTGTACCTAAATTGTACATTAGAACAGATAGACATTTGATCCAACAGCAGCAGATTACACATTGTTCTCACATAGTATATTAAGACAATGGAATACTATTTAGCCTTTTAAAAAAGGAAATCCTGCCATTTGTAACAACATGGATGAACTTGAAGGGTATTATGCTAGGTGGAATAGGTCATACAGAGAAAGACAAATACTGCATAGTATGTCTTTAAGTGAAATCTAAAGAGGTGGGAAATCAAATTCATAGAAACAGATAGTAGAAAAGTGGTTGCCAGGGCCTGGGGTCTGGGGGGTGGAGTAGGAAGAAGTTGGCAAAAAGGTACAAGCTTTCAGTTAAAAGACCTGAATAGGGTCTCAGGATCTACTGTTAACATGGTGACTATAGTTGATAACACTGTATTCTGTAATTTAAATTTGCTAATAGATTAGAAATTATTCTCTCTCACACACAAAAGGTAAATATGGGAGATAACAGATGTGTTAACCCACTTGGGGGAGTCCCTTCATAATATATGTGTCCATATCATCATATTGTACATTTTAAATATCTTTCAATTTTGTCAGTTCTATCTCAATAAGCCTGAAAAAACTATAGAAAATATTGAGTGTAAGGAGCAAGTGAATATGGAGCAGCTGGAACTCTCATATCCTGCTGGTATAAACTGGTACGACCACTTTAAAAAATCGGTGGTTTTTATTACACATAATGCACATACACATAATGTATGACTCCCATTTTGTTAGAGCCCACACTCAATTCCTACTACCTCAACTCCCATTTAGTCTCTGCACCATTACAGTTTGTCCTCCACCATCATCATTCTACTGAAATTGCTCTCCATAAAGTCCCTAATAACTTTATTATTAATAAATCTAATGCCCATTCTCAATTCTCATTCTACTGGAAAACTATGTAACACTTGAGACTGTTGACCAACCCATAATTCTTAACACTACCTACTCTTGAGGCTTAGGACAATACTGTTTGTTTTATTATCCTAGAACTTTGATCATTCCTTTGGCACTTATTTCTCAACAATGTCCCCCTAGGCTTTCTTGTTATTAGCTGGTGTTTCTTGGAGTTTCATCCTTGGCACTATGTATATACTTAATATATGTTAAGCCCTCATATATATCTTCTTCCACTTCAGTACCCCTCCTTAGTGTTCTTGAAATAATTTCTTTAAATACTAATCTAACATCTCAGAGCTATGAGATCAAGTCCTGTGTTGGACTCCACACTCAGTGTGGAGCCTGCTTCAGATCTCTCTGCCTCTCCCTCTGCCTAACTCAAATAAATAAATACATGCATACATAATAATTTAACACTTTACTTCCCTCTTTAAAAACCTGTGATGGTTTTTAATTGGAATACACTATAAAATACAAATGAGCTACTGGTATACAAGGCTCTTATACTTGATCCCTTATTCTTGATCTCTGCAGCTTTATCTTCCACCTTTCCTCTCTGAATCTTATGTTTTAGTGACAATAAACTTCTCACTCTCCAACTTTTCTTCTTCCTCATATTACATCCCCAAATCATATAAGTCCTGATGAAGCCTTTTCTGACCTCTTCAGACCATTGTAAGTCCTTCTTCTGGATTTCTACAAAAGTTTGACCATGTCTCTCAGAAACTTTATCCCATTGTTCCATGTATCTAGACCTTTACTGCACTGAGAGTTTTGTAAGTCCAATCTGTATTTGGCACCTGGCACTGTAACTTACGTGCAGTAGAAATCAACAATGTGTTCAATGACTGAATGGCTTCTGTAATTGCAAGATCCATGATACACAGCACATTGCTTATGTTAATTGCTCAGTATATGTTTTAAAAATGAATAGGCTGATAGTTGGTATTATTTCAGTGTTCCCAGTAAAGGATGATAATTGGTACATAGTAAGACATTCTGCATTTTGGGAGAAGTTGCAGTAATTTTAAAAAGCATTTAACCTAGGGGTTCCTTGGTGGTGCAGTTGGTTAAGTGTCTGACTCTTGGTTTCAACTTAGGTTATGATCTCAACATTGTGCGACTGAGCCCCAACTTGGGCTCCAGTGCTCAGCACAGAGTCTGGTTTCTCTTTTCCTCTCCCTCCACTCCCCCACTTCTGCTCTTTCTAATAAATAAATCTTAAAAAAGTTTTTAACCTTGTGTTTTCATAACTTCATGCCAACATTTGAGAGGTAATATAAAATCAAACTAAAGGTTTTTTTAATCATTAATTATTCTTATAAATATTCTTCGCTTACCTCAGGTGTTTGTTTTTTTTCAGTCACTTCTGGTAATTTTCTACACTTTTTTTCTTGCTAGGATGCTAGTAAAAAATTAAGGCATCAACTGTAAGTTGTCCTAGTTCATAAGAATTTTTTCCCTTAGACACAGAATTATTTCATGAATGAATGTTTATAATATTTTTATCTGACTATATCCTAAAACATAGTGATAGATCAATGACATAAATTTATTCTTCAAATGATAGGATTTTTAGAAAATTTCCTCTAAATTTTACAGTGATATTGAGTTTTCATATTACAGACAGGGGGTCCTAGAATTTAATGAGAAGTTAAAGTAAGTATATTTGGGCACCTGGTAGCTAAGTCAGTTAAGCATATATCATTCCCTCATGACATATGATACTGAATATCTTATATACTTATTTGCCATTTGTATATCTAATTTGGTGAAGTGTCTGTTAGATCTTATGCTTATTTTGTAATTGGGTTGTTTGTTTTCTTATGTTGAGTTTTAAGAGTTCTTTGTATGTTTTGGACTCTAGTCCTTAATCAAATATGGGTTTTGCAATTTTTTTCCCTCCATTCTGTAGCATATCTTTTGCAGAGCAGAAGCTTTTAATTTTAATGAAGTCCAAATTATTAATTTTTTCATTCAGATATTATACTTTTGGTGTTATAAGTCATCACCAAACCCAACGTCACCAAGATTTTCCTCCTGTGTTATTTTTACAACTCTTACAGTTTTGCATTTTACATTTAAATAAGTGATATGCTTCAAATTAATGATGTGAGGTCTATATCTAGATTCTTTGTGTGTGTCCACTTGTTCCAGCACCATTTTTTTTAAAGATTTTATTTATTTTATTTGACAGATAGAGATTACCAGTAGGTAGAGAGGCAGGCAGAGAGAGAGAGGAGGAAGCAGGCTCCCTGCTGAGCAGAGAGCCCGATGCAGGGCTTGATCCCAGAACCCTGGGATCATGACCTGAGCCGAAGGCAGAGGCTTTAACCTACTGAGCCACCCAGGCGCCCCGTTCCAGCACCATTTAAAAAAATGTAAATTAATGGGAATTGGCTCAGGTCATGATCTCAAGGGTCATGAGATCTAGCCCCATGTTGGGCTCCCCACTCAGCAGGGAGTCCACTGGAGATTCTTTCCCTCTGCCCCTCCATCCACTCATGTGTCCTCTCTCTCCCTCTCTAAAATAAATAGATATATATTAAAAAATAAAGTAAGTATATTTGTGTGAAGAAGGATTCTGGGAATAGTCCTAGAATAATCAGTAATTGTCTTATTTATTTTCAAATACCCATGAAAGACTCAGTTCTCAATTTTCTATATCTTATGAGCTTTTGATATTTGTGTCTTCTAAATCATACATAAGATTAGGTAATAAATTGTTTTGGGTAAGCAGAAGAAAGGATAAATTTTGGTCAAGTTGATCCTCTGACTTGTCAAGAGTAAGACTTTGTGAGCCTCTAGAAATATTTACAGAAATCAGTTCTGGGTATACTTCATTTAATGAAATTCATATTTCTGAGCATCTTGCTATAGAATAAATTTAATTTCAACTGAATTATATCTTCTATTGATTTCTAAAACAAGTTAAAAATATATCTTCTCCTAGAAGAAAAATCCCTTTAATAGAATTACAGTTATAAACAAGCAAAATCCCCTGAAAATAACTTCTTTGATAGAAAACTTGTTTTCTGATGGAAATGGATAATTCCATCTAGATATTAAAAGCAATCTTAGGAATGATCCAAAGTACCACCTAATAAAACCTTTTATAAATGTCAATATACAATATATGGATACTCTGGCAATTCTACAATGTGCACATTCTTTTGGCTCATAATTTTCCCACTCATTATTGCAATACCTAAAAGTAGAAAAAGTTTCCTGAGTTTTCCGTAGGCTCATGAAGTAATGCCCCCACTTTCCCATTAATTTATATTTTTCATGTGTATTGCCATGTTTTTACAACAGAATCAGCACAGTATCTTTCTTTCTTTTTTTTTTTTTAGGATTTTATTTATTCATTTGACAGACAGAGATCACAAGTAGGCAGAGAGAGGCAGGCAGAGAGAGAGAGGAGGAAGCAGGCTCCCCACGGAGCAGAGAGCCCGATGTGGGGCTCGATCCCAGGACACTGGGATCATGACCTGAGCCGAAGGCAGAGGCTTTAACCTACTGAGCCACCCAGGCGCCCCAGCACAGTATCTTTCATGAGGGGAAATAAACACAAATAAGTATGACACATTCACTCTTCATTTGAGCAGCAAAGTCATCCCAGCATATGATGAAATATTGGTTACTGCCCAAGAATGACTTTTCTGTTGATGGAATATATTTGAATTTCCTACCTTTTTCCATTGACCAATTCTAAATTTTTAATTTATCAGTTTAATAATATGTTTATATTATTAATTTAACAAATAATTTACATAATTTGCAGTGTTTTAATTTAAAGTAAATTAATTTTAATTTAAATTAATTATAAATTAAAAGTAATTTAAAGTAAATTAAAACACTGAAATTATGTAACTTATTTGTATTATAGAAACATTTTAATTAAGTATAACATTTTTAGAAAAGTGAACAAGTTATATCAAATTATATTTGTACAGAATTTACCAATTCATATTCTGTTTCTAATATCTCTTTACGTTCCATCAATGTATTTGGTGTTTATGAGCAGCACAGTTTACATTATTCTAGTTATATAGAATGGATTGATATTTGCTAAAGCAAATGTTCATTTGTTATTCTTTGTTGTTAATGAAGCTAATATGAAGTTTTCATTGAGCTGTATATACCCTTTTACTCAGGATTTCTTTCAGGACTGCCAAGAAAGGATATTTCAGCAAATTGAGAGTCCTCAGGAATTTGCCTATTATTGTAAGATGAAGTGTGATTCTTATACTAATACATTTTCTAACTAGTTTGGACTAGAGCATGGGTGTTTGCTAAACATGACATTTTGTACCTCATTTTATTACCTAAATACTGTAAACTTTCATATTTGTTTCAGTAGATTTTCATTTAATTCTTCTGGATTTTATAACACAATAATTGTTTGCAAGTTATTCTTTTCTTTCAATCATCTGCTGTTTAGCTATTTCTAGCCCTTATTTAACAAATGGTCTTACTGTATTTGTCAAATTTTCAGAAAAAAAAGGTAGAACACAGTAGTATGACTATCAGACATACTTTTCTTGTTTTTGTCTTTGATAGAAATGCCTCTAGGATTTCAGTAATAAGTATGTTTCTGGCAGCTGGTTTGTGGTAAATATTCTTTATCATGTTAGGGAAGAAGGCTAGTCAACTATTTCTTTTTACAACCATCATATATGATATACCATATGGTGTGGTCAAGTGAAAAAGGGGCTGATTTCAAATCAAATGAAATGGATACAAATTCTAATTCTTATTTTCTCACTCTGTGATCACAGAAAAAATTTTAATTTCTGACCATTCAGTTAAGGTAGACCTATATTTATAGAGTAGTGCCTATTATGTGGTAGCAGGAGACAAGGTACTAGGAAAAAATATACAGACCGGCTTCTTTCCTACCTTGTAAAGTAGAGCTAATAAAAGGACCAAGGGAAGGAAATAGGAGAGAAGGCACCATAAGATAACAGCAGTTTGAGAGACAGGAAGAGAATGAAGGAGCATAAAAGACTCAAGAATTGAGATGGCATGTCCTTTAGCAGCACAGGGAATACAAATGAAAAAATGATAAAAGATTAGCATGGTACTTTATAAAGATGACATACAACTTCATGAAGATTCTTGTATTTTCAAACTATGTATTTGAAGTCATTCAAATTGGGTTCTAAAACACTGTCAAAAGAAGTAACAAATAGGTAGCTGAAGCATATAGTTCTGGAGAAGATTCAGCTCATAAGAGCTTGTTATATGATAAAGGAAGCATAGTAACTAATGGAAAACACAGGATTATGCAATTAGAAGGATATGCAGCAAAAGTGATACAGTTACATCTAGATAGTTATATTAGAGGTAATTTCTTTCTTTCTCAAACATTTTTTTCTTTCTTTTCTTCTTTTTTAAACGATTTTATTTATTTATTTGACAGAGATCACAAGTAGGCAGAGAGGCAGGCGGGGTGGGGGGAGCAGGCTCCCCACGGAGCAGAGAGCCCAATGCAGGGCTCAATCCCAGGACCCTGGGATCATGACCTGAGCTGAAGGCAGAGGCTTTAACCCACTGAGCCACCCGGGTGCCCCAAACCTTTTTTCCTTAAAAAATGCATACAAAATTCACAAATACTAAAATTAATAAAAGTTTTCAAAACCAAAAAACAGATTATTATATAAATAGTGTTCATAAAACTGGGTGTTTGGGGGCAGAAATCAAGTTAAAACCTCTCCTCAGATCAAAAATATTCTGGTAGTCCCTTAAGTTGCTACTTGGAAAATGTGGCATTATAATAAAGAGACATTATATACACATACATTTGTAATGCTTTACACATTCTAAAGCACTACACAAAGTTATCATCACTATTATAATCATCACTGTTTTCTACCACCCAGACATTAAAGCCAAATTTCCAGGGTATTCGAATGTGCTTCTTCATACATCACCAATAGTGTGATGAAACTCAGACCAGGTGATTCATGCAGTATATATTTGGGGATTAAAGTAAGAGCATCAGGTTAACCAGGAGGAGGACCCTACATTAAATCGATTAATCCATATTGTTTTAGACAACAGCTGAGAACTATACTAATGATCAGATGCTTTTGCTGCCACTCACTCAGACATCTGCATAAAAGAAAAGTCAACGTTCTACAAATCACATTTACATCTCAGAAAATTGGTGAAACAACTTTAAGGATACTCAATTTACTTAAGTGCCTTTGCAAGGAAATTGAGAATTTGTGAGGGAATGTCATGGTCCATTCAGTATCAGATTCTATGAACAAAATAACAGATTAGCAAATTTTTTTATTAGTGATCTTGGATCCATTCACCCAACTGCAAATCTTACAGTGATTTTGTATCATCAGCCTAGTACTGAATTTGTGCGTTTCCTTCTGGATCATAACTAATATCATACACATATGTGAAAGTTGTTTTTCATTCTTTTCATTTTTTGGGACTGTATTTACTGGCTACCTAAATTATGTGCAAGGCACTGTGATATGGCTGGGGATTAAAAAAAATTTTACAAAGCTCTACTGGTCCCTCAAGAAGTTTTTCTGACATAAAAAGATACATCAACAAGTAGAGACAGCTTTGAGAGTTCAGAATGAGCCCTGAATAAAGTGTGTTAGAGAAACTGGAGAACGTCTCTCAGGGGATGTGGGATTTGATCTGGGCCAAGACAGAAAGGTAGGACTTAAGTTCACTTTTAAAGAGTTGTGGTTTATTTAATGGAATGGCAATGATGAGCTTTGTCATGGAAAGATTACTGTGCAGAAAGACACGGAAGGGTCTAAGATTAATTCCTAAAACAAGATAAATAGTCCCCTTCTCTCTCTCTCTCTCTCTCTCTCTCTCTTTTTTGAGTACGGTCATCTTTGAAATTCTGTTATTTCATACATTGTGCATACCGGATATCTAAAATTGGTCTGACTTCCACATTTGACTGTTGCATACAGTTTAAGCCTATATTGAACCTATACAGCAATGATGACTCATGATCAAACAGCTTTAGTTATTGTTTTAGTTATGGTTTTAATTCCCTGCTCATTATTCTAACAACTATATAATCCATGCACACAGCCCTATTTGACCAAGGTACTGATGATTTTTTGGTCTCAGTTTTACTTTCCCTGGTGTTTCTATAATAAGAAGTTTCATGGGATGCAAGCACTCTTAATTTTATGCTCAACACAGACTAAAGAACACTTTTGTCAAAGGAGTTCATAATTTTGTGCCAAGTTTAAACTGAGCATCTAAGTAACATAAATAATTGCAAACAGTATATTGTGTGTGTGTACACCATGAGAAAATCATAGACCTAACTAAAACCAAGATTCTTACCCAGTCTGACTCCTAAGCTAATGTTCTTTCCACTGTCTTATAGTCCCTCTAAAAGTCATTTTTCTTTATTTTTAAACAAGTAACACTTTAACAAATATATTAGGTTAGTTTATAAATTACAAGATATTATCTTCATTAGCGGTCATGAGCAAAAACAAATTATTATTACCCAAAGACCTTATCAGTTTTATATTATTGGTGGGAATGGGAAACAAGCAAATGCATTTATATTTAGAGCATGTTTACTTTGTTATAATGCCCCCATGACAAAAGTGTGACTTTCATATCTAGGTTAAGCTGATGACTGCCACTACACATGATAAGTGCCTGTGGCTTGTGAGACCCTGTGCTTTTGCTTTATTTCCCAGTTGTTAAAATATGTTTAAATCACTTACAGAAAAATTTTAATAAAAAGGAAAATTGAAGGAATATCCTTGAGATAGAAATTAAAACTATGATGCTATTTGTATCTCTAGACAATAGGATTTGTGTTACTGATACCAGGGATAATGAAATTCCTCTGCACTTTGGATAGCTTGAGATTTATCTTCCTCCTCTCAACTCAGGCTTAATAATATCTTGTCTTCTTAGAAAGAAAAATGCCATTAAGTTAGTACATGTTCTTATTGTCTGTGCCCTCTGGATCAATCCCACTCTATTATGACTAAGACATAAATCAAACATTTCAATTTGGTTTTTAGACTGGCAAGCACCGATGTAATATAATTCTTTTTAGAAAGAGGGAAATAATTTGAGAAAATGTCAAGGTGCTGCTTTAAAATGCCACCATGTCATGTTTTTCTTTTAATCCTAATTTCCATTAGTGTGAAAAATGGATGGCAAAGAGAGGAAGGCAGGGTAAGTAATCAGTATCAGATCACTGCCAATGTGAGGATAGGGCAGGCCAGGCCTGGGCAAAGGCAGGGATGGAGCACAGGGGCTGCTGGCCTAATGCTGGGCCACCAGCAAGGGTCTCTGTCAAGGCAGGCGGAAGACAAACGGTAAAACACCACTAGGGGAGGTGTCAAGCATGGCAGACAGGTACAGGAAGAGGTGAAAATCTCTTCTGCCATCTACAGGTCAGATAAAATTTTACTGCCTTCACTCTTTTATGTGGTTCTCCTGTGGGCAGAGACTTCATTGCTCTGGGCTCCCTGCAGTTGACAACACACGGCCTTTTCTGAGGAAACAACCAGAGGGAGCACAGAGGGAGCCGAGTAAACAAAAGGTGAGACAGAGTTCAAGATCTTCCAAAGACCTTGGCAGCCCTTGGGGGCACCAGCCTGTGCCTGCCTCTCAGTGATTCTGGGAGGCAAATTATGTTGTGGAATCCATAGTCTCTCATTATTCACCTCCCCTTCTAATTTCCCCCAACTCCCTTCTCCTAACTCCCCATGTCCTCCATGCTATTTGTTATACTCCACAAATAAGTGAAACCGTATGATAATTGACTCTCTCTGCTTGACTTATTTCACTCAGCATAATCTCTTCCAGTCCCATCCATGTTGCTACGAAAGTTGGGTATTCATCCTTTCTGATGGAGGCACAATACTCCATAGTGTATATGGACCACATCTTCCTTATCCATTCGTCTGTTGATGGGGATCTTGGTTCTTTCCACAGTTTGGCAACCGTGGCCATTGCTGCTAAAACATTGGGTTACAGATGGCCCTTCTTTTCACTATATCTGTATCTTTGGGGTAAATACCCAGTAGTGCAATGTAGTGCTCTGAAAAACAATCTGAAGGGTTTGAAGAGGTGGGGGGGTGGGAGGTTGGGGGAACCAGGTGGTGGGTATTAGAGAGGGCACGGATTGCATGGAGCACTGGGTGTGGTACAAAACCAATGAATACTGTTATGCTGAAAATAAATTAAAAAATGATTAAAAAATTATGATGTGGAACACACTTTGATCTAAGAACAGAGAACTCTTAAAATACGCTATTGTAATGGCTGCTAAACACATGCTAGAGATTCTTTTTTCGTTTTCTACTTCAGTAAGATATTTTTAAATAAAACTCCTGCCCAACCTAGTAAAACTCATATCTGTCGAATACTGAAACATTCTAGCAGAAAGTATTCTAGTACAAAGGATTTGTTTTGGCTAAGTTTGATCTCTTCATTAAATAAGCAGGGATTGATGCAGAAAGAAATGATTTCAATTTCAGTAGTTTACATATCATTTTTTCTTTTTGAATTAATTTCATTTTAGAAATGTAATGCTATTCAACATATTTGCTAGTAAGAGCAGTAATGAGATATGGGTAATAAGGTTAACTGGAGTAGCCTGCCTCTTCCCTTGGTCTCTCCCTGCCTCTGTGTTTGGGCGCCAATTTCAGATTTCACTCAGGGAGCTCCTGAGAGGGTTGAGAATCACTACAGAAGAACTATAAGCTTATAAGCTGATATTCAGTATTACAATTCTGTTTTGATTACTTATATTCTTTCTTCCCCCAAATAAAAGTATCTAAAGAAATTTAGTGTTCAGCATTAAAGTCTTTTTTTTTTTTTTTAAGTTTGGAATCATTAATCTTCTCTTGTTAAAATTACATTCATTAAATGCACTAAAATATTTTATATGAAAGTAAGTAAATAACCATAAAGGTTTTTTTTTTTAAACTAGGTTGTTAAATATTAAAAATGCCATGTTTTAACATATTAACTGATAAGACTCATGGATATCATTTTATAGTCATGAACACTATAACTAAAACTAATATTGTATATTAGTTTTACAGAAGGAAAGTATAAAAAGGGGAAAAGGGAAGTAGCCTCTTTACTGCATTGATGTTTTTAGTGTCCACCTTCCTGACTAATGGATTTAGCGATTATAATGACCAACACAGAATATTCCAGAAACTTTATGTTTGGTACCACTTGTTACAACTTCCTAAATATGACTTCATATTTAATAGATGTCATATATAGGAATTATGTAAAATTCTGTTACATGAAGTTGCAGTTCTAAGAGTGGAGCTACCCTGGTGAGCAACTCAGCATCAGGGGTCTCTGGAACACATGCCAGGCAAAGGCTTGGTTTCATTGTGTTCAGACTAGTTCTCTTGCCAACATTTAACCTCTGTTTGAAATCTCCATCTTCTGTGGCATCCTTGTGTTTTCCTTTTGTGATCTATTCCTTGTTTTACCCTGTAATTCAATCTTGGCATTTTAAGATATGTTACTGGTGGTTGGCTTTACTGTTTTCCATAGTAAAATATTAAAGTATGAAT
Organism: Lontra canadensis; assembly: GCF_010015895.1. Lineage (NCBI taxonomy): Eukaryota > Metazoa > Chordata > Mammalia > Carnivora > Mustelidae > Lontra > Lontra canadensis. The sequence goes on along the minus strand of NW_022631097.1, from coordinate 4,065,123 downwards.
AGGGGACACGTGGACTGAAATGACAATATGTGGAAGTTAATAAACCCTCATTGCTCTATACTGGGGATCTAAGCAGAGAAATTTTTTAAAACTTTGTTAATTTGGCATATTATAGTTTTCAGTCTACCCTAATGACTGTATAGGTGATAGATAGGTTATTATAAATTTAGGTAGAGAATTATATGCTAGTTGTTACATGTTCAAAATTCTATAGCTCTCTGTAAATGCTGATAATCCTATTTGACTTTATCATTTCACTACCAAAGCTCTTGAAAAGTTTTTTTATAGTCATGTTACTTCCTTGGCATGTCTGCATTCAAGAAAGGATACTGGTTTATATATGAATAAAATAAAAACAAAATAAATTCTTATACAGAGAGAGATCTTTCAAACTAAAAAAAAATTAGAGCATAAGTTAATTTACAACATCCAGCCTCATAATATATGAGACATTCCCAAAGCAAAGGATCAAACTCACATACATATGAAAATTGCATCATTTCTATCATCTCACTTTGGGATGATCCAAAGTCCACCCATCATTTTTGATCAAATGTTGGCACTTTCTGCAGAATAATCCTTTTGTAGATCTTCCCTTTTGATCCAGGAATATAAGAGTGTGTTCATTTTATTTTGTTGAAAGGGAACTAAAGCACCCTGAATTAGCAACAGTTTCCTAATGTGGAAGGGCCCTTTAGTCAGGAGACATATGCTGACCATATCTCACTAGAAAGGGCAGGCTATGAACAGGGGCAGCAAGGGCAGGAAAACATGACCTGGTCTTTGTGAGTAGCTACCTAAGTTGAAGTGGACTCAGCTGCTGGCATAATTTTGTTTAATGTAATCAAAATTATAATACTTGTTTTTAGTGCTACATGATAACACAAGAGCTCAAAATGTTCTATCACTTTACATTCACATACAGTTTATAAAGTTAATTCATATACACTTCTCACATAATGCACACTTGCATTCATTCAGGATATATTTATTGAGTGCCAACCATGGGCCAAGATGGCCAGGTGAGTGATAGAACAAAGAGTCCCTGGTACCAAAGGACTATTCAAATCTGGCCATTCTCTGCACCTGCTGGGCCCTGGCATAGCTTTTTTCTCCCAGGCCCTTCTAAGGGTCTTTGAGTCGATTTTCTCTCTACATTCTGCATAACTGAGGGGCACACTGCGGGTGGGTGCAGGGCCCTTCAGTCAGGAGACATTCCTGGGAGATCCCATAGTTTACAACTGGAGGACTTCAATGTCAGTTCACTCTCCAAAAAATATTAAAACATTTTAAATTTAGAGATAAAATGAAGGTGATGTACAACACATGCATATACCATACGCTGTGCTAGCTAAGTAAAGGTGCCTAATGGAAATAAATACTATGGTGATGCTGTACAAACATGTTTTTTGTACATTTTAAAGAGGAAATCACAACTTACATTTGACTAATTTAAATATATTATGTAGGGAGGGGAGTGGCAAGATGGTGGAGGAATAGGAGACCCTGTTTCAACTGTTCCCTAAAGTGAGCTAAATAACACTCTGAACACCCATGAAATGAGCCTGAGATATAGGATTATACGTGTCTGGATCTCTTTGGGGGCAGAAGATCATAAGTGGCAGGTAAAGCAGAGTTGGAATGCTTGGACTGATATCAGAGGAAAAACATAAGGGGGAGGGAGCCACCGGAAGCGACCCATTGGAAAGTAATACCCCAATACAAAAGTGCCCTGTGACTGGGGACCAGCATTAACTTGGAGATTGGTTAAAAGCACTCAAAAAGAGCAGAAGACCTTAAGGGGCTTCTGGTGGAATTGGGCAGTCATAGGCACAGGCGTAAGCCCACGGTCCCAGGACAGGCAGTGGCAGCAACCATCTGTGCCAGAGAGAGCCTGGCAGGGGATCCAGTCCGTGGTCTCTGAGCCTGCAGCTTTCCACTGCTTGCACCACCACTCCCACTGGGCACACTCCCACCCTCCCCTGAGAGATCCTGGTGTGGGCATCGGCCAGTAGTCTGAGCTCACAGCCTTCTGCAACCTGTGCCTCTGCCAGGTCTGAGTGTACCCAGTCTGTGCCTGAGAGAACTCAGTGTGGTCTCCAGTCAGCGTCCCTCAGCCTGCAGCCCTTTGTGACCTGCGACCTGTGCCTCTGCTGGGTGTTTGTGCACCTGGCATGGGTGTGGACCCCAGACAGCAGTCCTGGTAATGTCAGTCACCTGGGTTCAGGCTCGCTTGGACCAATATTGCTCATGGTTTTAGTGGCCCAGGGATGCAGAGACAAGTGGGGGCCTCGGGTGACCACTGAGGCAGTGGCTGGGGGTACGCACCACCTGTGGGAGGTTGCAGTGTTTAGTGGAGTTTGCAGACAGGGAATCTGTGTGTTCTGGACCATCCAGAGGGGAGCAGATTGAGGCTTCTCTCTGAGGTGGAGGTCTGGGTGTGGACAGTTTGCTTTTCATTGAAACCTCCGAAATGCCGCAAAAAGCCTCCAAAGAACAAAACCCTTCAAAGAACTAAAGACTGAAACACAGGTTTCCACAGAGCCCTGCCCCTTCATAGGGGGCAGGGCTACTTAGCCCAAGTAAGATTGACTGAAAAACAATGTGGAAGGCCCTTCCCCCAGAAGACAAGCCAGAAGAACAAGAGGACAACAGCCACAGGGACCCCCCAAAACTGTAAAGCCCCAACAGCAGAGGAAAACAATGTATTAAGCCCCCAGTAGTGCCCCCAAACCTGTAAACCTGTATATTTCATAGATACACCCTCTTCTTTCATTTTCTTTCTTTCTTTCTTTTCTTTCTTTCTTTCTTTCTCTTTTTCCTTTTCTTTTCTTCTTTTTTTCTTTTAAATTTGTTCTCATGATTCTTGTTCTTTTATTTATTTATTTATTTATTTATTTATTTATTTATTTTCAGTGTAACAGTATTCATTGTTTTAGCACCACACCCAGTGCTCCATGCAATCCCTGCCCTCTCTAATACCCACCATCTGGTTCCCCCAACCTCCCACCCCCCAGATAATACCCACCTCCCGTCCCCTTTCAAAACCCTCAGATTGTTTTTCAGAGTCCATAGTCTCTCATGGTTCACCTCCCCTTCCAATTTCCCTCAATCTCCTCTCCATCTCCCCTTGTTCTCCATGCTAATTGTTATGCTCCACAAATAAGTGAAACTATATGATAATTGACTCTCTCTTCTTGACTTATTTCACTCAGCATAATCTCTTCCAGTCCCATCTGTGTTGCTACAAAAGTTGGGTATTCATCCTTTCTGATGGAGGCATAATACTCCATAGTGTATATGGACCACATCTTCCTTATCCATTCACCCATTGAAGGGCATCTTGGTTCTTTCCACAGTTTGGCAACCGTGGCCACTGCTGCTATAAACATTGGGGTACAGATGGCCCTTCTTTTCACTATATCTGTATCTTTGGGGTAAATACCCAGTAGTGGAATTGCAGGGTCATAGAGAAGCTCTATTTTTAATTTCTTGAGGAATCTCCACACTGTTCTCCAAAGTGGCTGCACCAACTTGCATTCCCACCAACAGTGGAAGAGGGTTCCACTTTCTCCACATCCTCTCCAACACATGTTGTTTCCTGTCTTGCTAATTTTGGCCATTCTAACTGGTGTAAGGTGGTATCTCATTGTGGTTTTAATTTGAATCTCCCCGATGGCCAGTGATGATGAACATTTTTTCATGTGTCTGATAGCCATTTGTATGTCTTCATATGAGAACTGTCTGTTCATATCTTCTGCCCATTTTTTGATATGATTATCTGTTTTGTGTGTGTTGAGTTTCAGGAGTTCTTTATAGATCCTGGATATCAACCTTTTGTCTGTGCTGTCATTTGCAAATATCTTCTCCCATTCAGTGGGTTGCCTCTTTGTTTTGTTGTTTCCTTTGCTGTGCAGAAGCTTTTGATCTTGAGGAAGTCCCAAAAGTTCATTTTCGCTTTTGTTTCCTTTGCCTTTGGAGACGTATCTTGAAAGAAGTTGCTGTGGCTGATATCGAAGAGGTTACTGCCTATGTTCTCCTCTAGGATTCTATGGATTCCTGTCTCACATTGAGGTCTTTTATCCATTTTGAGTTTCTCTTTGTGTACAGTGTAAGAGAATGGTCGAGTTTCATTCTTCTACATATAGCTGTCGAGTTTTCCCAGCACCATTTATTGAAGAGACTGTCTTTTGTCCACTAGATATTTTTTCATATTTTGTTGAAGATTATTTGCCCATAGAGTTGAGGGTCCATATCTGGGCTCTCTACTCTGTTCCGCTGGTCTATGTGTCTGTTTTTATGCCAGTACCATGCTGTCTTGGTGGTCACAGCTTTGTAGTAAAGCTTGAAATCAGGTAACGTGATGCCCCCAGTTTTATTTTTTTTCAACATTTCCTTAGTGATTCGGGGTCTCTTCTGATTCCATACAAATTTTAGGATTATTTGCTCCAGCTCTTTGAAAAATACCGGTGGAATTTTGATCGGAATGGCATTAAAAGTATAGATCGCTCTAGGCAGTATAGACATCTTAACAATGTTTATTCTTCCGATCCAAGAGCATGGAATGGTCTTCCATCTTTTTGTGTCTTCTTCAATTTCTTTCGTGAATGTTCTGTAGTTCCTCGAATACAGATCCTTTACCTCTTTGGTTAGGTTTATTCCCAGGTATCTTATGGTTCTTGGTGCTATAGTAAATGGAATTGATTCTCTAATTTCCCTTTCTGTATTTTCATTGTTAGTGTATAAGAAAGCCACTGATTTCCATACATTGACTTTGTATCCTGCCACCTTACTGAATTGTTGTATGAGTTCTAGTAGTTTGGGGGTGGAGTCTTTTGGGTTTTCCATATAAAGAATCATGTCATCTGTGAACAGAGAGAGTTTGACTTCTTCATTGCCAATTTGGATACCTTTTATTTCTCTTTGTTGTCTGATTGCTGTTGCTAGGACTTCTACTACTATGTTGAACAAGAGTGGTGAGAGTGGGCATCCTTATCGTGTTCCTGATCTCAAAAGGAAGTCTGCAAGCTTTTTCCCATTGAGGATATTTGCTGTGGGTCTTTCATAGATTTCATGAAGTTCAGGAATGTTCCCTCTGTCCCTATACTTTGAAGCATTTTAATCAGGAACAGATGTCGGGTTTTGTCAAATGCTTTTTCTGCATCAATTGAGAGGACCATGTGGTTTTTCTCTATTCTCTTATTAATTTGTTCTCTCACATTGATTGATTTGTGAATGTTGAACCATCCTTGTAACCCAGGGATGAATCCCACCTGGTCAAGGTGGATAGCCTTTTTAATGTGCTGTTGGATCCTGTTTGCTAGGATCTTGTTGAGAATCTTAGCATCCATATTCATCAGTGATATTGGTCTGAAATTCTCCTTTTTGGTAGGGTATTTGCCTGGTTTGGGGATCAGGGTAATGCTGGCTTCATAGAAAGAGTCTGGAAGTTTTCCTTCTGCTTCAATTTTTTGAAACAGCTTCAGGAGAATAGGTGTTATTTCTTCTTTGAAAGTTTGGTAGAATTCCCCAGCGAATCTATCAGGTCCTGGGCTCTTGTTTTTTGGGAGGTTTTTGATCACTGCTTCAATCTCGTTACTAGATATCGGTCTATTCAGGTTGTCAATTTCTTCCTGGTTCAATTTTGGGAGTTTATAGTTTTCCAGGAATGCATCCATTTCATCTAGGTTGCTTAGCTTATTGGCATATAACTGTTGATAATAACTTCTGATGATTCTCTCTACTTCCTTGGTGTTAGCTGTGATCTCTCCCTTTTCATTCATAATTTTATGAATTTGGGCTTTCTCTCTTTTCTTTTGGATTAGTGTGGCCAATGGTTTATCAATCTTATTGATTTTTTCAGAAAACCAGCTTCTAGTTTCATTAATACATTATACTGTATCTCTGGTTTCTGTCTTATTGATCTCTGCTCTAATCCTGATTATTTCCCTTCTTCTGTGTGGAGTTGGTTTGATTTGTTGTTGATTCTCCAGTTCTTTAAGGTGTAGAGACAGCTGGTGTATTCTGGATTTTTCTATTTTTTTTTTTTTTTTTTTTTTTTGAGAGAGGCTTGGATGGCTATGTATTTCCCCCTTAGGATCACCTTCGCTGTATCCCACAGGTTTTGGACCAAAATGTCTTCATTCTCATTGGCTTCCATGAATTGTTTCAGTTCTTCTTTGATCTCCTGGTTGATCCAAGCATTCTTAAGCAAGGTGGTCTTTAGCTTCCAGTTGTTTGAGTTCCTTCCGAACTTTTCCTTGTGATTGAGCTCCAGTTTCAAAGCATTGTGATCTGAGAATATGCAGGGAATAATCTCAGTCTTTTGGTATCAGTTGAGTCCTGATTTGTGACCCAGTTTGTGGTCTATTCTGGAGAAGGTTCCATGTGCACTTGAGAAGAATGAGTATTCTGTTGCTTTAGGGTGGAATATCCTGTATATATCTATGAGGTCCATCTGGTCCAATGTGTCATTCAATGCTGTTTCTTTATTGATTTTCTGCTTGGATGATCTGTCTATTACTGAGAGAGGCCTGTTAAGATCTCCTACTATTAATGTATTCGTATCAATATGACTCCTTATCTTGAATAATAGTTTTCTTATGTAATTGGCTGCTCCCATATTGGGGGCATAGATATTTACAATTGTTAGATCATCTTGGTGGATAGTCCCTTTAAGAATTATGTAGTGTCCTTCTTTATCTCTGACTACAGTCTTTAGTTTAAGATCTAATTTATCTGATATGAGAATCGGTACCCCGGCCTTCTTTTGAGGCCCATTGGCATGAAAGATGCTTCTCCACCCCTTCACTTTCAGTCTGGGTGTATCTTTAGGTTCAAAATGGGTCTTTTGTAGACAACATATGGATGGGTCCTGTCATTTTATCCAATCTGCAACCCTGTGTCATTTTATGGGTGCATTTAGGCCATTCACATTGAAAGTGATTATTGATAGATACGTTTTTATTGATATCGTGTTAACTTGAAGTCTTTCTTTCTGTAGATTGTCTCCATATTTCTGTGCAATGCTATTCTTAGGATTTTTCCTCTGTTATAGAACTCCCCTTAATATTTCCTGCAGTGTCGGCTTGGTGGTTGCATACTCTTTGAAGCCTTGATGGTCTTGGAAACTCTTTATCTCTCCATCCATTTTGAATGTCTGTCTGCTGGATAAAGTATTCTTGGCTGCATGTTCTCATTTAGTGCCCTGAATATATCTTGCCAGCCCTTTCTGGCTTGCCAGGTCCCTGTGGACAAGTCTGACATTATTCTGATGGGCTTTCCTCTGTAAGTAAGGAGCCTCTTTGTCCTAGAAGCTTTCAAGAGATTGTATCTACAATTATGATTCCTCAATTTCACTATCAGGTGCCTTGATGTTTTTTTGGAATCTATAATCTTGGGTGGAGACCGTTTGGCCTCTAGTACATGAACGCTGGCTCCATTCGCAAGATTGGGAAAATTTTCATGAAGAACTTGTTCCACTATATCTTCTAGACTTCTTTCTTTCTCCTCCCCTTCAGAGATTCCAATAATTCTGACATTGGAATGTTTCATGGCATCATTTATTTCCCTGATTCTGTTTTCATGGCTTCTAAGCTGTTTGTTCCAGGCTTCCTCCTGATCCTTTCTCTCTGTTTGTCCTCCAGATCACTAATTCTATCTTCTGTCTCAGTTACCCTAGCTTTGAGAGAATTTAGATTAGATTGGAACTCATTGAGAGCATTGTGAACCTCATCCCTGGTAGTTTTCAGTTCTGCCCTAACATTGTGAACATCATCCCTGGCCGCTTTCAGTTTTGCCCTCATCAATTCAGTTTGGTCATCCATGGCTTTCTCCAACCTAGCTATTGCCTGGATAATTGTTAGCCTGAATTTTCTTTCTGACATATTGTCTATGTTGATAGCCATTAGCTCTATTGCAGAAGGCCCATCCTCTGTATTTTTCTTCTTTTGGGCATTCCTCCTCGTAGTCATTTTGGTGAGAGATGACTGAACAGATGTAGCTGGATGTATCGACGGTGGTGCAGTCAAGGTGCACCCTGGCATGCTTCTGAGCAATCAGGATTCCCCACCCAAACGAGAGAATAAAGAAAAGAAAAAGAAAGAGAGAGAGAGAGACAGAGAGAGATAGGAAAAAGAGGGAAGATAAAAGAGAAGGTTCAGCCCAAATGGGCCCCAAGGTAAGATTTATGAAGTATACAAACAAAAAGAGACAAAAAGACTGATAAAAGTATATGACAAGAAAAAAAAAAACATGTATATATAAATATAAAAGCACATAAAGGAAGAACCTCATGAAAAAGAACCCGAAGTATAAGATTTATATACTATCAGGACAAACAAAAATACACAGAAACACTGGCGGAAGAAAAAGATGGGAGAGTAGTTATAAATTCTCATTGTGGGTGAGGAAGGTTGTTTTGATTCTTCCTCGATGTATCTTGATATCTTTGTTAAAGGACTCAACTTTCCTAAGAAAAAGGGGGATTAAAAATTGGTTTACCTATAGGGGTAGCATTGATTGGGGAAAGGGGACTACCTTGAAGTTTAACTCTATATGAATATTAGAAAATAAAAATAAAAAAGGAATAAATTAGACTAAACTAAAATTTAAAAAAAATTAAAAAAAATAGAAATGCAAAAGAAAAACACAGGTGTATGTATCAAAAAGTTCAGGTTAGAAGGTTATTATGGAATTTGATGTACTGGACATCTCACTGTGATGGTAAATAGGTTAAAAATTATGTATATATATAAAAAAATGAACCAGAATAGTGGGAACGAGTTAAAAATAAAAGTTGTCCTAGGAAGTGGTGGTTGTTCTCTTATAGTCTTTTTTTTTTTTTTTTTCCTGGTTGGTTTTCTGGGGGAGGTGCCTGCCATGTGGGTTTTCAGTCAATGATGTTCCCTGAGTTAAGTCCTCCCTCCCCCCCTCAAGGGGGTGGGCTCTGAGGAAACTGTTTTTTTCAGGCTTTTGTTCTCTGGAGGTTTTTATGTTTGTTCACTTTTTTTTTTTTCTCTCGCCTTGACTGCTTTTGATGGTTTTTGTAGGTTTAGAGGAAAGCAAACTGCAGCCTGACCTCCCTCTCAGAGAGAAGCCTCAGTCTGGTCCCCTGTGGGTGCTGCAGAGCCCATATAAATTTCCCCCTTGGCCACAGTTGCGGTCCCTGGGGACAAAGGATCCTCTGCTTGTACCCAAAACCATGGTGGCAGCGGCTGTCTGGGCAGCTCCAGACCGCCAGAGAGGTTCCAAGCAGCGATTGCACACTGAGATTTTCCCATTGGCCCAGGCTGGGAGTGCCTGGTCTTTCCTGGTCTGAGAGCACCAGGCTGGTGCCTGCGTCCACCTCTCTCAGGATAGGGTTTGGGGCGCGCGCATCTCAGGCTCTGTTAGCATGGCGTGGCATTCTGTGTCTGGCAAGGCTCCCAGCCTCTCACAGGAGCCGGACCCCATGCATTCTCAGGCGAGCTGGCGGCTCAGGGTCCAAGACCTGGTTTCTCTGCTGCACTCTCTCCGGCTCAGCACCAGGGGAGGCTGTCCTGGGTCCGGGGACTTAATCCCCTGTCCCTAGCCACCCCGCTTCCCACAACTTCCCCCCACCCACCGCGATCCTTTGCTCTGAGTGCTTTCAACCAGTCTCCAAGTTAATGCTGGTCCCCAGATGCAGGGCACTCTCGTATTAGGGGTATTACTTTCCAATCAGTCACCTTTGGTGGCTCTCTCCTCCTTTTGTTTATCTTCTGATATCAGTCCGATGTTCCCACTCTGCTTTACCTGCCCACTGGCGTCTTCTGCCCCTGTAGAGATCCAGACGTATATAATTCTGATCTCAGGCTGATTTCATGGGTGATTGGAGTTCTTTGGTAGGTAATCAGCTCACTTTATGGTACAGGTTGAAATGGCGCCTCCTCCTACTTCCCTGCCATCTTGTCTCCCCCCGACTCTTGTTCTTTTAATTTTTTTTTAGCCTACTTACATTACAACTAGAGGTTTAATACAACATATTCCATAATAATTTTTAACTTTTTTCATACATGTTTTTTTTTTAATATACACATAGATATAATCTTCAAGGTGATCCTTTTTCCCTATTCAATACTACCCCTATATATAAACCAGTTTTAATTTCCCTGTATCTCTGCAAAGTTGAGTCTTTTAACAAAGATCAGCTACACCCAGGAAGAACTGAAATAACCTTCCCACTCACACTGAGGGTTTATAACCACTTTCCCATCTTATTCTTCTGTCAGTGTTTCCGTGTATTTGTTTTTTTTTTGTACTATATAAATCTCATTCTTGGGGTTCATTTGGGCTGGGTTCTTTTTTTATGTTTTCCTTATCTTTTACTTCTGTCAGTCATTTCTTTCATCTGTTTTTGCTTATGTACCTTATAAATCTTACTTTTGGTGCTCATTTTGGCTGGGTTTTCTCTCTCTCTCTCTCTCTTTTTTTTCTTTTTTCTTTCTTTTTGGTGGTGACTTCCAATTGCTCCCAAACTTTCCAGGGTGCACCTTGCCTGGATCATGGTTGATATATTCAGCTATACATCTCCTTAATCTCACCAAAATGACTAGGAGGAGGAACACCCAACAGAGGAAAAATTCAGAGACTGTGCCCTCTGCCATAGAACTACTGATATGGACATAAACAGTATGTTGGAAAAGGAAGTCAGGGTAACAATTTTCCAGGCAGTGGCTAGGTTGGAGAAGACCATTAGTGGCAACATACAATCGCTAAGGGTGGAAATGAGGGCTGATCAGGCAGTACTAAAAATGCTATCAATGACATCCAATCTAATCTGAATACTCTAATGGCTAGGGTAACCTGAGGCAGAAGATCAAATTAGTGATCTTGAAGACAAAATGATAGAAAAGAAGGATCAGGAGGAGGTCTGGAACAAAGAGTTTAGAAGCTGCAAAAACAGAATTAGGGAAATAAATGATGCCATGGAACATTCCAACATCAGAATTATTGGGATACCTGAGAGGGCGGAGAAAGAGCAAAGACTAGAAGATACAGTTGAACAAATTCTGGATGAAAATTGACCTAATTTGGGGAATGGAATGGAACAAGTGTCCATGTCCTAGAGGCAGAAAGGATATACCCCTCCAGATCAACAAGTGTAGAAAGACCTCCAGACACTTAATTGTGAAATTCATGAATCATAATTTCAGACAAGAGGTCTTAAGGGAAGCTAGTGGGAAGAGATTTCTTATGTACAGATGAAGGACCATCAGAATAATGTCAGACCTGTCCAAGAAACCTGGCAAGACAGAAAGGGCAGGCAAGACACATTCAGGGCATTAAATGAGAAGAACATTCAGTCAAGGATACTCTATCCAGCAAGGTTGAAATTCAAAATGGATCAAGAGATAAAGAGTTTCTAAGACTGGCAAGGTTTATAAGAGCATGTGACCACCAAGCCAGCACTATAAGAAATTACAAGAAATATTAAGGGGGGCTCTATAAAAGAAAAAAGAATCCAAGAGTGACATAGAACAGAAATTTATAGAGACAATCTATAAAAACAAGAACTTCACAGGCAGCATGATGTGAATGAAAACTCATCTTTCACTAATCACTCTCAATGTGAATGGCCTAAATGCTCCCATAAAATGGCACAGGGTTGCAGGCTGGATAAAATGAGAGGACCTGTCCATATGCTGTCTACAAGAGACCCATTTGGAACCAAAGATACATCCAAACTGAAAGTGAAGGGACGGAGAACCATCTTTCATGCTAATTGGCCTCAAAAGAAAGCTGGGGTAGTGATTCTCATAACAGATAAAGTAGATTTTAAGCTAAAGACTGTAGTCAGAGATACAGAAGGACACTACATCATTCTTAAAGGGTCTATCCACCAAGAATCTCTAACAATTGTAAATATTTATGCCCCCAATATGGGAGTAACCAACTACATAAACCAACTGTTAATAAAAAAAGAGTCATATTGATATGAACACATTAATTGTAAAGGATCTTAACTTGCCACTCTCAGTAATAGACAGATCATCTAAGCAGAATATCAATAAAGAAATAAGAGCTTTGAATGACACACTGGACCAGAAGGACCTCATAGATATATACAGAACATTCTACCCTAAAACAACAAAATACTCACTCTTCTCGAGTGCACATGGAACTTTCTCCAGAATAGATCACATACTGGGTCACAAATCAGGACTCAGCTGACACCAAAAGACTGAAATTATTCCCTGCATATTCTCAGACCACAATGCTTTGAAACTGGAGCTCAACCACAAGAAAAAGTTTGGAAGGAATACAAATAGTTGGAAGCTAAAGGCCATCCTGCTCGAAAGCATTTGGATCAACCAGGAAATCAAAGAGGAACTTGAACAATTCATGGAAACCAGTGAGAATGAAGACACATCAGTCCACGACCTATGGGATATGGCAAAGGTGATCCTAAGGGGGAAATACATAGCTATCCAAGCCTCATTCAAAAAAATTGAAAAATCTTGAATACACCAATTCTCTCTACACCTTAAAGAACTGGAAAATCAACAAATTAAGCCAAACCCATGCATAAGAAGGGAATTAATTAGTATTAGAGCAGAGATCAATGAGTTATAGAGATATAGTAGAACACATCAACAAAACTAGAAGCTGGTTCTTTGAAAGAATCAATAAGATTGATAAGCCACTGGCCAAATTAATCCAAAAGAAATGAGAGAGGACCCAAATTAATAAAATTATAAATGAAAGGGGGGAGATCACGACTAACATCAAGGAAATAGAAACAATCATCAGAAATTATTATCAACAGTTATATGCCAATAAGCTAAGTGACCTAGAAGAAATGGATGCATTCCTGGAAACCTATAAACTTCCAAAACTGAAATAGGAAGAAATTGACAACCTGCATAGACCAATATCTAGTAGTGAGATTGAAGCAGTGATCAAAAACCTCCCCAAAAAACCAAAAGTCCAGGACTTGATGGATTCTGTGGGGAATTCTACCAAACATTCAAAGAAGAAATAATACCTATTCTCCTGAAACTGTTTCAAAATTAGAAACAGATGGAAAACTTCCAGACTCTTTTCTATGAAGCCAGCATTATCTGGATCCCCAAACCAGGCAAATATCCCATCAAAAAGGAGAATTTCAGATGAATATCCCAGATGAATATGGATGCCAAGATTCTCAACAAGATCCTAGTTAATAGGGTCCAACAGTACATTAAAAAGATTAACCACCATGACCAGGTGGGTTTTATCCCTGGGATGCAAGGGTGGTTCAACATTCACAAATCAATCAATGTTATAGAACAAATCAATAAGAGAGAAGAACTACATGGTCCTCTCAATTAATTCAGAAAAATGCATTTGATAAAATACAGCATCCATTCCTGACTAAAACTCTTCAATGTATAGGGATAGAGAGAATAGTCCTCAACTTCATAAAATCTATGAAAAGTCCACAGCAAATATCATTCTCAATGGGGAAAAGCTGACAGCCTTCCCTTTGAGATCAGAAACATGACAAGGATGCCCACTCTTGCCACTGTTGTTCAACATAGTACTAGAAGTCCTAGCAACAGCAATCAGACAACACAAAGAAATAAAAGGTATTCAAATTGGCAAAGAAGAAGTCAAACTCTCTCTCTTCACAGATGATATGATACTTTACAAGAAAAATCCAAAAGACTCCACCCCCATACTACCAGAACTCATATAGCAATTCAGTAATGTGCAGAAATACAAAATAAATGCACAGAAATCAGTTGCTTTCTTATACACTAACAATGAAAATATAAAAAGGGAAATGAGAGAATCAATTCCATTTACTATAGCACCAAGAACCGTAAGATACCTTGGAATAAAACTAACCAAAAAGTTAATGGGTATGTACTCAAAGAACTACAGAATGCTCATGAAAGAAATTGAAGAAGACGGGAAAAGATGGAAAAGCATTCCCTGCTCAGGGATCGGAAGAATAAACATTGTTAAACTGTCTATATTGCCCAGAGCAATCTATACTTTCAATGCCATCCTGATGAAAATTCCACTGGCATTTTTCAAAGTTCTGGAACAAACAATCTTAAACTTTGTATGGAACCAGAAGAGACACTGCATTGCTAAGGAAATGTTGAAAAAGAAAAACAAAGCTGGGGCATCATGTTGCCTGATTTCAAGTTTACTACAAAGCTGTGATCTCCAAGACGTAATGGTACTGGTGCAAAAAAAGACACATAGACCAGTGGAACAGAGTAGAGAGTCCAGATATGGACCGGCAACTCCATGATCAAATAATCTTCGACAAAGCAAGAAAAAATATCCAGTAGAAAAAAGACAGTCTCTTCAATAAATGGTGCTGGGAAAATTGGACAGCTATGCATAGAAGAATGAAACTGGACCATTCACTTACACCATACACAAAGATAAACTCGAATTGGCCCTATGCCCCCAGTGTTCATAAGAACAATATCCACAATAGCCAAACTGTGGAAAGAGCCAAGATGCCCTTCAACAGATGAATGGATAAAGAAGATATGGTCCATATATACAATGGGATATTCTGCCTTCATCAGAAAGGACGAATACCCAAATTAGTATCAACATGGACAAGACTGGAAGAGATCATGCTGAGTGAAATAAATCAAGAAGAGAAAGTCAATTATCATATGGTTTCCTTTACTTGTGGAGCATAAGGAATAACATGGAGGACATTAGGAGAATGAAAGAAAAAGTGAATTGGGGGAATTGGAGGGGGAGATGAACCATGAGAGACTGTGGGCTCTGAGAAACAAACTGAAGGTTTTGGAGGGGAGGGGAGTGGGGGGATGGATGACCCAGCCTGGTGGTGAGCCTGGTGGGTATTAAGGAGGGCACATATTGTATGGAGCACTGGGTGTGGTACATAAACAATGAATCTTGGAACTCTGCAAAAATAAAATAAAATAAAATAAAATAAAAATAAATATATTATGTATTTATAGCACTTAAATATGGTTTATAATAACAATTCACAGTATGTGTTTATATTAAATATACTAAGTAACACATTTTAAGCTATATTTTGCTGGGATTGGTAATTTACCTCTTTGAATATGGGAAAATATAAATATTTATGTCAACAAAATAGATAATGTGCCTGCTGGCTGTAGAACAATGGCAGGAAAGAAATACTTGCATAGAAAGTGAAGGAGACAAATCAAAGGAAGGCATTTGAGACTGACTGCTACAACTACTGTTCTTGGAATGAGCCTGTGCCTGTATCACACCTTCAAGATGCATGTAGGGAACAGATTGACCTACCTGTGATGTTCACTGCAGTATTTTTCTCACTATGGTATAGTATCTAGCAAAATTAAGACACTTTTATATTAAACACATATTTTTTGAAAAAGTATACAATATATTATTAGAGCACATACAATTATCCAGCTATCTTGAAAACATGAGGATGTCTAAAATAGACTATGAATTCCTTAGGACTACGAGTATTTTATCTACTCAAAGCTTTTGTTAAATATTGAGTGTGGACATGAATTTATTTTATATTAAAATGAAACTTAAAAAATGAGAAAGTAGCATCTGGATGGTTAGTATTTGTAGATTAATGGCATTAGGAAAACCAACATGATTTGTAGAATTTTATAAATTAATGGATTAAATAATCATTATGCGATTTTGATTCAGTCAACCACAAACTCAAGATTGTTATAATTTTCCCACAAGTAGATAAAAAATCGCAATAGGAAATAAAAAAACCCAACACCCTACAGTTCACAGTGAAATTAAGAAAGAGTAAATGTATGAACATTTTGCTACTGAGAACTCTGATCCAGAAAGAAAACAAACATTAATTCCATTAAAGGAGGCTTCTACCAATACAATATGGGTAAGTGATAGACCAAATAGAACAAGAACATGCTTACCAGGAAAGGAAACTACTTACTGGGGAAAACCACATCACTTTAAGAATCCAAATTGTAAGAGCAAAATTCACGAGGAGGATGATGAGTAAAAGAAGAACAAATAAGTAGAGACAACGCTTTCTCCAGCCATAAATGCCAATTTTGTAGACACACTGGTTCTCTGGCCTCTGTATATGGGTGCCTTCTGTGGTTGTAGTGTACTGTTCACGGACCATCTGCCACGGGGTAGGGGGAGGGTGGGAGAAGGAACAGGGAACGGGTGAGGTAGAGAGGGAGGGTCAGAGAGACACAGAGACAGAGAAGGAGGGAGAGAAAGGGAGAGAAGGAGTGTAGAGAGATAGGGAGGAGAAGAAGGAGCGGGAGAAGGTGAGAGAGGGAGGGACAAAGAAATAGAAACAAAGAACTTTTTTGTCAATACTGATTTACTACAAGTCCCACAAGATAATACTTTTTGCCCCAATAATAAATTTTCAAAATTAAGATGAGTTTTAAAAAGAACTGAATGTTACTTTGAAATATATCATTATTTCAAGCACAGAGTGATATTTTCTCTATCATTCAAAATAGTTTAGATACAACCAATTCATCTGAAATCCAGTGACCATATTTTCACATTTTAATCAATACATTTTATATGTATAGTCAACTTTCAAAATTCTGCAGGGTTAGACTTGGAATTGAAGCATCAACCTAAAATAATCAACTTACCAAGTTTTTAAAAGATTCAGTGGGAGGAAAATCAAGCTGATATCTACATATCTTTCTAAAATGGAATCCAGTTATTTAGTTTTTATGTCAAATAATTAAATCACATCTTTCTTCATTTGCTAAATTACTCAGAATTAAGAGCTCTCTTCATTTTTGCTTATAATAAAGTTCCCCAGTATTAACCAACTTCCAAAACAATCAGAAGGTATACATGCATACAAATGTTTATAAGTACTCACTGTTTTATGTAAATTACACTAAGTTTTCATAACAATTTCAACTCTATGAGGAAATTTTAAAGAATTATTCATTATTTCACTTCACAACAGAAGAAAGAAGAAAGTGTTTTTTTGTTTGTTCTTTTTTTAGATTTTATTTATTTATTTGGCAGAGAGAGAGACAGTGAGAGAGGGAACACAAGCAGGGGGAGTGAGAGAGGGAGAAGCAGCTCCCCGCTGAACAAGGAGCCTGATGTGGGGCTTGATTCCAGGACCCTGGGAACATGACCTGAGCCAAAGGCAAATGCTTAATGACTGAGCCACCCAGGCACCCAAAAAAGTTGTTTTAATTTATAAAGTGAAGATTAGAGTTTACAAAGACTTTCCTGATTGTAAATGCAGTAAAATGATAAATCAGAACATAAAATATTCTCTAGGAATTTTTTTAATGCAAAGGTCTTACGTTTATTTGTAGGAATGGTTTGGAAGTGTCCTTATTAAAATAAGTCATAGTCTGAAATAATTATTTAAAAACAATTGGATTTTCCTACATTCTTTTTTTTTTTTTTTTTTTTTTATAAACATATATTTATTTTTTCCCCAGGGGTACAGGTCTGTGAATCTCCAGGTTTACACACTTCACAGCACCCACCATAGCACATACCCTCCCCAATGTCCATAACCCCACCCCCCCTCTCCCAACCCCCCTCCCCCCAGCAACCCTCAGTTTGTTTTGTGAGATTAAGAGTCACTTATGGTTTGTTTCCCTCCCAATCCCAACTTGTTTCATTTACTCTTCTCCTACCCCATTAACCCCCCATGTTGCATCTCCTCTCCCTCATATCAGGGAGATCATATGATAGTTGTCTTTCTCTGATTGACTTATTTCGCTAAGCATGATACCCTCTAGTTCCATCCACGTCGTCGCAAATGGCAAGATTTCATTTCTTTTGATGGCTGCATAGTATTCCATTGTGTATATATACCACATCTTCTTTATCCATTCGTCTGTTGATGGACATCTAGGTTCTTTCCATAGTTTGGCTATTGTAGACATTGCTGCTATAAACATTCGGGTGCATGTGCCCCTTCGGATCACTGGATTTTCCTACATTCTAATTGATTATATAAAACTGTGCTATTCATTACATAGGATTTCTAATACTCAGGATAATCTACATGATTCAAAAACCTAAATGCTTACTGATGTCCTAACTGGCATAAGTTATTTGCTCATTTCTTTGAGGTCCTCAGTCTTCTTTACAGTAGAGTCTGCCTCACGAACACAGTTGCTTCAAAGTCCTAGGAGTCATCCTTGCTTCTTCTCTTTTCCCTTCAGACTTCTTACATTTTATCAGCTCTGCCTTAACCTGTATCCTGAGTCTGTCCACTCCTCTTGCCCCCATACTAGTTCAAGCCTCTACAAACTCTCTTATGGAACCAGTTTCCCTGTTTTCCTTTCAGAAACCATGCTCTACCCAGCAGCCAAATATGTAAAATGTAAGCAAGTTCCTATCATTCTGTTCTTTCAAACTTTCTAAAGGCTCTTCCCCACACTGAGAGTATCTGAGCTCCTCTGTCACTGGCTAGACCCTTCATGAAGGGCCTTGGTTTACTTCTTCAACATCATCTACTAGCATTTTGTCTTTACTTGCAATACTCCATCTACTCTTTAAGCGACCAAGTTAACTCACCTTAGGACCTCTGTCCTGGGCATTCTCTCCACCTGAAACACCCTGCTGGCTCCTTCTTAGCCTTCAGTGGCAGCTCACGTGTCATTTCCTCAAAGATGCCTTCTCTGGGCACTCAGGTCATGTATCATCACCTCCCGCTATTACATTTATTTCAATGCGCTTGTCATTATCTGTACTAATGGTGGCAACTCCAAAACTTCTGTGAAGCACAGGCTGAGAGACTGCAGTTGTATCAGGAAGGGTGACCAGGGAGTCTGAATTTATAGCAAGTGCACTATTTTATAATGTCATTACGGATCAGTAAAAACAGCAGCTTTCCAAGAATGCTATGTGTACACGGGCTTTCCAAATGCTATGTATTTCTATTCCTACATAGAGTTTCCTATTCCTGGTGTAACATATTGTCACAAATCTGGTGGCTTAAACCAACACAATTTTATTATCTTACAGTTTTGAGGGTCAGAAGTCCAAAAATGGGTCTTTGGGGGCTAAAAAATCAAAGTGTGGGCAGGTTTGTATTCCTTCTGGAGGGTGTAGGGAAAATCTGTTCCTTCTTTTCTCCAGCTTCCAGAGGCTGCCCACACTCCTTGGCTACAACCTTTATTTGTGTTGTCTAGGCTCCTTCTCTGACTCTGACCCTGCTATTTCCTCTTCATAAGGACCTCGTGATTACACTGGGCCCACCTGGGGAATCCAGGACAATCTCCCCATCTCAAAAGCCTTAACATAATCACAACTGTAAAATCCCTTCTACCATGTAAGTTTCCAGGGATTAGGACACGAACCTATTTTGAAGTCATTATTCTACCTTTCATAGAAAGTTTTGTTCACACTTACATAAAATGGGGAGAACCTTAATATCCATTTAAGATCTTTTTGTTATGGCTTACAAGGGAGCCAGTAGCAATTCTGTGATGAGGGTAGACCTTAACTCCCTCTAATTCCGTCTTTGGAATCTGTTTCGATTATTCACCTGTTTATAGACTCTTCCTCCTTCGAATGTAAACTCTATGTGAGTCTTGTCCATTGCTATGTCCCTAAAACAGTGTAACTGACAAATAATAGGCACACAGTAGAGGTCTTAAGTGAACGAGTGAGTGAAAAAATGGAAAGAAATAACTATTGAACTTGAAAAACACTAATTGAGCTATCTACCTGCCAGGGACAATGATAGCAAATGGGGCTAGATAGTATGACTGAGTCCTCTGAGTTAAAGACTAAATAAAACAATGTATGACTTATGAACATACTGAATACATTAAGAAAAGATTTAGTAGTTGTGGCCCAACACTCTACTTAAACAATGACTGTGGATGAGGAGCTAATACCACGGGGGATCCAGGCTAAGTAGACAGAAATAAAACCGCTGTCTCTGTTAAAGTATTTTCAGAAAAGACCTATTGGAAAGAAGACTAATAATATAGAAAATGAGGTCTCTAGGATTTTATTACTGAAAGAATACTAACAAAGACAAACTATATAAAAACCAGTCTGTGGCTCCTGAGAATAGCGATTCTGCTTTTACCACCATATGCCCTGGCAGACCGCAGAAATTTCACAAATATCTACAGCCCCAGCTCCATTTCTCCACTCCTGCTCCCACCAAAACTCCTTGAGTGTGTTGACTCTACCCACTATCTCTCTATGTGTCTTCCTTCTCTCTAGAACTCAATTCCTGACAGGCTTCCACACCCACCACCCACTGAACTTGATTTTGTAATAAGACCCCAATGACCTCCATGTTGCTAAGCAAAGTGTGCGTTCATATGTCCTCAGGTCAGCACATGCCAAATAGTCATCACCTCCACTTCCACTAGGTTTCCAGGAACCCTCATTGCAATGGCAATTGCTTCTTATTATCACTTGCTGCTTCCTCATCTCCCAGCCTCAAACTCAGCCCTTAGACTACTTCTCTTCATTTGTACTTACCCCCAGTTGGAGATGCATCTTTTTTTTTTTTTAAAGGTTTATTTATTTACTTTAGGGAGGGAAAGAGAGGGAGGGACAGAGAGAGAGAGAACACGAGTGGGGGAGGGCCAGTGGGAGAGAAGCTTGGTGGGGAGTCTGACGCATCACCGATGCGTCATCACCGATGACGCATCATGACCTGAGCTGAAACCAACAGTTGTATGCTTGACTAAGAGAGAGAGAGAGAGAGAGAGAGAGAATATGGTGGGGATGGGCAAGGACAGGGAGAGAGAAGCTCTAGCAGACTCCAGTGCAAGTGTGGAGCCCAATGTGGGGCTGGATCCCACCGCCCTGGGATCATGACCTGAGATGAAACCAACAGTCAGATTCTTAACCAACTGAGCCCCCCAGGTGTCCCGTGAGTTACCCCACTTTTGTGCACCTACTTTGCTGACTGCCTAAGAGTCTGGATCCCATTTCCTCAGGTGAACATACTGACTCCAGGCTCACCTTCAGAAGCTAGTGATCTGCTTTCTTGTCCTTCCAGATTTGAGCTCTAGTTACCACTACTTCTGCTCTCACATCTGTTTTTTTCCCCAGTTGTCTTTCTCACTCTATCATGTTTTATGACTGACCACTTTAAGGATTTTGGTTAACCTGCTATTGCTATTACTGTGTTGATTATGCTGAATAAACAAGGATTTTACTCTAGACAGGCATGATTTAAATGGCTAGGTGGAACACTCAATTTAAATTTTTTCTGAAAAATCAACTTTGTTATTTAATAAATTATTAGCTTATATTCCTCTTGGAGGCTTTTATTTTTATTTATTTATTTTATTTGACACAGTGTATCAGGTTTTTGCTAAAAGAGACTTTCAGAGGCTATCTGGTTCAGTTAGCTTCCTTTAGATATTTATTATCATCAGCACTGGGAAGGGTACCAATTCTTCAGCATGTTAAGTCAGACAACAGCAAAATAGCATTCATGCTGGCAAGAAATTGCACTGGGGCAATGTAGAGGACTTTGTGAGCTATTAACAAGCCCTTTACTAAGAAATTCATGAAATACTGCTTTATTTTAGAACTTAAAATCTGTATTCTAAGAAAGAATTTTGAGTTTTACTACATGTTGAATAAAAATTACCTTTGGAGAGCACTTTATTTTAAAAAGTAATACATGTTATTAAGGCATCAGGGTGGCTCAGATAATTAAACCTCTCCCTTTGGCTCAGGTCATGATCCCAGCATCCTGGGATTGAGCCCCACATCGGGTTCCTTGCAATGTGGGGAAACTGCTTCTCTCTCCCTCTGCCTGCTGCTCCCCCTGCTTGTGCATGCTCTCTCTCTGTCAAATAGATAAATAATAAATAAATAAATAAATAAATAAATAAAAGTAATTTTCTTTAAAAAAAAATTACTTCATCAAAATCAAAAGCTTCTGCACAACAAAGGAAACAGTCAACAAAACAAAGAGGCAACCCATGGAATGGGAGAAGATATTTGCAAATGACAGCACAGACAAAAGGTTGATATTCAGGATCTATAAAGAACTCAAACTCAACACACACAAAACAGATAATCATATCAAAAAATGGGCAGAAGATATGAACAGACACTTCTCCAATGAAGACATACAAATGGCTATCAGACACATGCAAAAATGTTCATCATCACTGGCCATCAGGGAGATTCAAATTAAAACCCCATTGAGATACCACCTTACACCAGTTAGAATGGCCAAAATTAGCAAGACAGGAAACAACATGTGTTGGAGGGGATGTGGAGAAAGGGGAACCCTCTTACACTCTTGGTGGGAATGCAAATTGGTGCAGCCACTTTGGAGAACAGTGTGGAGATTCCTCAAGAAATTAAAAATAGAGCTTCCCTATGACCCTGCCATTGCACTACTGGGTATTTACCCCAAAGATACAGATGTAGTGAAAAAAAGGGCCATCTGTACCCCAATATTTATAGCAGCAATGGCCACGGTTGCCAAACTGTGGAAAGAACCAAGATGCCCTTCAATGGATGAATGGATAAGGAAGATGTGGTCCATATACACTATGGAGTATTATGCCTCCATCAGAAAGGATGAATACCCAACTTTTGTAGCAACATGGACAGGCCTGGAAGAGATTATGCTGAGTGAAATAAGTCAAGAAGAGAGAGTTAATTATCATATGGTTTCACTTATTTGTGGAGCATAACAAATAGCATGGAGGACAAGGGGAGTTAGAGAGGAGAAGGGAGTTGAGGCGAATTGGAAGGGGAGGTGAACCATGAGAGACTATGGACTCTGAAAAACAATCTGAGGGTTTTGAAGGGGCGGGGGGTGGGAGGTTGGGGGAATCAGGTGGTGGGTATTGGAGAGGGCACAGATTGCATGGAGCACTGGGTGTGGTGCAAAAACAATGAATACTGTTACACTGAAAATAAATTAAAACAAACAAACAAACAAAAAACACAAACTGGGAAATACCAGGAGAGGACACAGATAGTGGTTTCAAATTTTGTTAAATTACAACAGGATGTTCTCTTATGAACATTTGTATTCTATTGTAAAAGGTAAAAACATGATCAATTTGTGTATGTATGAAAGAAATAAGTACTAATAAAAATGAATGTTAGTTGATAAAAGTAAAAATAAATAAATATAAAAAAATAATTTATGTCATTAAAAAACTCATACCTCTTTCCCTATTAACCATCTCTCAAAGTTGTTGATGGTACACTTAATTTTGATGGGCTTTTAATGCTTCTCTCAAATACAGTTATCAACATTTTGATAGAGAGGGATTCAGACATAAAGTGTAGTTTTGTATAAATATCTTTACGCAGTTTTTATGCCCTTTGAATTCATGGTTCCCTATTTCTTATTTAAAATAAAGCCACCTTACAGATAGGAATTCTGTCTTCTATATTCTTTGATTCTTGCCATGGGACACAACATAGTGAACTGAGCACTGTGTCTACTAAATAGATGTCGTTCAATGACATTTCAAGGGTCTTAATTTCAAGGGTCCTTTATTGACATGCCTAATTTGAATAAGCTATTGCCAGGAGTTTGAGACACAGAAATCATAAATACATGGATGATGTTGAAAAGGAGCCAATATGATTTTTTTTAAAAGTATGTTTGAAAAGAACTTAACAGACCCTTTAGAAATGAGAAATTCAGTTCTGTTTTAAAATTCAAAAATGAGTTATGTAGCTTGAAGTTTTCAGACATATAAAGTACATGTCTTGTGTGTATCTAACAGATATGTAAGAAATCTTAGAAAACATGAGAGCATGGTAAAGATAGGAGAAATGTGAAGGGAAATCTGAAGGCTGAGATGGTCTACATGTGTTCCACTGGAGCTCCAGGGGAGTAACTGGAGAAAATAGTGGAAAGACAATGATTAAAGGGTAACTGTGAAGAAATTTCTCTAACTGAAGATAAATTAGGCTGAAAACAGATACTGACTCCTGAGCTGGATAAAGTAATTGAAATGTATTAAATAATTCTGAATCTGGAGAACACCAAAAACAAAGAAACCTCATGATAAGCATGGGTCCCAGAGTTCAACCCTATAAACATAGTCATGCTGCAAAATTAATGAACTCACCCCAATAAGGGCCTATATATCAGAGGGTCTGGCAAAGAGTTCAGATCCATCCTTTCACCAGCCAGCACTTCTGGGTAGGGAACCTGTTGGGAATGATCCTGAGCCCTCGGGCCTACATAGTGATTCCAAGAAGGAAGGGAAGGAGGAAGGAGCAGTGATTCAAAGAATGTCCCAGTTAACCTAGTCTCAGAAGAGTAATCTAGATTATTGGTGATAGGGGCCACATTTACTGGTGTTGCTTATTTCCAGCCCAACACACATGTCACCACCCATCCTTTTACTCCAAAGGAGATGAAAACTTCAGCTACCCCTCAACAATGGGGCAGGGGCAGAGGACAGGTGCCATCCATCATTTAAGTTATATCTGAACTCGCATAATCACAGGCACATTATGGTGGGGTATTGCTGTAACACTACAAATATAAAATTAGAGTCACAAGGAAGCTGTAGAAATGCTAGACTTAAATGCATCTAACAAACACCCTGAAATACCTTTATGTATATCTATTCATTTGCATACATGACATAAAAACTGAATAAATTTTAAAAATAATGAAACAAGCCATTATCATAGTGGAAGATTTTAGCATACCTCTATTGCTAGATCAAGCCCTCTAAAATGAGTGGCACTATATAAAACTTCAAAAATATAATTAAAAAGTATTTAAACGGACGTGTATAGAGCCCAACTGGGAAGTGCATATTCTTTACAAGCATACTTGTAACAGTTGCAAAATCTGATAACATACTACTTCACAAGGAAGTATGAAGAAATGCCACTGGATTTGAGTCACACAAATTCTTTGCTTTATTGATAATAGAGTAAAATTAGAAGTGCATTACGCAATAATGGATAAAGCAAAAACCAAAGACTCTGAAATGTATTACAAGGACTGGGGTCGTGGCTTGATGATCACACTCATTCCAACACACACAGATGATTCTGATTGCTGCCATAACCATGAGGAAGGGGTGAAGGAGGTCCAATGCACACAGCTCCCCCCTGGCCATCTTCATTTCTCCAAGGAAGATTCATCTGAGTGTTAGGGATGGAGCTCTGCTTTGAGTTACGTCCTGCCAGGCCACAGCGCATGCTGACTGGGGGGGCTTTCCAAACCTCTAATAGCACCCATCATGTCAATTGAAAAACTGCAAGCAAATTATTTTTTACAGTCTCAAAATTGCCTTTCATATCATAAAATATAGCTCTGATGTCCAAGCAGCATAATTTCTTATCATGCAGCATATACTATCATGTTACATTATCCATTAAAATGACAAGGCAGCTCACAAGAATGGTCAACAGCAAGACTGCATAAACATGACCAGAAGGAGTCATGCACACGTAACAGGCAATCACTGAGTCTGCATTGGACAAATGAATGTATAGAGAGGGTCACTTACTGGATATGAAGCACAGTTTGAAAGCAGTTTGCTTCAGTATGAAAAATGAGATCATGACAAAAGGACAAATAGAGAAAGGAGAACAGAGTCTAAAACAAACCCCCACAGAGAGGTGATAAATGAGTAAATGAAAAGTGAGAAATAAGAGCTATCCAGTATATATGGGACACTCTTCCAGGGAAGGAGGAAGTTAGTGTGCTTATCAGTTAAAGGGGACTAGGTCATGCTCTCACTGAGAACCATGGGACAGAAGAGTTCTCCCTCCATTTGCTTTCAAACTTCCAAAAGATAGCTAATTCCCATGTTAATTAGCTAATTCTCACTATTTCCAGCCTCCCTGTTTGCATATAACTCACATCACTCTGACTAGGTGCAAATGGTTAGGAAAACAAAGAGTAATGGGGAGGAGTCTGCCCCAAGAAAAATTCAATGGTTGATAATAAGTTGGAGAAAATTTTTGTCTTAAAGATAAGACAAGGTTGTTACCATTAAAAAAAATACAAATAATCCAATAACACCGGAGCAAAACCATGCACATACACCAAAGAACCATTAATGACGAACAATACCCACAGTAAAAAGGTTCAACTTTTTCACTGCGAACCAAGGGAATGCAGATAAACATGAGTGCTGGAGCTGTTTGCAAAGACTAAGGGAGATTTAAACAGCGATAGTAGCCAGTATCAGCAAAGTGTTTGAGAAAAGAGCATGGTACCCCTCTGCTGGTGAGCTTGAAAGCGAACAGGTACTTGGCACTATGTACCAAGGACCTCAAACAAAGACAGTAATTTTAATTCTGGAAACTTAGTCCAAAAAAATAATTAGGAATGAAAATGAAGATGGATGTTTCAGGATATGTATTGCAGCATAATCTATCATAGTGAAAAACTGGACAATAAATGATGAAAAGGAAGGAATCCATTGGATTCTTACAGTATGACAGAATTAACTGCTGGACATGAAACAATATCCAAGGGAAATGTTAATGAAAGAGTATTAAATGAAAAAGAATACTGAAATACATATTAAAATGTAAATGCATAGAAAAAAGTAAAATTTAAAAATGGTTAATAATAATTTCCCCTACACTTTTTTCATTGAAAATTGCATTTCCCAAATGTTTTTCTCTATTTTTTCAGAGTTACAGAATTTATACAAATCAATCTTTTGATACATTTATTCTTTCGATAATACTAAAGCTAGTAATAAATTTACCATACTCATCCTAACTTTATGACTACCTTTAGGATGATAAAAATAACTCGAAGAATAAATCTGCTTTATCTTTCAGTCAAGCTGCTCAGCACTGGAGCAAATACAGCAAAGTACATGGGTTATAATTATCAATTTCATCCAAAGTTATAATCATTTATACCTATATTCCCATATTATAAATACACATATGCACACACATAAGAAGGGTGATCAGATTGTTCTCTCTTCTTTACAATAGTATTGACTTTTAAAATAAAATGGCAAACTCTGCCATTTAAGAAAAATTCTTTACAAAATACACCAAACCAAGAGAATAAATGCCCCTTGCGTAGCTGAGAGACCTAAATGGGGAAGAAACTTGTATTTAAATGAGCAAATGACTCTAAGGAAAAAGAAAACCTCAAACCCACAGTCATACAAATGTTAGGTAATAAAACTGTGATTTTAAACATCATATTTTGTTTCATAGTTCAGATGTAAGCTTATTTTAAAACAGTGGAGGTTTATAAAGGTGAGCAATTCAAACATACTTTTCTCAGTGTGTTCTCCTTGTTTTTATTAAATAAACTCAGAAGTCAGAGACTTTTACAGTGTCATTATATAGTATTTGCTTAAGAAGTAATATTAACATCCAGAAATTGAAGTTGGCAGAGATCAGACACAGAATAGTGATTGAGCAAGAACAGTATTCATGCCAATTAGAAGTGCGCTCACTCATGTTTCATGATGAAGACCTAGCTTCTTAACTGGAACCAGATGTTATCCAGTACCAAATATGCTCCGCTTCTTGGCATGGTTCATACCTACCATTAACTTCTGATTTAGTGCATGGACATCAAGTGGAGAGAGACAAATTAGTAGTTGGCTGCAGTGAGAGCTAAGGAAATGTTAACAAAATGCTATACCGAGGAGTTGCTGGAAGCCCAAAAGTGAACCCCCTCTCCCTGTTGAAGGTCACTCAGTGGCCTCCGGCTGCATTTCATACTCCACTCCACTGGTGTGTCTGGCCTCCCCAGTCCCATCTCATCCCACTTCGCCCTTCTCAGCACTGTTTTCCTTCCACCTCCCAAACAGAATAAGCTCTATCTCATAGCCTTTGTACATGTTGTTCCTTCTGACTGAAAATTTGGTCCGTACCACATGGCGGCCACTTCTGTCTTGACTTAAATGGTCTTTCATGAGCACCTCCCTTCCCGTGTATCTTCTGCCTGTCCTAATTTACAAATGAGTCCTGGTTATTTCTTTCATAGTATTTCTCAGGGTGGATAAGGATACCTTTATTTGTTTACTTTGTATCATCTATTCCTCTTTAGACTCTTATCTCCAAGAGGGCAGGAAGGATACTTTGTTCAGTTATATATCCAGCACCTAGTACCAGCAACAGAGCAAGCATATGATTGTATGTAATTGTTACAGGCAGGCCAAATTAAATATATTCTCATCTGTAATGTATTCATGGAATAGATTTCCATGTGTAGGAAACAGCATTATGACTGCAAATGTAAGTCATTCCATCTTTATCCAGACATCCTATTATCTCTCTTACCCATTCTTTAACTGAGATCCTACCAACTTCATGAATAGCTAGGAAAAGAACTGGAACATATCAAACAAAAGGGGGAAATGATAGATTTACACATTATTTTCCAGACCCTTTCACTGGCATAATGAGATGACTGATGCATATGTCATAATTCATAGGCTGACACTTCCCTCATTTCACATCTCAGAGATCCTGTGTATGACTCCATTTGCTAGCATGAATGTTAATCATAAGCATTCTTTGTGTCTGAATAGCTCATTTTAAGGGTCAAGATCATATAAAGTTCTACCCTAATGAGATAAAGGAGTTCGATTTGGGAGTAAGAATAGTAGCTGAAGAGTATGGTTTCTACTTTTGCTTTTCAACTATTGAAGCTTAGGTATTTTCCTTTGCTTTCATATAAACCAGACTGAGTTCTAAAGATATTTCTTACTTAGTTCTAGGACGAAAACTTCGTGATGATCAGTTCTGTCAACTGGTCAACACATCAGGCCCCGGAGGCTTCTCCTCACAGCAGAGACTCCTGATCACCTTAGTCTCAGGACACGTCCTGACTTTTGGTGGAATATGTTTGAAGAGCTTTCTGACAGGCCTGTGGGGCTTTGGCATCTGGTTCTGTCTATGAGGTACAGCCCATAGACCCACATTTCTTTCTAACCCCTGCACTTGCTTGCTGGAGATTGGAGTTCCCCTTGCTGTTTTATCTTTTCTTCACACTGGCATTCCTTCCCTAAATTCTGCTCCAACCTGTGATCCCACTAAAGCTCTGGGGAAATCCTGGACAAGATTTACTGGGAGACTCTTAGTTCCTTACAATTTAAGACTTCTGAATGAAAGTGAGGGAAAGGCATGATTATTATTTGATTGTGGCTTATCTTTAATATATATATTTCTTTGATTTTGATGGTTGAAAGTGAACATTAGGATTTATTTTTTGATTCAATATGTAGTCTTTTAGGAAACAGTATATGGTTATCTTTTCTTCCCCCAAGTTCTTGCTGTTGAGTTTGTGTTTTGTCAAATCACTCAGAAACTACCCACAAACATGTAGACTATATACGGATCACCAGACAGCTTAACTGTGCGGTTTTTCAAGAAGCTTTTTTTTTTTTTTGGAACACAAAGTTTTCACTGGCCTGTTGTTTATTGGTGTCCTAACTTATAAATGTTTTCCTAATATCATGGGTAAAGTAATTGTTTTCTTTGAAGTTCCCTAATTCTTAAATGGAGATTCCCAGAGTTCTTAAGGACCACCTAATGTCTGTACCTATTGGTGTCTTTCTCACAACAGGTGGAATGTAAGGCTTATTGGGGAATCACATGTATTTGATGTCATGAGAACTCTAAGTTTCATGAAAGTTATTATGCCTCTGATTACTATCATTATTCCAAACAAACCATTTTTATATCATTGGACACCTAACATTCACAATCAATCCAGTTAACCTCATAACATTTGCTCTGATATATCCCCAAATATATTCATAAATCTTATATATGTGGAGGTGTTTATTTCCCTGAAATTTGCCATCATAGCTCCAAAGGGAAAATGCACTGTTCCTAGAATAATGATTAGCACGCAGTGTTATACTCGCTGTTATTATATCCTAAGTATAAAATTCATGGTCTTTGCACTTTGAAGTCAGATCATACCAGTAATTTGAAGAATATGTATTTATAGAATGTCATGGTGCCACACCTTGACAAGGTTCTAGAAACTATTATTATAGATACAACTCATATCAGAAAAGCTCTATATTATTAATAGAATCAATCAAAATTCAAATACCTGTTAGAATTATTATATGAATGATTCATTTATGTATTTTCCATGGAGTATTTATGATTTTGTTCCTTTAAAATGTTTTGATAATATAATATGATTTAATCAAAAATAATCACCAAAATAATAATGACCTCTAATTTGTCTATATTGAGAGTAAAGTGATAATTAGTCGACATTAGTCCCTATTTAAGGTGGAAATATCCTGGCAGTTCTGTGGTAGCTTTATCTTATTCCCATACTTAAGAACCCAAGCAAATTCATCTGAAATGCGAAGTGTTCTCTCCTGTCTCCAGTTTCCTATCTTACTCAACATCCCAAAAATATTGCATCCATGTTCCCACATCATTTGTCTCATATCCACAGGGGCAGGGTTTTTTTTTCCCCTGTGAGTTCTTGGCCAGTCTCACCGCCCAGAACACTGCCAATATTTGATGACCAAATGGATGAATATAATGCAAAGATCAATTCTCCATTTAATGCTAGTTTTAAATTGTTCTACTGGATTATACTTTGGTTATACCTATAAAACAAGTAAAGAAAGAAAATTATTTTCTAAAAATTTGTGTCCAAGCCAATAAACATAAAAACAGAGAACCTGAAGATTACTCTGGCAGATGTTGGAGTGCGCCTTGCAGACCTCCCCTCGTCACCAAGAGACTCATTCTCCTGGCTAGCAGGACCGCTTCCTGCTCATAATGCACACCTGAGTCCCTGCCCTAGAACTGTCTTTGGCTGGAGAGGGAGGACTGGTCCGAAGTGATGGCCCTCCCAGGGCAGCTAAGGACTGCTCAGTCTGGCAGCATGAGGGCTTGGCCCTTTCCTTCATTTGCATCTTCTCTGAAGGGTCAGTCTGACTCCAGAGAGCACCCCCCACCCCTTGTCTCTCCCTAGCCAGCCCTGGATCCCCAGGATCACAGAGACTTCTGTTTGCACTATACCACAATGGAGCTTCTTCCTCTGCCCCTTACTCCTTCCTCCACTCCCACAGAGCTGTTCTTCCTAAAAACATTGCCTAATGAGCTTCCTCTATTCAAATCTAAGTCTCCTGCCCTTCCCTAGTCCCGTCCCATGTCCCTGTCCCTGACAAAACACAGGTAGCAGAGTTGGAGGCCAGACGTAATCTGGGGAAGCAAATCTAAAATTGTATTTTGGAGCTGGATCACCTGTCAATCACTGGCAGCCAGGGCCCTATTTCTGGTAACTGTAAAAATCAGAGGGCCTCTCTGGCAGCTGATGAAAAGACTCTCACTCCCTGTAACTGAAGGGTAGAGCGAGTAGAGGAGCTAGCCTTTGTTAAGAGTTGCGGAGCACCAAAGAAGCCTGAATTCTCAACCCAGGGAGGGCTGCTCTGTTGGAACCAGGACCCCAACAGGGTGGGAGTGGAGCCATGAGACTTGGAATGAGACATCTGAGCCAATGTACTCAGATGCACTGGAAACTCCAGATGTCCCTGGAATGTCTGGGTCTGTAGAGAGGCCCGTCCCTCCCTCCCACTTGAAGATGATGTCACAGTGTTCCACCTCACCTGTTCTCTCCTGGCCAGCTGACCAGTAGCTGGGGTTAGATCACTCCCATAACCAGGTAGGGAAAGGCAGGACCTGATAAGGGAATAAAGACACTATCTCCAAAGGGCCAGAAGGCCCTATCCAGCAGGTGTCAGCAGGTGACAGTGTATCTGGAACTGAGACCTGAGGGGATGGATCAAGGAAGATACAAAGTGGACAAAGAAAAGCATTTGGTTTTAGAACAGCCTCCAATGATACAAAACTTAAGAACAAATGGCAAGCATGTTGGAAGGTGGCATTAATACACTGCTAGGTTGGCCCTCAAAAGCTTGGAGAAAGTGATGGCTTAAATAGTGAAAGACAAAAGCCAGATGTGCCAGACTAGTTGAAGAGGATGAAGACAGATGGGGAACCACAAAGAGAGGTCTCTCCATCTATGCCATGAAGAGACATCAAGGATGGATGATCAGGAGGCTATAGGCCACAGGTCCCTATAAAAATCACAACTCTTTGCTCAGGTTCCAAACCTGGAAACCCTTGAATGAAGAGAGGTCTGGTCCCCAGAAGGAGGCGCCAGCAATACCAGAACAAGAGTACAGAGCAAGGACTCAGCCAGCCCTGCTCCAACGGGCCCAAGGCCATGTAATTGGGCTACCACACAATGAGGAAAGGGTAAGCCTTTTCTATTCTTACAATATAGACCTCTAGCATTTTGGAATAAGGCCATGCCATTTGTGGCAGAGAATTACATGCCATTTGAAAAATATTTCTTTAAATACTCCTGGGCCTTTGTGCAGATAAGGCATCTGACCACGAGACACCAAGCAGCTATGTGGCCAGCATCTCCCATCATGACCTGAGTTTCTTAGACGGACACCAAACATAACAAGGTCAGGAGACAGGAGCAATCTCCTGAAAATTAGAACTGTCTCCTAGAAAGTTAGGGCCAGGCAGAGGGCGCAAGTAGGCTACTTACACAAGTGACTCATTGCTCTATGTCACCCACCACCTCTCCCCCAGCCCAGTCCTCCGGCCATTGAGGGGTGTCCCTTATGACCAGCCTACAGAGGAGGAAAAAGGCCAAACTTGGTTTTGGGGTGGCTTGGCTCAATATATTAGTGCAAGCCACGAAAGGCCTGCTGCGGACCACAGCCCAGTCGAGGCGCCGAGAGGAAATCTTCCCAGAGCACAAAGCTTCGGGCAGTGCGCCTGCTCAACCACTTTTTGTGGAAACCCGGGTCAGCTGAGGCTGGAATATATACAGTCTCACTGATGGGAGTGAATGGCCTGGTTAGTTCATCAGGACCTAGAAGGGGAGGTCTGGAAAAGGGAAGACAATGAGATCTGGAAAAGAGTTTGTGGGTGGAAATCCAGGATACAAAGAGCAAAGACTTTTGTTTCATATATTAACATCTTCCAGAGATGTGCAAAAGGCACCAAATAACCAGAATGACTCCACCAGCCGACACCCCTCTCCCCCCAGATGGCCATAGTGGTAGGGACAGAGGCCAAGCATGGGCCCATGGGCCCAACAAAAGCTGCCCCTCAGCAAGGCTGATCTAGCTACTGCCACTATTGAGTATCTAAACTGCCAACAACAGACACCAACACTAAACCTCGATATAACACCATCCGTTGGCAGACAATTGTATTATTTTGACTAAACTGATTCCTAGGCTGGGTATGGGCTTTTCTTTTTTTGCCTGCATGGCTGTGGCAAGCATCACTATCTGAGGACTTACAAATGTTGGATCCATTGATATGGGATTCTCCATGACATGTCAACAAATCAAATGATCCACTTCACAACAAAGACCCTGTGGCACTTGGTCATGGGTCTACTGTTCTCATCACTGATTGTATAAACAAGAAGCTACAAGCGGCTGGCTTGAGAAGGGGATAGGACAGCATTTGGAGGTTATTGTTGAGGCTGTAGCTCGGAGATTCCTTGTGAGGGTGGGCAATGCCTCAGGATGCTGTCTGTATATTCCCTATCAGCAACCACTGGGTTTCCAGGTTTGGAACCTGAGCAAAGAGTTGTGATTTTTATAGGGACCTGTGGCCTACGGCCTCCTGATCATCCATCCTTGATGTCTCTTCATTGCATAGATGGAGAGACCTCTCTTTGTGGTTGCCCATCTATCTTCATCCTCTTCAACTAGTCTGGCACATCTGGCTTTTGTCTTTCACTATTTAAGCCATCACTTTCTCCAACTCTTTCTCCACTCTCCTCAAGGGTGAGAGTCAGAGTGGTCATTCTTACCATCACTTTTAGTGACCCAGGTGGTCACCCCAGATGGGGTGCCTCCCATCTCCACAACTATGGGCTCTGTGGATCTAGAAGTCTGTTCCCAGTGGGAAATACTCCTACCAGGACAATGTGAGTCCCATTAATCTTCAAGCTACCATCCATTCACTTCAGGCCCTCATATCAAGACAGCAGTTAGAAGGAAAGGATGCAGCATTCCTGGCTGGGAAGAATGTCTGTGAAGGACAGAGGATTTCTTGGTATTCCTTGACCATTTTGACAGTAAACAGACAAGTGCTCAGACAAAGGCTGATAAATCAGGGCATGATGACCAATGGTTCAGACACTTCAGAGCTGAATATCAGGCTCATCACAGCAGATTGGCTACGTAGACCCACAAAGGTATTAGGTGGGAATGAATGGGTGGTTGGGGTGAGGGCAGGAGGAGAGACAGTGAGTATCAGTTGCCATCCAGGGACCAACTGCAGCCACAGAGCCTGTGGTTCACCCACTGATGTTTCTTCAGTGATTTCCTCAGGGCAAGAAACTGATTAGAATCTTGGGTAGAAAGTGGGCTAGTCCCGAATGACATGAAGTAATCTAAATGGTACTAGGGTGAACAATAGTGGTGTGACACCCTGGTCACTCAGAACCAAGGCCCTCATTCCTTCAGTTGTCAGGAGTGACAACTGATGATGAGAATTACTCTTGATGGCACAGAGCTGCCCCACCATCCCACCTACAGTGTGTCCCACATCCACTGTTTGATCACAGCAGGGATGCGAAAGGCCCAGGCACCTTCCTCAATTCCAGGACAACTCTGAGGGCCATCCCAGTTGCGTCACAACTACCTTGTCATTCCATTCAATCGTCCTGCCCAATTTGGCGGCCTTCGGTTTCCTACAGGTGTTTTTACTAAAGATGTTCTCTTATGAAATGGCACGCAAATCTCCAGCACAGAGTGTTTCCTGGGAAGCCTATCTAAACAACTGCTCCTGGAAAGATCGGGATTTTAACAGGGGACCAGTTGTATCTACAGCATGCCTACGCCGACAGAGTTCTCAGTAGAACATTGTTCAACTTCCTCCACCTGAAGTCAGGTTCCCTGAGTAGAACCTGAGGTGAAGATGCTCAGACAAGTAATTTATTAAGGGAATGTTCTCTGAGAGACATATGTCAGGCAATGAGAGCAGCTGATTAGGGTGGTAGAAGAAGCTGGACATAAAGATGTGGGTTGGGATGTGGGCAATGCCCCCAGAGAAATATGCAAATGCTTCCTAGCCATTTAGCCTGTCCCTGTGCCAGCCCTGTGAGGGGGAGAGGGGACCTCAGTCCATCCTAGTATAGACATAACTCTTTAAGTTTGACATTATTTACAAAGGAAGTTAGAGTTCAGAATATTCTTAAAGTTACACATGGAAGCTGCATTTGGCCAAACAGAATAAAAGAACCTGTCATTATGCCATTAGTCTTTGGAGTTTTATAACTGAACTGAAAATTTCAGACAAAGCAGCTCTATAACCCCTTCCCCTCAAAACCTCAGCTTGCTTAGTCCCTAAAAATAGCATTTGACTAAATGTGAACTCTGAGAAGTATCCACACAAAATTAAGGACAAATTTTAAGAAAAGAAAGTTATTTAAATGTATCAACCGAGAGGAGATTCTTTTTAGTTACAAGTCTCCATATGAAAGGTTTAGGACAAAAAGGAATTCTTGAGGTAGACCTAATTAAGGTTCTTATCAAATGTGGTGTATATGCAATTTTCTGATTGCTTTGACAGTTTGTTAAGAAGTTTCAGAGAACTTCAAGGTCATGATTCACTTCTATCTTTGTAGACACCGTTTCTTCAGGATTGAAACGTGAGGATTTAAAGTGATATTCAAATGTGGGTCAGTACAGGGACAGCATACTTCTATGTTTTACTAAGATCAACATTTTAGAATATTTTATAAATAATTTTAATTAAGATCTAAAATGTTTTCTGAAAGGAAAATGTTCACAGGAAACCCAGTCAGCTGAGGTTTTTTTTTTTTTCTTTTTTTTTTCTTTTTTTTCTGGAAGTTGCATTTCCTTCTAAGGAGCCCTGACTGGATGAGGAGAACATTCCCTATTGGAGTAAGAGCCTCAGTCTATTATCTTCTATAGAGGGCTCGTGGTGCCTTGCTGGGGGTCCAGGAGAAGCAGGTTAGAAATCCTGATGCCATTCTGAGGTTCTTCCCTGACCTCCCTGTCAGTGGGGGTCAGAATAAGAGACTATGTGTTTCCTCATTATTGCTGGTGATGGCGAGGAGGCATGGGGGTAGGAGGAGGGTGAGAAGAGCTACTGTTTACCAAGAAGTCCGACACTTTCTACATGTTTTGTATGATCTGAATTTGATACTCATTATAACATCAGGAGGTAGAAACTGATTATTCTTGTTTTCACAAATGAGGAAACTGAGGCTGCAGGTAATTAAGCAATTCACACCAACAAGGTCATACAGCTAGAAAGTGACACTCTTAAATCCACAGGCTGAACTTGTAATCACTGCCTCATCATTGATAGTATGCTTTTCAGGGTCATTTCACAAGTAAAACTAATTGAGAATGTGCAAAAGAGAGTTCAAATAGTCACAAAGATGCGGCCAGGTTTCAAGGTATCCATCTCCATGGCAATAGCTTCTTCCTGCTGCTTCTCTCTTCATTCCTTAGTCCTCCCCAGAAGCGGTCTCTGGACTTTCCATGACTCCACCCCCCATACCCCCTCCCTCCCTTACGCCCCCAATCCATTCTCCATGGCAACCAGGTGAGCATCCCAAAGAATAAATCTGTCCCTCCTGCTTTTCTGTTGTAAATGCTCAAATGGCACCCCAGGGCTTTAGGATGAAGCACATATCCATTGGGCATAAGCAAACCCTCTTGCCATCCCCAGCTCCTTTTTCATCAGTGGTACACGACACACTAGTCATACCCACGTCAAGCAGACTTCAATAGTTTGAGGGATTTTGAAAGAAGTTTTGAAACTTTTGGAAATCCACAAATTACTAAATACTCCTATATAAATTTTCCCATAAATTTTGCTAGGGCATAATCAGATATAAAATTGAAAATGAAGTTGCAGTCTGAAATGGCAAGTCCAGGGACGCCTGGGTGCCTCAGTTGGTTAAGCAGCTGCCTTCGGCTCAGGTCATGATCCCAGCGTCCTGGGATCAAGTCCCACATCGGGCTCCTTGCTCAGCAGGGAGCCTGCTTCTCCCTCTGCCTGCCACTCTATCTGCCTGTGCTCACTCTTGCTCTCTCTCTCTCTCTCTCACAAATAAATAAAATAAAATTTTAAAAAATCTGAAATGGTAAGTCCAGTGGATGAGGAAAACCACAACACTCACGGGGACAGCATGGAAATAATCCGGCCTTGAAGTAGGTCCAGAGAAGCTATGTGGATGCTGTTTGTGGGTGGGGAGGGAAGGAGAGAGGGATAGAGGCAGGTTCTGAAGACTAGGCAAGTAGCAAAATCATGCTTGGATTGTCATACTTCCCTCCCATGAGGAAACCATATCAATGGTGGGCTTAGCCCTTAGCGGGGCTGGGCTCATTTGAGAAGCAGCAAGTGTCTGTGAGAAACCAAGCAGAAGAGGGAGTAAAGGGGAAACCACAGGTCCTACACAATATGCAAAATTAAACTAAATGGTCACCCTTTCATAATTTACAATTACTATTTAATTTTCATAGTCAACAACAATACAATGACTAGAAAGTGTGTATTTTAAAGGAAATATTTAGCCATTTTATTTTTGTCATTTTAACTCTGTAGGGGAGGAAAGATTTTTCCTTCTACCCTTTAAGGTCTTCAGGTGGTTTAAGAATTAAATTCACATGAGACAGATCAACAGAAAACAAAACAAAGCCCAAGGTTTACTATATGCTCATACAGGCCCAATAATGAGGTGGAGACCTAAAGAAACAACCCAGGGTACCTGGGTGGCTCAGTCAGTTAAGGAGCTGCCTTTGGCTCAGGTCACGATCCCAGGGTCCTGGGATCAAGCACGGCATCGAGCTCACTGCTCAGCGAGGAGGAGCGTGCTTCTCCCTCTCCCTCTGCCTGCTGCTCCCACTGCTTGTGCCCGCACTCACTCTTTCTGTCAAATGAATAAATAAAATCTTTCTTAAGAAAAATAAACAACTCAGGCAGGCAGTTTTTATACTTTTTAGAGAAAGGGACCATAAATCTATGAGGAATTGACAGGACAAAGAAAACTTAAGTTTGGGAGCTGCCATTAGTAAGGAATTCTAAACAGAATTTGGGCTGGGAGAGTAGATTAGTAAAGAGTAACAAGGGTTGTTTATATAGACTTCCTGGCTCTCAATGCCCCACCTCTGGTGATAAGGAAGTCTCCTTATCTCCCTCTACAAGGAGGGCACCTTTCATATGGGAGGTTTACTTCTGGCTTTCAGGAGACAAACACTGGGGGCGGGGGAGGTGTCAGATTGTTTTTTCACTGGCTATTTCTTAAGTGACTCTTACATTTAGGGGTGGCCTGCCCTTGGCACCTACAACTGCAAGCTTAGCCAGCCTCTTTTGGAAACTTGGATTTGTCAGTCTTTGGAATTTGACATTTAAATATGCTGAAATATTACTTTTCATTTGGCTTTGAAAGAAAACCTTAGATAAATTCTAGAACCTATAAAACTAACACCAACTTGAACCATTAGTCTTGAAACTCTTGAGTGTGCCTCTTTGTACTTACTCCTACAAAATGTTTCCAAGAAAATAAGTAAAAACTAAATAGCACATTTTGTTCTAGTGAGTTGCTCCATCCTGCTGGCAAATCTTCTAGCCAGTTGAGTTCTATTTTCCTTTATTATCTTTTTCTGTGCCTCCCTTTAAACTTGTTTTCCAACTGCTCCATATTAGGAAACACAAAGAAAGAGCTGAAAACTTAGCAGGCCTAAGTGTTGGCACGTTTATCTTTTACTCTATACTGACTTTTTGATACGGATTTTGAGCAATGCTTTGTTTTCCAGATTTTAGGAGAGAACTATTCTTTCCTTTTTTTTTATTCCAAAAGTAGTTGGGAATCCAAAGTTGGTAATTTTTTTTTTTTTCTTATTCCCAATTTATCAAAAGACTGGGACTCTTGCTCTCATTAATTTCAATCTATTGTTTAATGACTGTAATAGAACTATGAACAAAATGTAAAGCAAATGTAGTTCCACCATAAAAGTTTAAGAGCAGAATTAGAAACAGGTAATCTTAAAGATTATATTTTATCTAGATTAACTACAGTGTACAATTAAATGTCCCATAACAGAGAAATGCTATCATGGAATTCTACAAAATAAAAACATTAGAAATACAAATCATAGCATGTTAGTAGAGTAAAAGAGTGGAAATGATAAGTTACACTAAATTTTATTGATATTTATATATAATCATTTTGAAAGAAATGTATTCAACATTTCAAACAGATTTAACTATTATGCCAACTAGGAAGAGAAAAACACCAAGAAATCTTGTACCTATTTGGTTTTTAAGTTGTACATTGTAATGATATAAAATCCAAGTTGAATTATCTAAAACCCAAGTTAAAACTGATGACTTACCTTAGATGTATTAAAAAGCCCACTGGGGAAGTACTACAGTCCTCCGGCTCTATCAGAGACAATGTTTCAAACTTTCCCCTTACTTGCAGAATGAGTGAAGGATTTGGGGCTTCAGAATTCACTGACTGTGCCTGGAAGAAAAGGCTCTCACGTGTTTGGCCTTGTCTCATGTTTCATCCCCTCATATTAGCAACAGGCGTATCTAATTTTACTCAGTGACATAAACAGCTCATACCACACTTAAAATTGTTTGGGCACCAATTCCAGGACACGGCTCTAAGTGGGCCAAAAAAAAAAAAAAAAATTCTTACAAAACCAACATTTAAACCCTGAATCATGATAGTCTTATGTAATTATAACTTTCTAAAATAAACTTTACCTTAAATGAATAAAAAACCCAGACTAGTTTACAGCAGAATTTAATGTTGACAAAATCTTTTGGAAATCATTTCAAATTAACATGCAACATTTAGAACTTAATGACTTTATTAGTATTAAGTGTATACTATTGTCACTCAAGTGAAATGCACATTATCATGTTAATGGTTACTCCTTAAAAATCGCTATCTTTAAGCCTCCTTTTCTTTTTTTTAATTTTATTTATTTATTTGTCAGAGAGAGAGACAGCACAAGCAGGGGAGTGGCAGACAGAGGGAGAAGGAGAAGCAGGCTTCCCACTGAGTAGGAGCCTGATGCAGGACTTGATCCCAGGATCCTTTGATCATGACCTGAGCCAAAGACAGTTGGTTAACCAGCTGAGCCACCCAGGTGTCCCTAGCCTCTTTCTAAGAGAAAAACTTAAAATATTTGAGATGGAAACCTTGGGGAATGCTCATCCTAATAAAGAGAAGGCAAATAAATTCTGCCTGTTAAAATTACGACAGTTCTTTTCCAGTAAACTAAATTTACATTACATTTAACAAAGGATGTGAATGTAACAAGGCAATCTTGACGTTTTATCTTTATTTAAAAAGAAGAGTAGATCATTCATTTTCATAAGATGTAAAGAAAGTATCAAGCTTTTTAATAATCTTTTATTTTGCCTTATTTTTATATAGCCTGGTGAGCAGGATGAATTAACAAAAATTAAATTATATATTTGAAATTTGTATTTTAGCAGTAAACATGGAAGAGGAGAAGCAGCGCAATGATAATCCATATGCTTAATATTTCCTTTTCTTCTCAGGAGACCTCTCTTATTCTGTTTATTCATAATTCTAACTTCTCCGGACATTCGACACTTCTCATGCCAACAGCTGCAGCCTTACACCAAGAGCTGATACAGCTTCAACTAATCACACACTTATTTATAAGACTTAAAAAAATCTTTCATGAACTCTCTGAACATTACTATTTTCCCTGACACAGCAATTTAGTTAGACATAAAATTACAGCACAACTATCTCATATGTATATATATAAAATACTTACCAGTGATGATATGAGATGTTTGTATCAGTATGTGTCTAAAAAGTCAAAATTTGAAACTCCTAATCTAATATTCTGGTTGAAATGTCACACATTTAAAGGTTACATGTTGAGGGACCTTTTCATCAATCAGTAAATTGGTTTTATAGCAATGAACTTTTCAATGTTTTGTGCACTGCTTTGTGAAAATGTTAGTCAAGTTATGGATTTGATCTCCATTCATATCTACAGATTCATCTAATACTACCAACTTTTCAGTACTTCAGGAGGAGGGTTTAAAGAAAAACATCTTTCATTTTACAGAACAGTTGAAATTACTAAAATAAGATCTTCAAAGTTTTTAATGTAAGGCTAGCTTTCAGCTTATAACTCACTATACATCTCTAAGTGTATATGTTTTCAGTGGAATCATAACATTTTAAAGCTATAAGAGACCTTAAAGGAAACAACCTAGTCAAACAGTTCACTGGACGTAAAAGAGCTCCTTCAAGGTTACAGAGCTGGTTTGGGCCTGGCAAGCAAACAGAAACAGCAATCATTCCTACAGAGAACAAACTGGTGGTCGCCAGAG
Source organism: Lontra canadensis (assembly GCF_010015895.1). Taxonomy (NCBI): domain Eukaryota; kingdom Metazoa; phylum Chordata; class Mammalia; order Carnivora; family Mustelidae; genus Lontra; species Lontra canadensis. The sequence goes on along the minus strand of NW_022631097.1, from coordinate 4,023,801 downwards.
GGAAGGAGAGCGGGGATGGGTGAAATAGGCACAGGGGATTAAGAAGTACAAACTTTCAGGCCTAAATAAATCATGGAGATGAAAAGTACAGTGTAGGGAATATAGTCAGTACTATTGTGATAATGTATAGTGACAGATACTGACTACACTTCTCTCTGGTGAACACTGTGTAATGAATACAACTGTTGAGTCACTATGTTGTACATCTAAAACTAGTGTAACATTGTGTGTCAAATGTACTTCAATTTAAATAACTCAAAGAGAGAGAGTCAATTATCGTATGGTTTCACTTACTTGTGGAACATAAGGAATAACATGGAGGACATTGGGTGAAGGAGAGGAGAAGTGAGTTGGGGGAAATCGGAGGGGGAGACGAACCATGAGAGACTGTGGACTCTGAGAAACAGTGTTTTTGGGGGGCGTGGGGGATTGGGTGAGCCTGGTGGTGGGTATTATGGAGGGCACGTATTGCATGGAGCATTGGGTATGGTGCAAAAACAATGAATCTTGGAACACTGAAAAATACAATAAAATTTTTTAAAAAAGTGAAAATAAATTACAAATAAAAGAAAATAAATAAATAAATAAATAGAAGAAAGTCCTTAGGCTCTTATGTTAAGCGTGATCTTACTTAACTATAGATATAGTTAGGATATAGATATAGATAGGATCCTTGTGGGATTCACCCATATCCGTCCCCCTATAGTCAGTTAGCAATCCTGACTTCCTACCTCACTTCTGCCTGGGGGCAGACAGTCCTGCTGCTTAAGATATTGGGTTGGGGAGGCCACTTTTAGATCTGGTGAAAACAAGGAATTTCTCGTAGATATATGGTTCATTTTGAACTAATTATTTGTGTTTTTGATATGAAGTAGGAGGTAAGTTTGCCTGCGGAGGGAGGATATAGGGGATGATGGGGGATGAGACCGTTGGAAGTTTGACAAGAAGAGAGAAGTCATGAAGAGCTGGGGAGTAAATTTACTAGTGAAATAGAACAGACGATGTTTGGAGCCAGCTGAAGTTGATCAATATACAGTGTTCCTATTTTTAGTAGTTCCTGTGATTTTGGATACTAACTGTAGAGGTGAGCTCCTATGACAAAATCCCCCCAAACCACCCCACACTTTCCTCCCAAACCAAACACATCATCTCCCAAACCTGCTTTTTTGTTCATCCTTCCTTTCTCAGTTTATGACTCCAACCTCCACAACGTTACTGATGGCTGATTTGGGAACCTCCCAGTCTGCCAGTCACTAAGCTGCAGTATTTCCTGCTCTGCCTGCTCCTTTCTCTCCACCTCCCATCTGACTGGGGCGCTCATCAGCAGGTGTCTCCTGGTGCTCAGTACCTGCTGGCCTGGTTCCAGGTTCTGCCACAGTCCATTTTAGACTCCTGGGATTGCCAGAGAAATGCCGAAAACATTTCATTCTCTCCACATCACTCCCTAGCTTAAAGACCTGTAGCAAGCCTTCAGGATGGGGACCACGTTCTTGACAGGGCACACACACCTTTATGACTGGGCCGAGTCTGTCTCCCTTTGCCCCATCCTTTAGGTTCTGTCAGAAACTACATGCCATTGGGTGCCTGGCTAAATATGACTAGACTTAGCTCCCATCCTTTTCTTTCTAATGATTATTTAACTTTTGAAAGTCTGTTCACTTGTCATTATCAGCTTTCTATATGTATTTATAAACTTATAGTTATTTGCATTTACATTACTATCATTGCTTTATATACATATTTTCTCTATTAGACTCTGAACTCCTTGTTCAGCACCTGGGCCTTCCATTAACTGAACCCTGAATATTTACACCAAACTCAGTATTTTTTATGATTTCAGTTCCACAGCGCACTGTAACACCAAAAAAAAAAAAAAAAAAAAAAAGAGTTAACATATGATCAGGATGACATTATAAGACTTTTCCAGAAGAGGTCAGTATAACAGTAATAAATGTATTTGCTTTCAGGGCAAATGAAATGTGAAATCAAATTATTTTGTGAGAGATAAATTTCAAGCATTAAAAAAATACCCATATCGGGGCACCTGGGTGGCTCAGTGGGTTAAAGCCTCTGCCTTCGGCTCAGGTCATGATCCCGGGGTCCTGGGATCCAGCCCCACATGGGCTCTCTGCTCAGCAAGGAGTCTGCTTCCTCCTCTCTCTGCCTGCCTCTCTGCCTACTTGTGATCTCTGTCAAATAAATAAATAAAATCTTAAAAAAAAAAAACCTCATATAAATGACCTGCCCCTCTAATCAAAGCTACAGCTTCCTCAAGAGAGATGGCCATAGACTTTTCACAGAAGCAAAAAAGAAATGATTCTCTACACAAATGAAAACACAACAAGTTTAAATCTAGAATGTAATTAATGTAATCACCTGGATGCTTCTCACCCAAATTCTCTTGTTATTTTAAAATAGAGATCATCCAAGTGTATGCATTTTAGAAAGAAAATTCATATTCCTTTTGGAGTTGCTGTACAAATAAAAAAAATAAATTGACCACTAGATTACTGAATGTAGGCATTTTGTGGCTTCTTCTGATACTTGGGGGGAAGTGTAAGAGTCCCTATTTAGTGTAAAGGGGCTAATTCAGTGTTGTCAGGGATGACAGGAAAGAAAACAGTGGGATGCTGGAAAAACAAGAAGACTTAAAAAAGAGAAAACTCTTACATTTCAGAAAATGGACTACCTGAAATTTCAAAGGTTATTCATTGGTAATCACTGCATTGGGCCGTCATATATACTTTTTAAAGATTCTTTTTTTTTATCTTAGGGAGAGCAAGGGGCAGAGGGAGAGAGAGAGTCTCAAGTCGACCCTCCATTCAGTGTGGAGCCCAATGCAGGGATCGACTCGATCCCACCACCCTGAGATCACAACCTGAGCCGAAATCAAAAGTTAGGAAGCTCAGCCCACTGAGCCACCCAGGTGTCCCACTGCCGGCCACTCTTACCTCCAACCCTCTGTAGTTTCCCTGTAGTTTTTGTACATACTCAGTGGGGTCATATTTACCTTCCACTTTGAAACTGTAATCTCCTATATCTCCTGTGATTTGATCAGGTTGATTTAAAAAATAATGCAATATACAGCATTCACATTTTTACAACTAGCTACCCAACTATCTAACCATATTCCCTTTCAGAGACAGACGCCTGTGCTCCTCAATGCTTCTATTATCAGTTTGAATGGAATCTTTTTTTTTTTTTTTTAAGATTTGATTTATTTATTTGACAGAGAGAGACAGATCACAAGTAGGCAGAGAGGCAGGCAGAGAGAGGGGGAAGCAGTCTCCCTGCTGAGCAGAGAGCCCGATGCGGGGCTTGATTCCAGGACCCTGGGATCATGACCTGAGCCAAAGGCAGAGGCTTAACCCACTGAGCCACTCAGGTACTTCAGAATCTTTTTTTTTTTTTTTAATATTCCTTCAAATGTTTTAAATGCCTTGTATTGATATTGTGCCTTTCCCAGAGAGCTATTGCTGGAGTTTCTGAATACCATTTTTGTTGTTATCATAAAATAAAAAATTTTGCAAAATTTGCCTTCCTCAGTTTATCCTAGTTATCTCTCAGTTTTTATTCCTTTAATGTATTATTTGGAATCAATGTCATTTTTCTTCTTGAAATGCACTGTTACTTTCTAATTTAAGTAGTTTATATCATGGTTTTCTTGTAGGACTCACCTCAAGCTACCTTACCTTCTAACAGTCTTTCACTTTCTGGCATTCTCTACTTCTACCACATCAACAAACTTCTGTTGAATTTCTGATGTTGTTCTGAAATGCATAGGATCACATTTTTCTTTAGCATCCTGTACCCCAGACTCCCCCTCCTCTGTCTTGCCGAGCCAGCTTCCCGCCCAGCTGCTGTCTTCCTTAGATCTCGTTGCTCCCCTGAGCTGGGTGCAACTTCCCTGACTCAGCTCTCACATCCTCTCCTCATACACCCGTTTGCTTTGACGGACTGCACCCTCAAATAATCATTCAGAAGTGGTGTTTGGGAAGTAGATCATCTGAGTCCTTTTATGTCTGAAAATATATCTATTCTGCTCCAAAACTGGTTAATAGTTTCATTTAGTATAAAATTTTAGGTTGAAATAATTTCAGATTAAACTTTGAAGTCCTTGCTCCATTGACATCTGTCATTAAGAGTTCCTGCAGAGAAATGTAATTCAAGTCTGATTTGCATTTCTGGTTTATATTGTGTAAGGTACATTACTATTTAAAGATAACTGTTTATTTTTTGGTGAAATTAATATTCTCCCTAGTTTATTTCCTATTGTATTCATCTGGCATTTCATATATCTGATTTGATCAAAGAGAAGGGAGCATCCATTTATAAAATGTAAATGTATTTGTTTTTATTGAAAAGTAAACATTGAGTGAGAATACTTATATTTCATGAATGTGTTTAAAATCTCTTTACCCTGATCAGAAATTTCTGACCAAGAACTAGAGAGTAAATGATTTATGAAAAGGAATATATGTGATATAAAATAAATTGGAGGAAAAAAACCAGAACTGAAAAAGAGAATGCCAGAAAACTATAGGTAGATGAATAGATCAGTGCCCAGAGACACTGGAAAATACATTGGACATTGAAATTTGTGAGAATAGTCACTTACAAAGGAACACTCACTCTTTTTTTGAGAAGATATAGTAACATTTCTAGATTCTCTCTGTCACTTCTCATTTCTTCTCAGGGAAAGTGGATTCATTCTTTTCATTGATGAGTTAGAAAAAGAAAGTGGTCGGTATGGTCCATTTTCTCCCTCTTCAGGGATATTCATGCCTGGAGAGAGTACAGTTTTGACACTGGTCCTTCAGGCCCTAGGAAGGACCTGTGATCACCTAGAGCTGCCTGAGGGGCGGGTGAACCCTTGCTGGGGTTGTAACATCAGCAAACCCATTGTTGCTGCACTTCTAGAATACATTCTCCAATACATCTGTAACAGAAATGACATTGAGAACTTCATTTGCCTCTTCCCTTTGTCTCTCAGTTGGTTCAGAACTGGGGCAGTAAAAAGAGAAGTGATTTTTCTCAATCTTCTCAAACTAAAAAAAAAAAAAAATCAGCATTTAACAACCACGTATCTCTTCTGAGGAGCTACTACCTAGTCAGGGCTATTCTATATTAGTACTTAGACTTCTCTAACTCTTCTACTTCCTCCTTTTTGCAAGGCTGGTACCCTCTTAAGGTCCTCAAAGCATTCCGTGTAGACCAATCTGTCACTGCTTATTTACTTCCCTAAATCCTGTTTATTCTTTATTTGATCTTAAGTTTGGTGGCAGGGACTGAGTCTTGATACCTGTATTTCCTTAGCCTCTAGGTACTTATTAAATATCTGCTAAATGAAGGAATTTAACAAGTAAGCCACAATTTCTGTACTTACTAAGGTAGCTTTCTTTCTAGCTTGGAGGGCAGACAGCTAAATAATTAGGTTAGCATAAGAGTGTAGAGAGGAACCAAAGGCTATGGAAGCACCTAAAGGAAAAGTTAAGTGTATTTGAAAGAGACCCAGTGGTAGTTGATTCTCCTTCAGCAGAAATCATCACCACCTCAGCCTTTTGAAATTTCTCATATTTGTGAATGTTTCAAATGTATTCAAAATGTTGACATAATCGTATGTGAACATAATTGTAAATGTATATGAGCCAACACATATTGAGATGTGTACCTGTCACTGACCTAAGTGCTCTGTGTTTTTATTGACTCACAAATAAGTTTGAGACCATGAAGCAAAACCCTGAAACAGTTACAGTACCAGTGACTTTAGTTCAACCCCCTAAAGCCCCCCAGATTGGCTGTAGATACTTCCAGCCTCTATGGCTTGACAGCTTGGCTGATGTCCTGTATTCTGTAGTCTGATTATGATTAACACTGTACAGCGTTAATTTAAAATCTTCCTTACTTATTCTTTCCCTACAAATTATATAAACAAATGGCCCAAAATTCTAGGCTTTGGGATCAATTGAGTTTTAAATTCAGCTTTTTCACAAGTAATAGCTCGTATAATGTTAGGTAACTTAGTTATTTTCTTAATGGTCTGTTTTCTGCTATTAATGTTGGGGATAATATCAGCTCTCTGCTCAAGGCTAGTAAAATAATTAAATGTGATAATGTACAAAAGGCACTTGGCACAGAGTAAAACACATACAAGTGGCAGCTATTATTATAATTGTTTTTTAATGCTGTGAGTGAATTTTTCCAAATGAAATAAAATACATGAATCACAGATTAGGACGAATACAGCCTTTACAACAAATGTATTTTGGCTTACTCCATGGTATATCAAATATGATAAGAATATTCTGACTTGATGCTATGCCTAATCATTAATGTGCTCAGCTAGTAACTAACTTTCCTAGGCAGACTACATGAGAGCACTTTCACACAATCAAACCAAATCATTATTATTATTTTCTTACAGTTTAGTTTTTGAGTATCCACATCTTTTGTCAACAATTTGCCTTGTATATGGTACATGCAGCTTAACAGCCTGGACTGACACACATGGTTACTTGTAGTCTGAAAGTTAAAGATACTGGAGTTTCCACGAAGCTGAACTTGACATGCTTCTGACCATTGCTCTGCTTGTGTCCTCTTGAGAGTCCCTGAGCTCCTGACCCCCGACCTTCACCCTATCTACTGAAAAGTCTAAAGGTCTTATTATTTCAAAAACTTTCTTTCCACTGAACTTGTGACAGCTGGATACTAGAGGTCTCATGACAACACAAATGCTGTGTCATGAGGTCATGAGGTGACAGCAAGATTCAATGCCGAGGCCCAGGAGAAAAGACAGTGATGAAGAGAAGGACCTTGGCAAATGAGATGTAACTGAAGATTTTGGCTGGGGTCCCTTGTGTTTACAACTTATAGGTGTGGGTATTTCAAAGACATCTTGTTGCAAACTCAACATATTTCAATTACCCCTCCCACTTCTCCCCAAAACTTCTGTTCTCTTTCTTAGCTTAAAGGCACTGCCATTTGCCAGTTGGCCCTGCCAGAAACTTTCATAAGCTTAATGTAAATTATTTCAACTAATGTATGTTTTTGCCCCCCAATTAGCAAGTGATCAAAAAGTCCTTTTAAAAATTTATTTGGAAAAGTAAGTGCAACTAAACGGAATAAAATGAGGGATGCTGGCCTAAGCACAGACTATTTATGACAGACTCCAGTTACCTACCATGAAAGAAATAAAGCTGTTTGATAATCAAGCATTAGATTCTGGATACTTTCAGCAACAAGAAGGAAATCTGGCATCTCCATAATAGCACAAAATCTGGTTTCTCCATTATAGCACAAAAATGTCACTGGCTTACTAATATTTAAAAAAGAATAAAATTTTTTTTTCATTTAAAAATGAGAGATTAAAAACTTAAAAATGTCAAAAATGAACATGTTGGTTCCAAAAAGTGTATGAGCACATGTTTTTTGTTTCTCAACATCCACTAACTCTACTTCTAGTAATAACCCTTGGATTTTTTGTTCACCCCTACCTTGCTATCAGTCATATGTTTGGTCCATTCCCAGTATGAACTCCCTCCTGACTTAGTCCAACCTGAGCAGACTGTGGCATTCTCTTGGCCAGAGCTTATTTTAGAATGACTCCATCCAAGCCAACCAGCCTCAATCAGAGCAATCCCACAACTTTTGTTTCAGTGGCTGACAAGACAGACTTTATTTTCTGTTTGACTTGAATCTGATAGTGATTCAAGCCTTGTTAGTGAGCAGCAAAGGTTGGAGCTGAGAGATGAAGTAAAATTCATGGTAATTTCAAGTCTGTAAATCGAGGCATGCCTAAATCAGCTCTAATCTTGTACTTTTTAGTTACATCAGCCAATAAACTGCCTTCTTTCCATTCAAAACTGTAGAGTGGGTATTTGATCATTTGCAACATAAAAATCTAATGTAAGTTTTAATTAAACCAATGCAATAAAGAACTTGTCTTTTTTTTTTAAGGCTTTTTTTTTTTAAGATTTTATTTATTTATTTGACAGACAGAAATCACAAGTAGCAGAGAGCCAGGCAGAGAGAGAAAGAGAGGGGAAGCAGGCTCCCCGCTGAGCAGAGAGCCCGATGTGGGGCTCGATCCCAGGACCCTGAGATCATGACCTGAGCCGAAGGCAGAGGCTTAACCCACTGAGCCACCCAGGCGCCCCAAGAACTTGTCTTTTTTTAAAGTGGTGCATAAACAATGAATCTTGGAACACTGAAAAAAAAAAAAAGGAAAAAATAATTTTTGTGGGTGGTAGTCATGGTGTAGGAATTCACTCAGGTCCTGGTGTGAGCGAATGAGGAGGTGATGGTACCAAGAGTAAAGTTTCAAAAAAATGAAGAGAGATGATGAACACAAACTTGAACAGCTCCTTATCAACAGCTGGGAAACAGAACTGGGAAGCTGCAGAAATCCATACCTTCTGTGGTGGCATACATGAATGATGGGGTTACTCAGGGTTACCAAATGCTCTGGGGAAGTCAAAGATGAGGACAGAGAAAGATAACTTGATTTGGCAAGAGAAGACCAGGCAGAAGATTTAAGATCATAGTTCTAAATTAAAAAAAAAAAAAAAAAAAAAAGGAGGGGGCGCCTGGGTGGCTCAGTAGGTTAAAGCCTCTGCCTTCAGCTCAGGTCATGATCTCAGGGTCATGGGATCAAGCCCCACATCAGGCTCTCTGCTCAGCAGGGAGCCTGCTTCCTCCTCTCTCTCTGCTTGCCTCTCTGCCTACTTGTTATCTCTGTCAAATAAATAAATAAAATCTTTAAAAAAAAAAGGATAGGCTTAGTAATGATTCAAGGATACTTCCTGAAAAAGCCTCGACTTTCTCATATAATATTATCTCATCAAAGCTAAAAGTGATGATTTTAAGAACACCACTGTTTTTATGCCGGTAAGGAGTACCTCTGCAAATTAAACTATAATCTGGCACTAATGGTAATATGCATCCCAATTAAGAGCTATTAAAATGCAAAAAATGGGCATTGTAGATTTGGTAAGATACGGTAACAATGCAATGGAGTGAATGATAACAGCAGTTGTCTACCATTCATGATGTATTTAAGTAGTATTCATCAAGGATTATCTCTGTCATACACTTGAGTTGCTTTTGTTGACTAGTTTTTATGTTTGCTAGAATAAATGAGAAATTCAGTTCTCATCGTCTCCGTAATTGCCTAAGAAAAGTAATGCCCTTTTAGGTGGGTGTATGGCAATGCTTCCTATTGTATATAGAGGTTGCTTAATGGAATTAATGATTGACTCTCTCTGAAACTGTTTTTCTGGGATGCTGAGTTGGTTTGTCTTATATGAATCAGTTATATGCAAAGGCAACCAGGATCCTGCTGAAGCCACTTCTGCTGTTTTTGATCAAATGAGTACCAAATGGGTGCCAAACCCTGTTTCAGATGCTGAGGATAGCTGAGTGCACAGGACAAAGGAGGTCTTACCTTTTCAGAGCTTATATTCTAGTTGAGAGCAAACAGCCAATCAATGTGAAAACAATAATCAAGAAGATTTCTCACCCTGGCAAGTTTATTAAGAAAGTAAGCATGGGGATGGGGAGAATATTTAAGTACATGGTCAGGGCAGCCCTTTGTGGGATGACCTGAAGAATGAGAAAGAAGTTATCATGAAAAGACCAGGGCAAAGTGTGATATAGGTAGGGGATTGGTCTGCGTAATGGCCCTGGGGCAGGAATGATCTATGTTTAAGTGACACAAGCAAGGCCTAGGGGTGGGAACATGGTACATGGAACAGACCAGATAAGGCCGGAGAGAATGAGGCATGAAGAGCAGTGGTTCTCAGCTGTGACCACACATTAGCAGCGACCAGGAGGTATATAAAATAATACCATTGCTTAGGATCCTCTCCAGACATTCTGATGAATTTGCTGACAGAGGCCCTGCTCTAGGTATTTGTCAAGTTCCCTAGGAAGTTCTAATGGGTGGCCATGGTTGATAATCTCAGCTGCACAGCAATGTAGCTATAGTTCCCTCTAAGAGAAGACCTTATTCCAAACACTAGATGTATTATCCATGAAATACTGCCCATTTCTTCTAACAAGCCCCTTCCATAGAGTTGTCACTCTCTCCCTCTCCTTTCTGCTCCCTGCCCAGCTACTTTCAGGAGGTCTGTGCCAGGATGGGATATGTTTTGGTCTAACTGGAATTTTCTTCATGACCCAAAGTATTTGTGTTTGTCCAGTTTTCACATCTGTTTATTTGGTTTCTTTCTCTCCTCTCCTTTCATTTTCTCTCCTCCGCTTCTCTTCCCTCCTTTCTCCTCCCTTTTCTTCCGTCCCTCCTCCCTCCCTCCCTCTCTCTTTCTTTTTCACAATACAAGATCCATCCTAAGCTTAGCTTCAACAGTCAGCTTGCCTCCTGACATTTGACTTTTCTGAGTGACTCCATATCTGCCCACCTTTGCCTCTTGGCACAGAGCTTGTGCAAGAGATGCCCGCTGTTAGCTCGTTCATTTCCTCCTCCCACTGTATGTGAGGTGTGCACACTGCACCACGCAGGACACACTCTTTACCTCTGAAACACTCACAGTACTGCATTTTCTGAGCCCACAGCTCCTACGGCCTCTCTCACTAGTCTTTCAGACACATACCTGTTCAATCCCCACTCTTTTGGGTAACTTCCCACACGTTTTGTGGTTTGGGTTTTAGTTGTCTCCTAGTTTTGCTTAAAATAGAATCTGAATGAGTTTTTCACTCGCTTTGCTGCTTTTGAATGATTTCAGGAGGAATCACTGTGGAAATACTACCCTCACATTGTCATCCTCAATGTGGAAGTCTGTTACCCATGTGCCCCTTCACTGTAGGGTTAAGAGGGTTGTTAGTGACTTGTGAAACTACTTGGATGCACCATGGGTACCCTTCTGTGGATCCTCACTCCTGAAAGAATTTTGGTCTCTCACACAATCTTAGATAGCCAAAGAAGAGGAAAATAGCAAATTCAGTTTCAGCAAAAACTTAAACAGAGCACAGAATTGAGGATGATTCCGTGGCCTTGGTTTGAGTCAGACTCTCAGGATTCCCTGTTCCTCTATAGATCTTATCCTACTTTCAGAGCTTATATTCTGGCAATGTGAGAGCTCTCTTTCGGAACATGATTCTGTTCAGTTCACCTTTATGCCCAGGAGTGTAACTGAAAGCTTAGTCATTTTTGACAGTTTGTTTCAACTCAATAGAATGAAGTAATTGCCTTAGGTTCCCAAAATGAGAATTTTCTTTTTCTTTTCTTTTTTTTTCTTCTTTTCTTTCTTTCTTTTTTCCTTTTTTTGTATATTTGAAAGAAATAGTTAAGCTTTTTTTCACATTTATACTATGCTGGGTGAACATAAAGTCTACTACTATTTGATAGATATGGCTGGTAAAATTTCACACATCCCTGTGTCCCCAAGTGGCTGTGAGCTCATTCCCGCTACATGTAGTGCAGACTCCTACTTCTCTCCCAGGACCACATTTGTTTCCTTTCTACTGAAACCATCACTGAAAACACCCCAATTATGTGGCCAGGAAACAGTCTTATTCTTTGGGCCAATTCTGAGCATCACATATTCTGATACAATGTTTAGGCTTTGTGCAAGAAACATTATTATTTAGCTACATTAGACTTAAGCATTTGCAAAGCATTCTTTGAACATAACAGATATATGATACACTTCTAAAAAAATATTCAGATTTGCAAACAAATTTATAGAATACAGCTAACTATTTGGATGCAAACTGTATGGTACACTGTAAGAAAGTAATACTAGGTCTTTTTCTTCCCACATCATAAATAATGCAAAAAAGTTTGACTTGTATGAAAAGATATACTCTTAGAAATGCTTTTAGGAAAAAAAAGTCATATAATTTTTGCATTTAAAAATATTTTACACAAACCTGGGTAATGGTGGATGGATAAACAAACTGATACATCCAGACAATGGAATATCATCCAGCAATAATAGGAAATGAGCTCTCAAGCCATTAGAAGATGTAGGGAAAACTTAAATGCCTACTATTAAGTGAAAAAAGCCAATATGACAAGGTTATGTGTTTCTAATTATATGAAATCCTGCAAAAGGCAAAACTATGAAGACAATAAAAAGATCACTGCTCCCCAGGAGTCTGCAGTCAGAAAGCGCTGACTAGGTGGAACACAGGGAAATTTCAGGGCATGGAAACTAATATTTATGGTGCTATAATGGGGGATACATGTCATTACACACTTGTCCAAACCTAGAGAATGTACAACACCAAGAATGAGCTCTGAAGCAAACTGTGAACTTTGGGAGATAACAGTGTTGTAACAACTGTAGGAGGGAATGTTGATAATGGGAAGGTTGTGGGGGGGGGGTGGCAGGAGGAGTATGGGAAATCTCTCTACCTTCTTCTCAATTTTGCTGTGGGCCTAAAACTGCCTTCCTTCCCAAGTCTTTTAACAATGTTATCTGTCATTGCTGGATGGGAGGTGAGTGGGGGGATGGGGTAACAGGGTGATGGGCATTAAGGAGGGCAGCTGATGTGATGAGCACCGGGTGTTAGAGGCAACTGATGAATTACCGGACTCTACATCTGAAACGAATGATGCTGGCTACTTGAATTTAAATTAAAAAATATATAAAAATAAATTGATTAATTAAAAATTTTTTTACCTTCATCCCCTACTATTTTGTTCCTTTTTAAAATACCAACATCTGTACTTCAGAGTTAGCCCAAGAACTATCAGGTATTTACTGGCTGAATTTAGTAAATAACATAATTATTGATTTGAGGATAATGCTATAATATTCATTTTATGTTCTTTCATTGTTCAAAAACTATCTTAAATCATTTTTTGCCCCAATTTTTTCACATTGAAATGGAGTAACTTGATTAAAATTGTTCAAACAAAACTATATCAAAAGAAGCACAGGACAAGATAGCTTTAAATAGCTCATAGGTAGGCTGGGAAGAATTAATATTTTGTCTTTAATAAATCAGTCATATGTGTAGCCACCATCTCTCTCTAAAGGTTTTCCTTTTACATAACCCTCAAACATGTATTAATCTTAAGCTAATTCATAAATAGGGGAAGTCACCCATGGTGGGGGGTGGTGGTCATGGAAATGTAATGGCCTGAAGAAGTTGAAGGCAAAAGCAGGAGGGGAGGACCTGAGCCAAGCTGCTTTGAAGAGGGAAGGATGGATGGGGGCATGGTTAAGGTTATGGCTGGGGAGAACAGGAAGTTGAGGCAGTGCATATCTGAGTGCCCCATCATCTCATTTGAGCAGGAGAGAGTTCATCTGCTAAGGATGGTAAAGACAGCAGATAAGGTCTGGAATGGCTTTCAGTGAGAAGGGAGAGGGAAAAGTGGAGCATAAATGAAATCACAGCATGAGGCTAAGGGTCCTTCCAGCTGAGGCTGGAGGCCGTGAATGTTCAGCACTGGCAACTGAACACTTAGAGGATTTTAAAAACATTTTTGGGATAAGAATAGGAAAATCACACTACAGGAGTGATCTGTGACAGGACTTTGCTCAGTGGATGGAGCAGATACACACGGACAGGTAGAAGATGATGATGCTGATCAGGTCAAGGAAGTTCCGGCCATCAGCATGGGTCCAGTGGTGTGGGAAGGCAAAAGTCAAGAGGAGGAGGAGGCTGAAAGTCTGAGACAGAAATGGAGGGGTGGGGCCTGCCTAGGCTTCTTCATGATGTTTCCCATGTGCAGAGAAGTTCCAAGAGGTTACTGTGCTCAAACTTGAGAAGATGGAAAAAAATTAAGCCTAACTCTACAGTAATTTGCTGAGCAACCCCAGATGGTGGTAGATACCAAGCTGCAGTCTAAGCATCATGGAAGCAGAGGCCACTGGACCCCAATTCAGGAAACTGGGAAGCCATGTAGAGCGAAGCTTTCATGGAACCTAGCACCCACTCGGATGGACGTGGGAAAGGTGTTAACCTGGCTGTGTGGGAGAATACATGAAAACCAATGTTAACCAACCAGAGCAGGAATGGTTTGAAGTGAATAATGAAGCAGCCCATTTTGGACAGAGAAAGAATGTGGGGTGAGTGAACTATCATATGGAGATACTTAGTCTACAGTTTGAAATTAGGGTTAGTGAACCATAAGAATTTTGCAGTGCTATGACTCAGACCATTGCTAACGGCCTTTGAATTTTTTCCCTGTCTTTTCTGAATGCAGCAGATCAACTTTTAAAAATCCATTTGTTTAACTGGCGCAGGAGCTGACAAAGTAAGTCACATTTTGGATATAACATAGAACTCACGTCAAAAGCATATGCTATGGAAAATTTTCCACAGCCCCATTCCCCCCCACTTTTATTGAGGTGTAATTGGCAAATAAAAACTGTACATATTTAAGGTGTATAACTTGACTTTTGACATACACTGTGAAATGACCACCAGAGTCAAGCTACTAAGCACAATCATTGCCTCACATTGCTACTGTTTCTCCTTCCTTCCTTCCCTGGTCAGAACACTTAAATGTTATCATCTTAGCAAATTTCAAGTATACAATACAGTATGAGGTATCACCTCACACCTATTACAGTGGTATTCTCAAAAAAAGGCAGGAGAGGGGCGCCTGGGTGGCTCAGTGGGTTAAAGCCTTTGCCTTTAGCTCAGGTCATGATCCCGGTGTCCTGGGATTGAGCCCCACATCGGGCTCTCTGCTCAGCAGAGAGCCTGCTTCCTCCTCTCTCTCTGCCTGCGTCTCTGCCTACTTGTGATCTCTGCATGTCAAATAAATAATAAATAAAATCTTAAAAAAAAAGGCAGGAGATAACAAGTACTGTCAAGGATGTGGAGACACTGGAACTTGTATACACTTTTGGTGAGAATGTGAAATGGTGCAGCCATTATGGAAAACAGTGTGGAGCTTCCTCACAAAGTTTAAAAATAGAACTATTACCTGATCCAGTAATTCCACTTCTGGGTATATATTCAAAGAAAATAAATTGGGATCTTGAAAAGATCTCTTCACTTCTATGTTCCCTGCAGCATTATTTATAATAGCCAAGATACAAAAACAATGTACGTGTCCATCAACACATGAATGCATAAAGAAAATGTGGTATATGTATGCACTGTACATTTTTTAGAGACTATTTTTTAGAGCAGTTTCAAGTTTATAACAAAACTGAGAGGGAAGTACAGAAATTTGCCATATTCGTCCTGTCCCCATGCACGCACAGCATCCTCCCTTACCAATCTATCTCACCAGAATGGTACATTTTTGTTAACAAAGATGAACCTACCCTGACACATTGTAATCACTGAAAGTGATTTTCCTTTCAGTAAACTGGAATTTTCTCCTGGTGTTGTATGTTCTATGGGTTTGGACACATGTGTAGTGATATAGAACTATCATTATAGTATAAGAGTATTTTCTTTTTTTGAAGTGAGCAAGAAGGATTCCATTAGATTTTTTTTTTCTTTCCAGCTTCATTGAGGTAGATTTAACATATAACACTGTAAAAGCTTAAGGTTTTCAATATGTTGATTTGATACACTTATATACTACAAAATTACCACCTTTTATTTTTTTGAAAAAATTATCTACAAATAACCAATATCTATGAGTTGGATAAACATCTTCCAACTATTTAATGTGTAGTAAATAAAGGACAATATCACTTCTCAATATGTAGTTAATATTTTTAAAATAAGCAACATAGAAAAATCTTGAGCCCTTCCCCATATGAAAGTAAGAATACTTTATGAAACTACCTTAATGAAATTGTAAGATCTTTTGCCTGCACCATTTTACATGTCAAAAGAGGCAAACTTGATAAATTAATTTTTAAGTTTCCCCCCCTTATTTCCAATTTATATGAATCTTTCTTATCTTTTAAAGGAAAGTGACACTCTGATTCACCTCTATTGGTTATTGTATGTAGGAGCAAAATCATAAACCTACTGTGCAGATGATCATGGCTTACTGATGGGTACAACAATTACCATTTTAAAATATGGGTCACATATATGCATTTCTCTATAATTTTTTTTATTGTGGGCTATTGTAGCAGTTTTGTATAGTGATAACATTTAAGGATGATCTGTAATGTAATGTAATGTAATGTAATATGTACAGCATATTCATGGTGATGCATATATTAAAATACTATTTTTTTAAAAAACAAATCTCACCATACTAATTTTTATGAATTAGAGGTAGTTTACAAACATTAACTTACTCAGTTTGAAGTTTCAGCTCCAGAGAGGAAAGCAATGTTTGTTTGTTTTTTTAAGTTTGTGAATTATATCATTGCCTAAAACAAGAAATGACTAAAGAAGGTAAAGAAGAAATAAATAAGGACTAATTCCTTCTTTCCTAAATCTTTTGAGTATGAAGGGATTAGTATTTTGTATAAACTGATTTTTCAAAAGCAGTGTTTACGTAGCTATTGTGAAAATGAACAAACCTCATTCAAAATGCAATCAGAAGTCACGAGGGGTAGCTCTCCTTCACTACTGCCCCTCACAGCCTATACAGTCCAGCAAAAGGGAGTCAATTTCCTCCCAGCCAATGAGGAGCTCCCACAATTTCAGTCACCTGTGGCCAATTAGAAGCCACTATTACTTCAAACTCTCATTTTCCTCCAAGGAACATTTGTTCAAAACCACCCTCCCACCTTCCTTCTTCCCTCTACAAAAGGATGTTTTTCCCTGTTCTCCAGACTTGCCTATGATTCTCCATGATTTACGTGTCCCAAACTGCAATTTCCCTATTCCCAAGTAAAAGTATTTGCTGCATGGTAGCCTTTGTTGTTCAATTTTTAAGGTTGACCATATCAATCTGTGTTGAAAAATATGTCACAACTAAAGTTATTTCTTCATAACTGATTGCTTTCATTAGTATAGATCAGGGTTTGGTAAATGATGGCCTGTGTGTCAAGTTAAGACCTGCCAGCTGTTTTCCAAGTAGACTGTTCCTAAGCCACAGCCATGGCTACTTATTTATGTATGTCTACGGCTGTACCACTGCCCAGTTGTGTAGTTGTATAGTTGTGACAGAGATCTTATAACTCACAAAGCCCAAATATTTATCATCTGGCCCTTTGCCTACTCCTGATACATCTCATTGGAAATAGATTATGTTGTAGATATGCAAGTCATATTTTAGTTAGGTTTTACTATTTTCAAAATAAATTTATTGTCTTATTATCATTGTTAGTCCAAGAAGTGAATCTGATAATTATATTACATTTTTATATCCCCTTCACTGCCCCTTGCAAAGTAAAAAAATCCCTGAAATTAACTGGTACTTACCTGCGTACCTGTTCTAATTACAAATTCATACTTAAAGGTCTGAGCTTCATGGCACAAGACAAAATACTCAAACCTCAATTTATTAGTTTTAAGCAACCAACTGCTCAAACTCTAATTACTAACAAAACTGTCCTGACTTCTATCCTTACTTTCCAACTAATATTTGGTAGAGATATTAATAAATAAAAACAATTTAGTAATAAAGGTATAGATAGCCCAAGAATAAATAATCAATAGGTTAGATAACCAATTTAAATAATCCACAGACTACATAATTAACATAAATGAGGATTATCTTCATTGCAATGTAACCATTTAGCATCATTTAATACACCATTTAACTTTATTACTCATTTTAAAATTCCAGAATTTGGTTAAAATTTGATTTATTTAAAATTTAGATAAGGAATATCATGGAGCTCTCTTATAATCTAGCTCAGTATAATATACAAAGTATTTTTTTAATTTATAATTATCTTTAAAAATAGTTACATAGGAAATGTTCCCTCCGAATAATGAAACGTATCACACATATGGAGGTCTTTTAATATGAAGGACTGAGAAGACATGAGAGAACCCCATTTGTACCAATAAGACACAGTTCTACATAAAATGTAATACTTTTAAAAGTACATGGTCAGAATTACAGGAAAGAATGGAACATTCTTAAGGCTAGAAAAAAGGATGGAAATGAAAGCCAGAGATAACTGGGGAGTGACGCCACATATAGTAGGCAGGTTATTATACCCACTTATGGGCCTAGAGACTGAGCCTGAATCTAAATGCCCAACAGAGATGGGAGAGTTGGTCTCTGTCCCGAGCAAGGCCAGAGCTCCCTCACACAAAGAAAGTCCAAGAAGAGATCCCTCCCTCTCTAAGGCTGTGGATAGAAAGACAAAGCACTTCATAGAAAGCAAAATCATAAGCTTAAATCAACCACAAGCCCATACCATTTACAGGTGACAGTTTGTCCAAATTGATAACAAATACGTGCTGCTATAACCCCCAACCATCAAATTTACATAAAATCAGCTTTGAGACCCATAAAACCCCTGGTATACCAGCAGATGCACAAGCAGAACCACTCCTAGGGACACTTTCACACCTGCTGCATTTGAGAGTCCTAAGAATAACGCTCAGTGTAGATGAGCTCACACACAATAATTACAAATCACTCGAGCAATTAAACTATCATGAGGTGGAATGATGGAATCAGCAGTCTGAGAAGAAATGGAAGATGGAAATGAGAAGGGCCAAAATGCATGTAGTGAGAATTCAAGAAGGAGAAGGGGAGAAAAAAAGAGACAAGATTGAAGCAATTTTCAAAGAGATGGTGACTTCTACTTTTCCAGACTTGTACAAAGTGTTAGCTGGAAGAATTATACAGAACCCTGAGTGGAGTGTGATACTTCTTAAAGAAACACACACTGTGGGACAGTTACCTGGGGCTTGAGACAGGTCAAAAGAAGAGAAGGGGTGATCATTCTTTTACTATTCCATTTGGGTCATTCTCACCATTCCCCACTTACATATGCCTCCAAGTTTGGATATTGGAAACAAAAGGGGAAAAAAAAGGCAGAAAGGCAAAAAATGAGGCAATACTATATGATGATATGTGAAGGCTGATGGAACTGTTGCTTCAGGTAAGTATGAATAAAATGAAAGTCTTCATGGGCGCCTGGGTGGCTCAGTGGGTTAAGCCGCTGCCTTCGGCTCAGGTCATGATCTCAGGGTCCTGGGATCGAGCCCCACATTGGGCTCTCTGCTCAGCAGGGAGCCTGCTTCCCTCTCACTCTCTCTGCCTGCCTCTCTGCCTACTTGTGATCTCTGTCTGTCAAATAAATAAATAAAATCTTTAAAAAAAAAATGAAAGTCTTCATAAAATGGAAGTACCAGTGTACTAGCCACCATCCCACTATGCACCACACATCTCAAGACTTGCTAATGGAATACTATGTTCATAAGATACTATTTTATCTATTTTATTGGCCTTCTGTATTTGCCTGATTTAGTAAAAAGTCAAGGAAAAATATTTAGTTAGAAAATGAAGACATCAAAGTTGCCTTCAAGAAGACAGAGTTTCCAAAGAATGCTGAGGTTTTTAAGGGCACCAAGGTTCCCGGTGCTCATGCTTTACACTAGTTAATGTTAACCTTAAATGTGATGGCCTTCTTTTTCCTTGATTCAAAGTATTCCTAGCAGTTGTCACGTGGTGTGGTTATTTGAGCTATTTTGCATTCACAAGAAGAATGAGAGGCAGGATTAACCCAAGCAGTCTTCCTGGGTGCTGTACTGCTGTGCGAGGCGTGGGTTTGGTGTCAAGTCTGTGTTATTATTCAGTTCTGCGGAGCAATCACATTGGCAAATGATAGCCTCTCTGCGCCCAGTTTCCTTCTGTCTTAAGTCGGGCCCTCCTCACAGGGTTCTTGTGAAGATGGGTGAAAGGTAATGAATGCCAGCCATTCCAGGCTTAATGTAGGAGCTCAGTCAATGGGCTGCACACAGCACTTTCCTTTTGAGAGAAAGTGCTAGAAGTCAGAGGGACAGCAGCAACCTCTCTAAAGAGAAGGAAATTCTCTGGAGAATAATTTATTGGGTGTTTACCTCAAATAATTCTGGATTAAGGGGGATTATAAACAAATAAATTGAATCAAGAATCTTAAGGCAAAAGGATACAGAGGAGGAACCCACGGCTCCCAAGAGTGGCCGTTGGTCAGGAAAGTGTGGCCTAAAAGGACCCGGGAGGAAAACCTATGCAAACAGTCCTTTATATACAGAGGGCATCTGCACCTTAAGCCTTTGAAATGCAAGACAGCCTCAAGTATAATCTAACCCTCAGAAATCCATGTAAATAATCCAGTGACTCATGAAGACATTCTTTATAAAAATACAAATTTTATATAGTCCTTGCCTTTTTATACCTGGTTGCTACTTAGGCCTTTGTCTTCAATGCAAAATGATCTTAGTTAAGGTTTCCTATTTTTTAATTTTCCCCCTTTTTTTATTCAGTTCACTTATTGTATTTTTTTTTTTGAAAAAGAAGTTTAGGAACAAATATTAAAGTCTACTAGACAAAATATCACAAGCACATTTCCATAAATTAATACCTGGCTCGTGTTACTTTTCCAATTAAGTTTTCATTGTTTTATTATTAATGTAAGCATTAATGTCATCATACTTTATTATAACAGACTGACTCAAGGTTTTGTATGTGCAGCAACAGAGCCCACCTACATGCTGAGAATCTAATTTAGGTGACCTCAGCCAGGGGTCCAGAACTGGCTTCAAGAACATTTAACCTCTTGAAATCCAGTCCAAGTTGCAGATCTAGAACAATCACCAGGTTTTCAAAGGAATTCATGGCTGTAAAATAGTTAGGAAGCATTATTTTACTATCTCTTTCCTTTTCCTGCTGTCTCCTATACCAGCACAATTATTTCCCTCACACCTAACAAAATGATATGCTAAAAAGACAAGTTGTTATTTGTAGCTAATTTGTTTCCTAATTTAGAAGGTGTGTTCAGAAATTTATAAGCAAATACACTTCAAACAAGGGATACAATACAGATAACCCTGTATTGGTAACATTCACAACACACAACCAGTTGTGTTTACTTCACATAAATTCAACAGCAGAAGACATAATGTAATGGCATTTTTTGAAAAATCACAAAGCAACGCCACCTAAGTCTTTAGGAAATTAAGTATTTGGGTTAAGATACTATGATAATCATGTTCATATAAATCACTTTCTAACAGTACAATTCTAGAGAAAGAAATAAAATTAGCATTACCTTTTTGCTTACCTGTACCTATGTCCATAGATATCTGCCTATTTTACCCAAAGGGCATTAGGAATTCTTGCAGGACACAATAACAACTAAACATCAAAATGAGGGTTTGATGAATTTTAAAAGGTCATATGCAAGATAATGAAATGATGTTGATCAAAATGTAATATACATATATATATTATTATTATCCTCATTAACACTCAGAGAGGTATTTTAATTGTTTAAAAAAGCAAATTATTTGTTAAATGTCAAAGGTTCCTGATTTATTTTATAGTCTGCTTATGTATGTCTAATTTATTAAATGGATTGTTCATCACTATGTTTTTTTCAAGATTAAAGAAATATATCCTAGATTATAATTGTTATACAGGACAACTTTTCTATATTTGTAACCCCACAGTGGAGGTATACATGGATTAATGATTTACATGTAATATCTACTGAATATTGCGCCTAATGATTCAGTAACAACAAATATTATATTGAAGGAGCGTAAGGACTTTGGCAAAGCAAGGTATTTGAAAACATGATTCAATAACTTTAAAAGTTTACTATATGATATTTTTACACATGTGGAGTGAATGTCAGTTTGCTAATCACTTTGGAAGCACTTTTTCTAAAAGGAAGTTCACATACCAGAGACACTGAACCTTTTGGTAAAATATTCCATCACCCAAAATTAAGAGATCAGCTTATATATATTTTTGAATAATATTGTAAAATCTGTTTTTCAGATTATTTTTTTGCTTGCTCATATTAAAAGAAGAAAAGCACAAGAAGAGTCATAAAAAAAGATCTGCTTTAAAAGAAAAAAAACACAATTCCATGGCTTTACAAACATAGATTTACCTGTTTTAAAGAACACTTGGCAGCATTTATACAAAAATACCACACATAAATAGAGTGTAATCACTAAAAATCTACTTGTACAACATTTGGTATCATTTGATGAGTTGTTATTTCGCTGAAAAAATTGTATGTGATTGTACTACTACTTAAAAACATCAGACCATCCAGTAGTGATTTAAAAATTATCAACTGCCTAACTCTGGTTTAACCGAATAACGTGCAAATAAATAATAAATACCAACCACGAGAACTATAGAGGGTAGTGGATATAAAGGGGGCGGGAGGATCAAGTTATAATTCCGCTGAAGACTGTGGGAGCCATCTGTGATTTGAAGGCTCTGTTTCCCCTCTAAAATGCCCAGGTAAACCCTGTGCAACTTTGCACTTCTTGGTGAAGCCACTCTGCTCACTCAATGTCAAAGGAGAGACTAATCAGCAATCCATGCCAAGGTTTTTGGCAAAATCAATTTACAGAAAACAAGTTCATTCTTATTTTCACTCTTATCCCCACACGCACCCCCCTCGCATGCCTGCCTCTCTCTGCCTCACCTCCCCCCGCCCCCGCCCCCGCAAGTTATTTAAGTGTTATGTCAGAGTGCAGATCAGCAAAGTTTTTCCGGCAAAGAGAGGCCGACTGTCTAAACTACCTTTCACACTTGTCCCAGAACCCTCGCAGACTGGCAGACGAGGAAGGCAAACGCTGTCCGGGGCAGAGAAGATGCAGAGGGAGAGGAAGCAGGGTGGGAAGGCAGGTTTGGGGTCTTGGGTAAAGGCTGCAGAGGATCCTAACAACGGGTTAGTTTAGGGGGCTGCAAGAGAAGGAAGGACACGGAAATCGGGGGAGCTGAGCACGAAGTGGCGGTCCGTGACCATTCTCCTTACCTGCTGTACTTCTTGGGGTCCCGGCGAGCAAACGGCCACTGTATTTCCCCTCATTCCCGACGGGATGAGACCACTGTCTCCACTCCGGACAGCGCAGGCCTCGGCTCCGTCCTCCTTCCTCGGCGACCGCAGCGACAACTCTGCTTCTGGGCGGGGGAGCCGCTCCCCCGAGCCGCGGGTGCCCACATCCCCGCCAGGGCTCCCGGTGCCACTGCCCCGGCGCGAGCGAGCGGAGGCGGAGGCCAGACGCCCCGGGGAGACTCGGCACCGCTACCGCACCGCCCCCGAGGAGCCCCGCGCGCTCGGGACAAGCCCCGAGCGCCCCCAGCAGGCCGCACACCCCCTCCGCGCGGGGCCAGCGCCCCCTTCCAGTCCATCACCGCGACCCTCGCCCCCAAGCCCCTGCGCCCCTCCCACAACGGCCGGCGCGTGTCTGCCCACGACTCCCCGTGTGCTTCGCGTTCCACCGTCCCGCGCCCCGCCAGCACCCTTGCGCCCCCATCGCCCTTCCAAGTCCAGGACGGCCCGTCCCGGCGGTTCAGTCGCGCCCACCGCGTCCTGCCCGCCCTCGCTCGCCCCTCACGGCCGCGCACGCGCACGGGTCGCTGAGCGGGCACTCGTGGACGCCCGCTCGCAGCCCGCTCCTCCTGGGCTACCCGCGGGGGGCGCCTTCCATCTTTTCCCCTTCGGTCCACTGCGTCTGCCTAATGCATCCCGGGCTTGGAGCTCGGGGGAAGAACTAATTTTCCCACCGGGGCTCCCAGTCCCTTGCATTTACAACAGTCTGCGCCTTCCTAATCTGAGGGGTTTAGGGCGTCCCTGTTGAGAGAATGGTTCCGTTCTCGGGATTCTAGTCTGGCCGAGAACCGCTCGGGCTTCAGAAGCCGCGCGGTTTCCTCCTAGACCAAAGCAAGGGCCAGGTCCCGCCGCTAGGAGGCATCCCTCGGGATTTGCCGAAATTTGGCGGGGGCAGATATGCCAAATACAGGGAATCAGGCTCCCAAGTAGTAAGCGCCCATCCATTACTTTTAAGAAGCCTCTTTTACCCTGTTTTTCTCAAGGCCTGCAGAGGTTCGCTCAACTGTGTTTATATGGCATATAGTTATCCTATTAGTGCTTGTGTATTTCAGTCATTCATTTTCTGGTTGACAGCACATGTACACTTGGACCCCTCACCTACACAGGAAAGTGACTTTTTTTTTTTAACAGTTCTGTGTCTGGAGAATGGTACGGGTATCTGAGCATGCTGGGTGAGTGTGCTGGAGGTAAATTATCTTATCTAAAAGGATCATTTTGGTGTGTTTTATGATTTTTTTAGATGGAGATACGCTACTGTGTTAGGAACCAAATGGAAACATAAAGATGCTGGAAAATTTACACATGTTTTCCATGTAATGAAATGGATAATTGCAAGGCAGAAATGTTTACAATGCTTAGATTATATTAAAGCACATTTTTTCAAAGGTAGAGATCAAAAGGAGATCAGTCAATTTCCCAGGGAAATGTAATGAAAATCTTTGTTAGTTATTCTCTACCTAATATGTGATAGTGACAACCACTTCTTTCAAAAACTTTACTCTCACAAGGATAGTTAAGATTGACATAAGTTGAGATGTGTTTTTAAGTCTATATTAATCATTTTCTATTTCACATTTTCTATTTCTATTTTGTAATGAAAAGAACTGTAATTGTTGCTCTAAAAATTTCCCC
Source organism: Lontra canadensis (assembly GCF_010015895.1). Classification (NCBI taxonomy): domain Eukaryota; kingdom Metazoa; phylum Chordata; class Mammalia; order Carnivora; family Mustelidae; genus Lontra; species Lontra canadensis. The sequence continues at coordinate 3,999,304 of NW_022631097.1, read as the reverse complement.
ATTATTTAATAAAGGTTTCAGCTTATACATTTGTGTCGAAGAATTCAAAAGTTATTAATGCATTTTAATTGCCAAAAGTAACATGATCTGAGTCAGGACATCTCTTTTGTTGGCATAGAAAGAAGTAACTGACAATAGCTCAATGTTGTGGATGGTGAGAACACTGAGGATCCAGAGCCCTTGGCACATAATTCTCCTGACAGAAAAGTTAAATATATCCAAAACAGTACAAGAAAAAAAAACAACAACAAAAAAACCCAGGACTGTGTATGGGGTGTGAAGGCTCAGTTTGATTGAGCACCTTATCAGTAAAAAATATTTTGAGCAACCCAGTACATGGATATTTATTTGTAAATTATATACATTTCTGAATATATAGTATACTATATGCATAAAATTAACATATTACATTTAAAACAAATAGAAATTGAAAAAGGAGAGATACATGTACATACAAATAAGAAAAGTAATGGAAGGAAATGAGTCTCTCCACTCACCCTCTCCCTAGTGAAACAACCGTTAACTGGTGAAAGTATTTTAAAAAAATCACTTAAAGTCTCTGGAAATTGTCCCAAAGGCATACAGCAAATAAAGGAACATTTATTCATGAAAATATACTAAATCTTGGTAAGAAGAACAAAAATCTGGGCCACAACCCACTCTTCCAGCTCCCAGCTCAATGTCACGGAAGGTCCAATCTGAATGAGTGCAGCTGAGAAGATAGTCTCTCTCCCTCAGTTTTGGGTCTGGGATATTGGTTTCTCCCTGGGAGGGGCAGGACTCCACCATTTTCGGCCCCAGTCCCTCATGAGCATATTCCAGGCAGATGTGGCTGAGAGGTGTGGGGCTTTCCACCTACCCAGCCACCACTGTGAGGTGCAAGCTCAACCCAGGTACAGAGGAATTAAGACTATCGGGCTTAAAAAAAAAAAAAAAAAAAGACTATTGGGCTACTACTACTATCCCCACAGCAGCTCACTCATAGGGTGGAGGTTGCATGTTGGGAGAGGAAAACAGGATCCTGAGGGCTTCAGCCCTCCACCTTAGACCCCTGCTTGGAGAGCAGAAGTGTCACTATGAAGAAAAAGGCTGCTGTTGGCCTCCAGCTCTGGGGCAGTGGGGCAGAGGTCCTGTGTGGTAGGCAAGAAAAGTTGTACCATAGTGCCATAGGTCTCCCTAAGAAGACTGATTTTACTTAGGAGAGATCATGGTGAGGTTCATACCTAAGGGCACTGTCAGAAACACTGGGAATCTTGGTAGTAAGCAATTAAGAGAAGGATGGTAACTCCATGATAGCAAAAAGCTAAATAAATGGTAGACCAGCTAGAAATTTAATAGAGAAAACCAGGAAAAAGAAAGGAGCCCTCCTGGGGAGGAAGAAGCCTCAGAGACTGACCTCAGGGATTACCCAGGCAAAGGGGCTAACTGTAATTGGATCCAAGAGTGGAACAGTTCATGCCCAGGTATTGTTAAAAATAACAGAGAAGTCCACTAACAATTAGTGGAGGCTTGGAACTCAGTGTGATATTCAGAGGCGAACCAGCCAAAAGCTTAACAGGGACCTCAGGGAAAAAAAGTCTCAGAGGCTAAACTGACCAAGAAAGAAAAAAGAGGACTCAAATTCCCAAAGTTGGAAGTAAGAGAGAGACCATCATTATCAACCTTAGAGGAAAGGATTATAAAGGCATACTATGAACAACTGTATACTGACAAATTATAGAATTTACATGATATATGCAAACAAATGCAAAAGAATGAAGTGTGTTCCCTTCTTCAAACTATGCACAATAGTTAACTTAAAATGGACCACGGGCCTCAATACAGGAGCTTGAAGAAAAGAGTCTCAGGAGAAAACATCAAAGTAAATCCTTGTAACCTTGGGTGAGGCAAATTACAAGCAACAAATGAAAAAAAAATAGACAAATTTGGCCTTAGTAAAATTAAAAATGTTTGTTCTACAAATTATACCATCAAGAAAGTGAAGAAACCACATACGGAACAGGAGAAAATATTTGCAAATCATATTTCTACCAAGTGACTTATAAACAGATATATAAAGAACTTCTACAACTCAGCAGGAAAAAGACAACCCAATGAAAAATAGACAAATGATCTGAATAGATATTTCTCCAAAGAAAGTATGCAAATGGCCAGCAAGTGCATGAAGAGATGCTCAACATTATTAGCCATTAAGGAAATAACAAACCAAAATCACAATGAGATACCATTTTACCATTCATACTCCCTAGAAAGTCTCTAATATAAAAAGGACAAGTAGTGGCAAATGTTGGCAAAGATGCGGGACAATTCTCTTATTACACTGAAAGACATAAAAACATATTTTCACACAAAGATTTGCATACAGATGTTTACAGTAGCATTATTCAGAAGAACCCAAATCTTGGAAACAACAGATATTTGTCTACTAATGGGTGAATTTTTAAAAAAATGGTCTATCCATGCAATGGAATATTATTCAACAGCAATAAGGAATGAACTGCTGATCCATGCTCCAATATGGATGAACCTTGAAAACATGCAGCGTGACAGAAACTAGTCACAAAAAATCACACTGTCTTATTCTATTTATGGGAAATGTGCAAAAAAGACTGAGGGGGTAATAATATGTTACTGAGATTGTGGTAGTCATTGTACACCTCTGTGGATATACTAAAAGTCTCTCTCTCTCTCTTTACAAGATTTTATTTATTTATTTGACACAGAGAGAGAGCACAAGCAGGGGGAGCAGCAGGCAGAGGCAGAGGGAGAAGCAGCTTCCCCAGTGAGCAGGGAGTCTGATGCAGGGCTCAATTCCAGGACCCTGGGATCATGACCTGAGCCGAGGACAGATGCTTAACTGACTGAGCCACCCAGACGCTCCTTAAAGTCTCTTAATTGTATACTTTAAGTAAGGTGAATGTGTATGGTCTGCTAATTATATCTGAATAAAGCTACTAGACAAAGTGCTTGTAAATAAAAACAGTAACACACTCCCATGATGTTGGGCAGAAGTCAGAAGAGAGACAGGTTCATGTAGCCATTGTTCCTGCTTTTTACCTTTTCTTCTTTGGTAATTATTATTATTTTTAAAAGATTTTATTTATTTATTTGTCAGAGAGAGAGAGAAAGAGAGAGAGCGAGCACAGGCAGATAGAGTAGCAGGCAGAGGCAGAGAGAGAAGCAGGCTCCCTGCTGAGCAGGGAGACCGATGTGGGACTCGATCCTAGGACGTTGGAATCAATGACCTGAGTGGAAGGCAGCTAGTGGCTTAACCAACTGAGCCACCCAGGTGTCCCTCTTCTTTGGTAATTAAAACTAAATGAGAAGAAGGTTTCAGGTGACTTCTATAAAATCCCTGTCCTCTCTGACATTCTGACATATTTACTTCGGTGATAATGTTCCTGGGTTTCTTTTCTTCTCCTCCTCCTCCTCCTTCTTTTTGTTTATTCTTTGCACTATATTTCATAAGACAGACTGTAAGCCAAGGGTTTTTTTCTGTGTGTTTATGTGTAAATTGGTACAGTGTATGTGTCAGAATTATCAATTGTGACTTTAAAACTCAGAGGGATACCATGGTGTCATAAAAGAACATTGAACTTTGTGCCAGGGGTCCTGGTTAATTTAAATTCAATTCCTACACCCAGCGATCTTTTCCATGGTGAGAGCTCTATGTATGGGCCCAAATCTTTTCATCTGTCATTGAGACTGTTGCATAAAACGATCCCTAACATTTATTTTTCAAAATTAATCTTTAAAAGTGCCTTTTTCCCGTTTTATTTTAAATGTTCAGTTTTCCATATTAATGGGTGTGTCTCAAGAAAGGCTAGAGTTTTGAATGTGCCTGTGTTTCTTTCCTGTAGGCCTTGTGCCCTCCATGTACTTAAAATCACTGTAGTCAGTTCTAAAAAATGAATGATTCTGAACATCAATAACCTAAGTATATAAAGGCAGCCTCGTGTCATGTGAAAAGTCTATCTGGGTCCAGAAATCATGGGTTGTGATCTCTTTCTGCTGGTGACTGCAAGACCTTTGTTAAATTACTTGAAGTCTTAATGCCTGCACTTCCTAGTCTATAATATTAGGGTAAAAATTAGAACTTAAGTCATAGGACTGTTATAAGAAATATACAACATAATGTTTATAAAACACCAAGCACAATTTCCAGCATCTAGGAAGTTATTTTTGAGGTAGGTCATCTTTTCCTTCTTTGAGTGCTAATATGGGCCACTTTTCAGTGGCTACACCAACAAAAAGGAGTAAAGAAGATACTTTTGAATGTCCTAATTAGCTGACATTTGCTGTAAAGTGCTTCATGTTCATATGTATCTGTGTGTGTATATATATATATATATATATATATATATATATATATATATAAAATTTAAATACCACATTCAGACATAACATACAACTTAAAATACACATGTGATGTAGTATGCTTTTAAGAGAGTAGTGGATCTTTTCAAATACTCAACAAACTTCTGAGAAAAAATGATTAGACACATAGAATACTGTGGGACTCTGCTTGTGCAGGCTGGAGTTTTGACAGTAAAATTTCAATTTCAACAATATAGGACTACATATGAGGTTATATTTTTTCTTTTGCCAAAAAGAATCATTAAAAAAATAACTTCTGCTCTATTACTATCTAATCTTTCATTAAAAAGGTCATTTTAATGTCCACCTGTTAAATAAATTATGTAGAAATAAAATATATTCCTTAAACTTAATATTAGACTTTATTAGAAAAATTAATGTTTTCCCTTGATTTTTTTCCTCACTTTTTCATCTAGTATCAAAAATTTTCTCAAGGCAAAGGATGATAAAACTATTCAAAAGGGACTTTCTGGGGTTTTATGCCTAAGGAGAATTACTCCACGGCCTTGTAACTAAGTGACCCAAAGTTGACCCACTTCCAGCAGGGGGTCCCACTGATATCCTGAAGCCCTGAGGACCAGAAACTGAGGGAGAGTCAGAAGCACATCCCTTGACATGATTACATGCAAGCTGGGGAAAACAGGTTGGGTGTAGCACAGTGACTGCAGGTGACAGACTGCTTTATAGGCCAAGGGGGACCAGGTGTCCAAGATGTACTTGGCAGATGGAAAGAGGACTTAAGCATTGTTACAAGTCATAGCCAATTCATATTTGGGCTACATATTCTTGGGTCAGAGTATTTACCACTCATGTTTCTGACTGAAATTTGTGTGTATTCGTAAAAGTCTCAAAAGCAGAAGGTGGAGGTACTTCTGAGTTGACACTATTTTCATGTTATTTGTCCAGGTTACTTGGCATAGCTGTGGTTTGAGAAAGTGGTTGGTGGTATGTTGGAGGATCTAGAAATATTAGTGGTGGTATTTAATAGCATGGTTATTTTATTTATTTATTTATTTATTTATTTATTTATTTATGTCAGGCAGTGATTTACAAAAAAATATATATTTTTCTCTCATGTGGTAAGTCAGTCATTGTCCAGTTGGGTGGCTGCTGCTTCTCTGTGTCATAGGTCTTCTCGTTCCAGGATCCAGGTTAAAGGAGTAACCCTTATTGGTGGCAAACCGTCCTTAAGGAAAACATCAAGAGAGCTGATGGAAACACATGATTTATCTCAAAGCTCCTGTTTCAACCTGGTGTATGTCAACCCAAGGACGTCCGTGTTCCAAAGGAAGTCACCTGCCCAAACCTCATATCTGTGGAGTCTCAATGTATATGCTTATCCCTCACAACACACTGCAGGTCACTTGGTCAGAGGTCAGGGTGTGCATAATCCCCTAAATTATTTAGAGTCTAAAGTCTAAAACAAATAGTTTGGAACAATAATGTAATCTACCACATAGACAGGGTATTGATTAACTTTAGACTTAGAAAAATTTAATAATGCTAGTTTTATTGTTGAGATTTCATTTTCTACCTAAAAAATTCAGTAAGTTTTATGTAATTTCAAAACAAAAAGAATTGTGGTTTGGGATTTGATAAAATGGTTTCATGTGGACTGACACTTCTATTACATTTCCAACAATTACACTTTCTTTCTTTTGCTAGGACATTGGGTTTTTAGGCTGGGGCATACCTCCTAACTCTGTGGGTCACTTGGTACTGACTCAGAAATACAGCTCCCTAATTGATTCATAGCTGTGTATGTGTACATTCTGCATGATTTTCTTGTTAAATCTGCATATGACATTATAAGTCATGATTCTAGGGACAGATGTCTTTTTAAAGCCAAATACTTTTCTATAGTATTTTATTGATATAACAAATATATTAAACAATAAATATGAATACTTTAGAAATATTCCTGTACCTATCAAAGATGATGGATATTCCAGATAATCTTTACATACTCTTAATTTTTATAAACTTGAGTTATTTCAAAATATTTCTTTTTACTATCATTAATGAAATCAATGAGCAATGCAATGGAAATTTTAGCGTTTCAATAGGCGATCATTAATAACAAATACTGTGTGCAATGATCACATACTCACTTACCTTTTCCTTTTATTCAATTCAGTTATTTTTTGTAGTAAACATTTCCAATTTCTCCTTGAAATTCACTCCTTAGCCATAGTAACTTTGGGTTTTATAGATGCTTTTCATTTTCAAAGTTTTCACATCTATTTTTTCTTTCTAATTTCATAATGTCCATGAGAGATGATCTGTTAAATGATTTGCTATGTAGTGATAGACTTGGATGTTTCTTTGAAATGCACCCTTACATTTCTTTAGATCTCTTCTATTTGCTTTCACTTTATTGAAATCATTTTCATTATGTGATAATAAAAGTTAATGGCCCAGATTTTTCTCCAGTTCTTGAACATGTTGGGAGCAGTCAGGCATACTCTGAAACACAATGGACTGTTTATGGCCCTAATATTATCTGTGTATTATTCTTTTAGTATATTAATTATGCCTCAGTGTCTAAAAGTAATAATTATAGCCTGACAGAATATGTTATTCCTGACAATTATTTATCTAATAGTATAATAGACCTTTTGTTCTTTTCCTGTTTGCCTTCTACATTTCTTATCCTTTATTCACTGTATATTTTCATTGAATTTTTCACAGAAGAAATACCTATCCTTTTCTTAGAGTTCATAACCTTAATTTAAAATAGTTAAAATGATAGCCCTTATCTTGTGCCAGCATGAAGCTTCACTAACTCTTAATTTAATCAATTTAAATATAATTTAAAGATTGTTGTACTAAAGTAATTTCCAGAGGCATAGTAATTTTATACACCATATGTGATTCTCAGTCCTCAACTCTCTTCTCCTTCTTCCTTTCCCTTTTTATATTAACAGCCATTTTTATTTCAACTTTCTCTTTATCTCCCTATCTTACTCTTTTCTATTTTGTGTTACTTTGTGATTTTTTCTTCACATTCTTTTTCTTTCCATCAACTTTTCTTCTTTTACTTCTGTCCACCATCTGTTTTTCTTTTCCACTTACTTATCTTATTTCAGATTTTTTTCTTTATTTGATGTTTTCACTTCTAAATTTTCTCTTTTTTCTTGTTTCTCTATCATTCACTATTAATACCACAAAACAAATAATCACAACCTTTTTTGTGTCATTTAGCATGAGCATTAACAGGTCTCAATTATGCCTATCTAAAAAAAATAAAACTTAACCAACCAAAAGACAGGCCTAAAGTCTTTGAATTAGTGATGAGTTCAAGTATTACCAGCACTTAAATAAAAAGGAAAAAAGAATCTATGCATGACTGAATAAAAGAAAAATTCTTCTCATAACATGGAAGTAAAAGAAATAAAGAGTAATTTGGGAAGAAAAGGCAAACTACTTAGGTGATAGATTCTGGAAGATACAGTAAGTCCATAATGGGAATAGGAGAAGGAAGATGGACCTAAAGGAGGAAGAGATGTAGCAGTGGGAAAAAAAAAATGAGAAAATTTCACTTAAAATGAAGAAATTTGTGGATATTTACTTAAAATTTTTACCACGTTTAAAGTAGAACTAAAGAGATCATAATTAAAAAAAACTGATTAACAAAAACAAACTTTGAGTTATAAAATAAATAAGCCACATGGGTGTAAAGTACGACATGGGGAATATAGTCAATAATACTGTAATCACTTTGTATAGTGACAGATTGTGGCTACATTTATCGTAGTGAGCATTTCATCATGTATATAAATGTCAAATTAATGTGTTGTATACCTGAAACTAATATAATACATATGTCAACTATACTTAAATATAAAAGAGGATTTATTGACAATAATTGGGAATAAATGTAAATGGCTAGTAAGGAGTTGGAATCAGCTTTACTTTAGGTTTTTTTGGTTAATATTAAATATTGGCAGATAAACACATTTTCATGTTTATGATTTAGTAGAATTTGACTTCTGCTAATATAACATTTATGTCAAACAGCAAAAGGTATATTTTCAAATGTGTGAGGACTATAAAACTATACCACCATGTATTATATCTAGAAATATTGAATAGTGAAGAAAACTATTATACATTGAAAGGGACTAGTGAAGGGAATAAAAATATGACAAAGTTATCTTTCTTTGGGAGAGTTTACAAAAACTGACTTGTTCCTCATGGTGACAGAAGAATGTAATTTTTTATAATGATAAAATCATTAGAATAAAATTAGTTATGTAACTTCAAAGTCATAAATCACCAAAAATAGGATTATTTTTAGTTATTTGAGGGGAAAAAATGAAGGAAATAATGAAACAAACAAAACATGTTAAAGTTTTTTTAAATATTAAAAGAGAAAGAAAAATTAAAAGATGAAAAATCAACTATAGAGCAATCTTATAGAATAATAACTTTTATCTAAAAAAATAAATATGCCTCTCTCAGTGAGTTTTGAAGAATATGCAACTAAATATTTTCTTGGATATATGAAGTCAAACATTTCTCTTTTTTATTCTTTGCTTTGCTTTCTGAATGTTAAATAAGAGAATAAGTTTCTAGTACTTTTGAAAAAGCAAATTACTAGTTAACAACTTCCTATCATTAAATCACTGTGTGAGATATAATTTGAATTCTCACAATTCTATCTATACATTTATGGGAAATAAATCACTATACTACATATTTTAAAATAATGTAAAATTAAAAAACTCGACTAAATTCAATTAAATTCATCAGATATAGCAAAGCATCAATATAATGTTAGGAATGATTATGAAAGGTGGATATGTGAAGCAATTATATTCATATAAATTGAAACAAAATCTAAAATGACTCATCAAAGATAGCATTAAGATTAAGGTACTAGTTCTATTTTCTCATGTAGAAAAGGTTGCCTGTTTTTTTACTATTTAGGTGAAATGATGTTAACATACTAACTAACTATATTGTTTTATATTTATATATATGGATATATAGATATATATGTAATTTTTATTCCATTATTCTTAGAATATATTTTTAATGTATAATATCTACTAATATATTTATTTTTTAAATCATTAAAGTAAGTTAATCTTATTATAGAGCATTTGGAAAATAGAGACATAGAAACAAAATTGAAACCCATTAACATAATGCAACCATTGCTAGCATTTTCAGAGTTTCATTCTAGTTAGTTTATCCATGTAGACTTCTCCAGAATTTAAATATTAGTGTGCATATCTATTATTGTGAATCACATTTTTCCAATTATTTAGAATTATTTTTAAAAGGGAATGTCCTTCCTTTTCCCACATTGATTAACCCTGTAGTAATAGCAAGATTTGAGTACACTTCACCTTGATATCCTGTGCCACCATTCACACCAAGAAGCAATTCCATCAGTCTTGCATTCAGCCAGGAAAAAAAAAAAATGATTTGGTAGGCTTTAGGTAATAATTCCATCCTTCAGTTCCATAACTACCAAGGTCACAATTGTAGGTGATCTCATTATTAGAATTTGTTAACAAGCCAAAGAGAAAAAAAAAAATGCAGGAGTGTCCATTGTTTTCTGCATATTGAAGTGGTGTGTATTTCATAGTCCACCGCTGAGCTGGCAATGAGCTTGACTTTTTTCCCTCAACATGGGATTCCCTGGGTAATCTTCGCTGTGTGTAGGAGCCATGTTCATTTGTTATAGAAGAAGAGCTACAACATGAAACCATGTAACAAATAACTGATAGTCAAACAGGTCATGAACAGCTAGCTGGTCAAATATTATATGTTTTTTGTGGGTACTTTAAAGCAACAGCAGATAATAAAGCTTTGTCAATGCACATTCTCCACTGTGTGAGATTAGTTCAAGGCTCGGTTTGTTGTGACAATTGCTGACTTGGGAGGTGGGCAGCGATAGAAGGGTTCCCATTCACCCTCTCATGTGCTGCAAGATTCATCCTATTGAAATTTTGACAGATGTGCAACAAGCACAGAGCTCAGGCATATGAATTGGGGCTCTCAGCATGCTTTCTCCCAGTCTTTACTGCCCAAAGTCTCAGGTGGGGTGTCTGAAATAGAGGTGAGGGCACAGATTCAGGGCACTGGACATCTGGGTGACATGGGATATTGCTGAAATGCAGAAGCTTCCTTCTGAGCTGTACCATGATTCTTTCATCTTGGATTTTCTGCACTATTCAGGAAAAAACTGATGCCTCTCTCTACCGAATATTTACCTTTAAGGGTAAATAAACTTTAAGCTCCTGTTTCTTGAGCCAAACTTAAAGTCAGAAAGGTGACATGTTCACCAAGAAAAGAGGAGACCCAGTGGCCCACAGGCTCTGAGCAGCATTTTTGCTCCATTTAATGGAAACTTTGAAAGTCCTTTTCGCCAAACTTTCCCTTAAGATTCTCAGTTTTTTATTCATTAATTTTCATAGGAATAAAAAGTAAAATTGCCAAGATATGTCTATGGGTTACAGGCCCAGAGCAGAATACCCTTTAACTGAACCAGACTTCTGCATATTACTTTTCAGACAGTAACCTTGGCCAGAGTTCATTCTTCCTATTTTGCTTTGAACTACTGCTTTCATTTTTAAAATTCTGTATTGGCTATAAGCTACAGCAAATTTTGCATGTTATTGGTATTATTAAGTTATTAAGTTAAATAGTCATATTCTTTAAGTACATATCCAGGAGAAGTATAATAACACTCTGCATAGTGAAGCTGGGGCAGTGATCATATAATATGCTTTTTCTTGGGTGATGAAATATTTTCTTCACAAAATTTCCTTTGGAAATTCTCAGAGCTGCCTCTGATGAGAGTATGGATTGATAATATTGTGGATTCTATCTTAAAATCTCTTAAAATTCGGTTTTAAAACCTATAATCTCTTTTAAATCAAATTTGAGAAAAAGGTGAACATTTTAAAGGTAAATCAATGTGGCTGTTTCCTTAAAAGGAATTTTAAATAAAACAAAATATAGAAAAGAGCACAGAGCATAAAGGTAAAGCTCAGTGAGTAATCACATTGTGAATATCCACATATCCAACATTCAGACCTACAAGCAGAAGTTTATTGGCATGCTAATGAACTTGCTTGTGCTCATTCTGTTATGGCTTCTTCCTTCTTACTCAGTGCAAACCACTATTTGTGACTTCAAACAAGAAGAAAAAGTTCACATTTATCTGTTTTGGGAACTTTAAATGAAATCCTATAATACATAGATGATAGAGAGATGATAGATAGATAGACAGATGATAGGTAGATAGATAGATGATAGATTTGGGTCTGGCTTCCTCTGCACATGACTGTTTATGAACCTCGTTTGTATTGTTGCATATAGCTGCAGTTCATTTTTGTTGTTTTGTATTACAATTGGAGAGTTAGAAGACAATTTGTGTTACAGTTGATGGACATTGGTCTTTTTTCCCCCTTTTGGCTATATGAATAGTCTTGCACATATCTTCTGGTACACTGTGCAAACATCTCTGTTGCATGTGTACCAAAGACTGTAATCATTGGCTCGAACAGGGTAATGTCAGTTTCAGGATCCTAGTACCAATTATTTTATCAGCTGCATGGTTACTGACAACAGGTGAAGGTTCTTTTGGTAGGTTCTTCTTTTTTTTCTTTCTTTCTTTTTTTACCAAATATGTAAATCAATTTCACAACTCCAGTGTCAAATCTATAGATCAAGGGATACTTAGAGAAGTCTGGCTTTTTGGCCTGTCCTTCACTGTGTTCCTTCCCTCCCCCGAAGCACCACATTCAAGAAGTCACTACCACAGTTCTTCAGCTATCTCTCTATTTAGCCAGTAAGGTAGCATAATGGGTGTTAGAAATGGGTTTCTATTGGTGAAAAGTGTGGCTTGTTGGGTAAGTGAAATGGGTTAAGGAAATGGTGTTTACCAGTGAAATTCAAATTGCTTAAGATATATAGATAACTAGAAACATTTTAAGGATATTTGCAGAATTGCATGAGTACACTAGAGTGTTGAGAGTCAAGTAGCCAAGAGTGGAGTTTTGGATTGGGTTGCTAAGTGATCTCATGTTCAGCCACCAGTCTGGAAGATAATTGATGCCTGACTGTGAAATAAGGCTAACAAAGTTCTACAATAAGAATATTGTCACATTTGCTTTGGGTGAATCTTTGTGAAAGGTGCTGTGGACTTCAAATAATTTACAGACCTGGCTATAGAAACATTTCAAGTCTGTTCTGTAACGAATGTGTGACAGATTTTGATCTGAGACTAGGATTTAAGTGAAATCTGTAATACTTATCCACCTTGACTATTGCTGGCTATGAACATTTACCAAAACGAATCTTGCTCCTGTCACTACCAAGAGTGTCCTACACTACGTAATTGATCTGGGAAAATCCTACTTATCCTTCAAGTCATTCAGAAGACATAATATGAAAGAAGACAGGTAACGAAAACAACAAAGAACACTAAACAATGGTTTCTAATGAAGATATTGGTGATAATGTCATTAAGATTAAATATCAAATATGTGTTTTAAATTTATATGCACAGATTATCAAATCTAATGCAATCCAATCTAATCCTGATGTGTCATGGAAATGTTGACAAAATATGTAATTAATTGGTGTTTATAAAAACTTATACCTGAAAAGCTACTGGCTTAGAATCATTTTACAGATAGTAGACATTGGTTTCTGAATACAAAAATATAGAAATATTATAGGAGTCATTTTTTAAATTTGTCTTCAAAAGTTTCATTCCCTGAAAATTAGTTGTTTTGCAGATCATTATTTCCCCAGAGGTTTCAATTAAGTTCAAGTATCATCAGGCTGTTTTTGTGTCTGTGACATTCTGAGATATAGCTGTGGGTAACAAAGGGGAATGTGCCGGGTTTGGGTAGAATTATTTATATATTAAAAATTAATTTACCTTCTAATCAGTCCTCCTGACAGCTGATTGACAGGGGCCAACAGATTAGTCTCAGAAGAATGGAAGAAGGTATTCTGAACAGGAAAGCTGTGGGCATGGGGAAAGTGTACAGGCAGGCGAAAGAAGGGCAAAATAGTGAAGCTTAGAAGCAACCCAGTAACCGTTGATCCTAAATGTGGACTTTAGTCTCAAAATTAAAGTATTCAGATTCATAATCAGAGCTCAGTATAAACAGTGTCTAAAGTTAGGTGATTGTTTAAATCAACCCTAAGCATTGTCTCCATTTTCCTATATTATTCTTTGATGGTAGGACTTCAATTATTGCACTAAAACTATTGAATTATTGCAGTGACATGATTGCATCAACTCTTCAAGATTTTGTCTATAAAATTTCCCACCTAAACTTGACTGACCCACTTGAACAGCTCATCAGAAGATATACGTTTCCATTTCTTTGATGAGCATTTAACTTATATAATGACACTTTTGGTTTTAATATTGTAATCTTTCCTTATAAGTGTTACTGCCAATCACTTACTTATAGGCTATACATTTAGCCCAAGTTCTGGATTAAGTTGAATTCCTGATGCAATTGCCTTCTCTCATGGTTTAATTAACTAAGCAGATTTTAATATAATATATTTTAGTCTATCATTTCTAAAAATTAACTTTCATGATATGTTAAGAATTAAATACCACCAAGTTGCTGCAAAATTGTTACCATTTTAATAGAACTACACAAAACAGGAAGAAATTACTGAGATTTAATGTGCTTCTTGAAAATTTTAGTTATGAGATCCATCAATGCTGACATCTTAATTTTGTTCTACTCTTCAAGTGATGCATTTATTTTTATGTAATTATGAGCTGTCAGAGTCCCCTTTCATAACAACAGATTTTATTTGCTTCACTGAACTTAATGAAATCCATGTGCATGAGTGAATTTCACAGATATATTTAAATTCAGTACCTGAAATTTTTGTTTCTAATGGCATCTAATATTTTAAAACATGAGGGGTATTGAAGAAAACAAATAAAAGCCAAAGAACCACAGGTTAAAAGATACTGAAGAAATATTTAGTGTATTTTGATGACTTCAGTCAGTTTTATTCCTACATCATTTCAATCTCTTGGGTAACTAATTTAATCCTAAGATTGCCAGACAACTTTCTTTGGAAATACAGTTGTCTGCCCTTATTTGTGGCTTTGCTTTCCATGGTTTCAGTTACTCCTAGTCAACCTTTGTCTGAAAGCAGATGATCCTCCTTCTGACTTATCTAAAGGTCAATAGTAGCATCACGATGCCTACATTATTCACCTCACTTCATCTCATCACTCAGACATTTTATCATCTCACATCTTCACAGGAGGAATGATAATGGTACAATAAGACATTTTGAGAAAGAGAGAAACCAGTCACATAACTTTTCCTATAGTATGTTGTTATAATTTTTCTGTTTTCTGTTATTGTTGTTAATCTCTTACAATGCCTAAATTATAAATTAAACTTTATCATAGGTAGGTACTGGAAAAAACATAGTATATATAGAGTTGGGTACTTGGTTCCTGGCATCCATTGGGTATCTTGGAACATACTCTCATGGGTAAGGGGGGGACTATTTTATGTGCTGTTGTCAAAGAGGGTTTTCTTAGACCATGCAGTTTTGATTTGACCCCTACATCACCCTAAAAAATCATGTAGTCCATTCAGTGATTTCCATAAAGCAGCCACACACATTAAACATTCTGTGAGTTTTAGAACCATCTCAAGATTTGGAGGTCAGGAAGAAAAGATAACTACGAGAAGCATAGTCCTTCTGCCACCTCCCTGGCACCTCATATTCTTCCTCTTTTTTCTTATTTCTGCCCTCTCTTCCCACTGCCTCTACTTCCCTCCTTTGCCCTCCCTTCTTCTTCTCTTCCTTAATCTTCCCTTCTCCTTCCTCCCTTCCATCAGTCCCCTTTACTGATAACCACTGCTCAGTTGGTGGGATTTATTTTAGCCACTCATGCTTAGGCTATCACTTTTTTTTTTTTTTTAGATTTTATTTATTCATTTGACAGACAGAACACAAGTAGGCAAAGAGGCAGACAGAGAGAGAGGAAGGGAAGCAGGCTCCCCACAGAGCAGAGGGCTCGATGTGGAACTCTATCCCAGGACCCTGAGATCATGACCTGAGCTGAAAGCAGAGGCTTTAACCCACCGAGCCACCCAGGTGCCCCTAGGCTATCACTTTTGATAGTTTGTTTTGGTCATCTTCCACTTCTAAATATATTATGCTACAGTGATTATACCAATAATTTTTATCTTGCTTCGAGTTCTTTTCATAGCTAATGAGAACTTTGAATTCTAATCCTGCAATTTGTTTCTAGTAACCTCCTTTAAGTCTGAGTGCAGTGCAGAAAAAAAGTATTGACTTTAGGCAGCAAAGGCTTGGATTTTAGTCCACCCCTGCCTCTGAACTGCTGGGTCTGCCTCTCTCTGAGCTTTGGTTCCCAATAAGGGAATTGGATTAGGGTAAACATTCTTAACCTGCATTCTAAGAATTGGACCTCAGCATTCTCTGAAGTTCCTAAAATTATAAACAAAATTTTGTGTAGGTGTGCATAGGTTTGGGCAGTGTCTCTGACCTTTATAAGATTCTCAAAGTTTCCTCGATTATCATAACTTCATATCAGTTAGTGCCAGATTATCTTTCAGATACATTTCTAATAATCACTTCCAAAAAATGTACTGAAGCCTTTAGAGCCTCTGGACTATGCTAGAAATTTCAGAAGTCATGGCTTAGGACACTGGAATAAACACATAAGAGGCCATAAACTATATTGTGAATGTATAAAAACATTATTAAATGTGCTCACCAAGAAACTGGCACTAGCCAGGGTAGAAAACAAACAGTTGTCACTCTCATTACTGCAGTCTTTGTAGATAAAAATACCCATTACAGATTTACATATCTAGAAATTCATGACATAAATTAACTTGAATTAGAAGTCACAAGGTTTCTTAGCTATGGGGTTTCAAGCTGTGACTTTCTGCAACATGTAAATTCAGTGAACCTAAAACATCTTCGCCATGAATAGTCATGACCAGATTTCAAGAATAGTATCGTAATTTCATATTGAAACTATAGTCTAAAAGGTTCATTAACATTAGCGATAAAATAAAATCTGAATTGGCACAAGTTTCTGATCCATATTTAAAAATTTTACCCTTGTGTTCTTCGTTGTTGTTGCTTTAAATCATTTAAAATATTTGCGATAATCTGTAACAGAATAACTAGGAATTTTTTAGGTGTAATTAAATAGATATTCTCTAATCTTAACTCTCACTTCATTGGTTTCAACTTTAGTGATTTAAAAAAATCCTTCATAAACTTTTATAACCACTTTAACCTGGTTTTATATATTCAATTAAATACAATTAAGCAAACAGTCAAGTCGTGCCTACTTTATGTCAAGAAATGCACCAGCCAGGAGAAGAAAAACAAAGAAAAAGACATTCTGCATGAGGAACTTCTTAAAGCCAAATTAACAGCTCACTTTGGAGCATGAGGAAATGAGAGGTGGTGTCAGGTTTTCTAAAAGTAGTGTTTCAAAGAATATTGTTAAGATGTTATGCGCTAAAAAAAAGTAAAGTAAGAAGGACATTGACAATGATTAGATTTAGTATTGAATATGTCAGATTTGGAATACATTTTGAATTCAAGATAATTTTGCGTTGCTCACTAGGACATGGTCATGAAACAGTCTGGTATTACTCAGCTTAGTCTGGAGTAAGCCAAAGGAGTTATACAGATATTTTGAGACCTAACTTGAACCCTGTAACTTTCTCCTTAATAAAAAATAATTAAAGATAGGGTACTAGCAGCAACACTGAAAACTTCCATAAGTCAAAGACACTGTAAAATGTGAAAACAACAGTCACGTGTGGGAAAATAATATTTGTGATGTACAACCTACAAAGAATGATTATTTGGAAGGTTTAGATAACTCCTCTAAAGTTAAAACTTGCAAAAGGGAAACAATACAACCAATGAAGGTGCAATATAGATTGTGACGGACGGTCACCAACTCCTTCCTTCCCTCTGTGTGTGTGTGTGTGTGTGTGTGTGTGTGTGTGTAAGGTGCTTTATCCATTTAGAGATGGACTCTGTTTTTCCTCCCCTTGAATCTAGGCTGTTTTTAAGAATTTCTTTGACCAAGAAAATGCAGCAGAAATCATAGCAGATGAGCAATTAGTAGAAAAGGAAGTCTGAAAGTCTGATACAATGAAAACATGTGTAACCTTGCTAGAGACCGCAGAAATGAAAGTGGAAGGATGACGTCATTTCACACACATCAGAGAGGCACTTTCATAAAGCCTGATACTATCAAATGACGGCGAGGGTGTCATATACCACTGGGGTTGATAAAGGTTGATACAAACACATTAGAGAATAATTGTGGAATATCCAGATACATCGCATAGGAACATTTCCCAAACAGCAAACTCTGTTCTGTGTATACACACTAGACTAATTTTCACATAAGCTTATGGAAACATTATGAGAATGTTTAACGTGGTTCTATTTATTAAAGTTCACTAAAGTAAAAGACTAGATGGGGTACCTGGGTGGTTCAGTTGGTTGAGTGTCTGCCTTCAGCCCAAGTCATGATCTTGGAGTCCTGGGTTCGAGCCCCGGGCTCCTTGCTCAGTGGAGAGCCTGCTTCTCCCTCTGCCTGCTGCTCCTCCTGCTTGTGCTCCCTCTCTCTCACTCTCCCTCTATCTCAAATAAATAAATAAAATCTTTTTTTTTTTTTTTAGTAAAAGATTAGGAATCAACTAAATGTCCTCAAGATATAGAAAAATTTGTGATGTGTTTGTACAAATGAGAAAAGCAAGTTACAAAATACAACTTACATTTATTGACTGCTCTTATAGATTGTGGGCACAATTCTAAGTTGTTTCCATGTATTTTTTTTTCATTTTAATTCTCTTTACACCACTGTGAGTACTGTCTATGATTCTCATCAGCATCCTTCCTGTTTTACAGAGAAGTATTTTCTTAGGAAGGGTAGAGATATGAATCCAGCAGTCCATATTCTTAATGACTCCTTTATGCTGTATTTTGAAAATTGTTGAAGACCTCCAAGGAATCCTCCTGAGGAATACCATTTGCAAACCTCTGCCCCAGAGATAGCTGGATGAGGGTAAGCAATTTTTGTTCCCTTCCTGAGTTCCTGCTTAAACTGAACCTCTAGATTCAAGGTGTACAAGTGTGAGAATAGAGGGGTGTCCGGGCAGAAGAATGTAGCTTGCTTGAGAAGATAAAATACAGGACTATTATATAAAATTTTCAAAGGCTTTAAATAAATTTGACACACTCAGAAGAAATAAAATGTAGATTTTGTTATATTAAAGGAAGTTTTTTGTGTTTGAAAAGAGACAATCAAATCGTTAGCCCAGATACTAGTATATTAGAAATATAGAGACGTGTAAGGATTCAACGAGACTATGTATTTATTGTGCCTGGTACATGGGAGGCACTTAATAAACATTCTCTTCTTTAATCTGGAATTTCTGTTTGCAGTACTAGTGTTTATTTTAATACCTCAATAAACCATGGGCTTTCATAGAAAAGCCCTTGAGGTCTGAATTTATGAATTTGTATGTGCTGATTTCAGCATGTTCTAAGTATACAAGCAAGGAAACAAGAAATAATAATGGATTTTGAGTAGCTGTGCAAAGTCAGCAGCCAGAAAGATGTCCAAGAACCAGTAAAATTTTATTAATAAGTAGAGGAAAGTGGAGGTCACTTATTGGCCAAGACCAAGTATGTTCTAGAAATAGTTTATAATTCCCATCAGCAGTATACCCTTGAAAACAGTCATGAATTTCTGTCACCTTGATAGGGGAATGTTTGTTCCTGTTCAAGATGATAGAGAACAGCACTGAATAAAACAAACACCTCAGCCACCAGGAAGCTTAGTGACAGACAATAAACACATAAATATGTAAAATATATGCCATGTCAATACTGGGAGAAATGGTGATAAATTCTTTGATTAACAATAAACCAGGAAAGGGGGTTATGATGTATAGATGGGCTCCAAGGGTCAAGACTGTAAATTGGGTGGGGGTGGGTTCTTCTGGAGAAGTGGCCTTTTAGTAAAAACCTTCAAGAAAGGCTATTGTATGTAAAAGAGAGAGTAGCAAGTATAAGAACACACCTGTTAGTTCTGGAAATAGCAGGGAGGCTGATTTACTTGATCACAGTAGTTAGGGAGAGTGTAGAAATGATGATCAGGTACCATTTGCTGGTCACTGAAAAGACATTGGCTTATTCTTGAAGTGTGATTGGAAACCATTGAATGATACTGTTGGAGACTGAATTGTACACTGCATCCCCATTCATATGTTGAAGCTCTAGCCCCCGAAGATGACTGTATTTGAAAATTTGGACTTTAAGGAGATTATTGGGTTAAATAAAGTCCTAAGGGTATAGCCCTGATTCACTCTAATTGGTATCCTCATAGGACGAAGAGATTAGGACATTGGACAGACACTAGGTGTGTAGGACAAGAAGAAAGGCCATGTGAAGACACTGTGAGAAGGTAGCCATCTACAAACCAAGAAAAGAGGCCTTGGGAGAAATCAAACTGGCTGACCCCTTGATCCTACACTTTAAGCCTCCAGGACTGTGAGAAGTAAATTTCTGTTGTTTACGCCATCCACTGAATAGATCGCAATGACAGGAGCAATGTGGTAGAGTTTATTGCAGTAGTCCAGGTAAGAGTGACAGGGGCTTGGGCCCTAATGGGTCGGATTAATCCATTATGGGAGAAGCTGCATCCTGGAGTTCCTAACTGGCTGGTTATGGGATGATTTTACTTACTGGGACTGAAATCTGTGGATCTGAAAGATAGATACCATTTTCTTTGAATGGCTTTTTCAAGAAAGCAAACTTTGATGGTCAGGAATTTAGGTCTTGGAGCAATCTGTGTTCATAGCTAGGCTTTGAGTCCCCCTGATATAATACAAATATATGCTATCATATATATTCCTCAAATATGATACATAGATAGCCATCAGATATTTTACATGTATGTCCTTCTGATACTCATTGTATATGTAACTGTCCTATATATTTATGCATAGGTCTCCTTAGAACTCTATTTTTGCATGGAGTAGCTCTTTTAGTCTAATTAGACAGAGCTGGAAGAGGCAATAAAGTGTTTCCTAGAAATTTCCATCCACCACACTCTACTGACTTTGAAGGTTCTCCTGACTAGAAGGCTCTTCCATTACTGTGTTTCCACACAAAATCCCTCCCCTTCGAACTCTTCTCAGATCCAACCCCCTCCATGGAATCATTTTGGATTCCTCTAGCCCTTCCTGAGGGTCTTATGTCTGAGCTATTTGCTCATTATTTGCATCACATGATCTTGTTATTACAGACTTTATTGTGTTTTTCACAAAGTAGTTCATAGTTTCTTTTGATGTGTTTGCCTGGCTAGGTTGTGAATTCACTGAAAGCAATAACCACACTTTTATTTTTTTGTTCTTAAAGATATTGAGGGGCACCTGGGTGGCTCAGTTGGTTGTGTCTGCCTTTGGCCCAGGTCATGATCCCAGGGTTCTGGAATCAAGCCCTGTGTTGGGCTCCCTGCTCAGCAGGGAGCGAGCTTCTCTCTCTCCCTGCCACACCCCCTACCTCGTGATCTCTCTCTCTCTTTCTCATGATCTCTCTTTCTCTCAAATTAATAAATAAAATCTTAAAACATACTGAGATAAAAAGTGGTCAAAGCTTTGGCTAGATATTTTGCTTATATGAAATAGAAAAATACTTTAAAAATAAACTTTATGGATAATTCTTTGCTTTGAAGAATAATTTGCTTCTAACACTTCTCCAAAATAATCTTTTAAAGAGAAATCATTTTCACATTGATATTAAATTAGAGATGTGTTTCACTGGAATATTTCTGTTGCTCTATAAAATAAAATCACACGTAGAAAGGGAAAAAAAACCCTTCTGAACAAATGTCAACACAACATTCCTAGTAATTACAGTATGCTTCTATTCTAAAAATACAATGCAGATTCAGAGAAAACATGATGCAGCAAAATGAAATGCCCTCTGGCAGCATGATAGTCTGGTTAGCATGCCCGTTGTAATTTAATGATTTAAATTACTTAATTACATTTTATAATGATTTTTGTATGATTCCGAACTGCCTAAACAGTTTAAGGTCATTTCCAAGAAAAATTTTAGACCTTTTTTGTAACTTCCTGGACATATGAAAATTTTGTTGTGAATCTCTTAAGGAGAAACAATGAAAAGTAACATTAAGGCCTCAAATAAATAATCCCCTGCTGAACAGTTAATTCATTCACTTGACGATTATTTATTGAACATTAATGTGGGCCAGCTAGCATGAAGAACAGGAGGGAGGAGGGTAAGGTCTCAACATCAACTAATTTGTTATAATACATCTCAACCAAACCAACTTCTGCTTGCTAGTGGAGTAGAGAGTTCACAGGGATTGATTTTACTTATGGGGGCTGCATTATGGATTATTAGCAATTCAGTTGCAGGTGAGGTCTAAAATTAGACATGACTCAGGGCGCCTGGGTGGCTCAATGGGTTAAGGCCTCTGCCTTCAGCTCAGGTCATGATCCCAGGGTAGGATCGAGCCCCGCATCTGGCTCTCTGCTCAGCGGGGAGCCTGTTTCCTCCTCTCTCTCTCTCTCTCTGCCTGCCTCTCTGCCTACTTGTGATCTCTGTCTGTCAAATTAAAAAAAAATAAAAATAAAAATAAATAAATAAATAAATAAAATTAGACATGACTCATAGTCTGATCTTTCTCTCTGTTTGGGGGCTTCTCTGAAATAGTAAGAGTATGGCACACATCATACATACATGTACTGTCTGCTCCCCCACTAGACCTGAAGCAGTGTGCTTGTCAGGTCAGCACTTGAACCCGCATGCCCCATCAGACCAGAAACTGGCAAAGAAAAGTGTGTATGCAATTTTAGCTAATGAATGGGCAGAGGCATGAGTAAAGGTATGATCCTGTCTGACCTGGAATTTAAAACTGGCTCTTTAGAATGTCCTTATACATTTACTTTTCTCTCTTCCATTTTATAATTCTCTTGTTTTTTGGGAACAACCTATCTCTTGAATTGTGTTTGTCATTTTCCAGATTTATCTGTGGTCCAACACATACCTCATTTAACTTGAATATTAATACGTGTTTTTCTGAAGGTGTTCCTGTGTCTCCTTGTGTGTGTTTTGCTATTTGGAAAGTTTTTTTTTTTTTTTTTTTTAAATCATAGTTCCCAGGAATATGAGGAGGTCCTCAAATATACCCAGATTTGCATTATTTGTTTAATAAGATAAGAGCAGATGTGCTGAGATAGTTTAAAGAGTATCTATTCCAGGCCCAGATGTGTCTCTCTTAAATCACCAATTAGAGGTAATAAATATGCTGCTGTTGTATGTTCACTTTCATTAAAATCTATCTCTAGGCAATTTATCTTTATTAATTTGTGATTTTTTTTCCCTCAAAAATGGCCAGGAAATTTTGGCCAGAAAATTCTGACTCCCTACAGACTGCAGAATTGTACATCTGGTAACTCTTTTGAGAGCAGTCTACATTCATCTTTCAATAGACTAGCAGGGCTTTTTCTTTTGTATTTTTATCATTATTTAATGTATGTTGTATTTATGATTATAATTCTAGTTTGCATACATTGTAAAAATTGTGAAAGAGTATTAAAAAAATTAACACTAGCTATAACCCTAATATTACTAACATTTTAATGTATTTGTGCATCTTTTTTTTCCTATACCATTAAAATTATTTCTATTAAAATTTGCCATTCAGCATTCCATCTATCCAAATGACCAATGTCATTGCAGAGACAGTTAAAAAGCACTTATTAAAGTTAAATCCAGGTACAATAAAATTCTTTTATTCCCCATATATATTGAGACATTTCTCTTTCCCTTTGTACAGTGCTTGCCTATGTTATACCCTTCACATTTTTCAAGGTGAAAATTATTTGACTCACGCAGCAAACAATAACTTTGAGATTCTCATTGTCTGTCTGTGCCTTAGAAAAGATGCAACATAATTGTCTTAATATACTTTTGACTTTATATTTGGGCAAGTTACTGTGTTTTAAAGAATCTTTGCCTTTCACAAAAGGTGGCCAACCCAGCCACAGATCTATTGTCTCTTCAGACATACATGTCTTCATTCAACTGTACAATACAATAAATGGTATTGTATAATTGAAATTTGCTGAGAGAGTAGAACTCAAATGTTCCCTCTCACACACCCACAAAAGTGAAGGGATTGATGTGTTAATTAAAAATGGGGAGACTCTTTTCACAATGTGTGTATATGAAATCTATATTACCACTATGTGTATTTTAAATATTTTACAATTTTGTATGTCAATTATACTTCAATAAAGCTGAAATTAAAAAGGAAAAAACTACCAAATAGGCACTTTCTGAATATTTACTGGAAGAATGTTTTCTAATTGCATTTCCAATATTCAATGAATCTTGATTGCAAAAGTGACACAGGCCATCTTATGTGCCAGATATGAGTCATTTAACCAGGAAAATTTTCCTTTCTGTGTTGGCTCCTAAAAGCTTAGCGCAGAATAAATTCAGGATCTCTATTGTCTACTTGTGTATTAGGAAAGAGGCAAAGCAAATGCCTTAAAAGTTTACCTCACCTTTGGGCCTCATTCTGTTGCATTTAATATTCTTGCTCTTATTTTCCTTTACTTTAGCTCATCATTTTGTGGTATTTTAAGCCTTTTATTATAAACTCTTTAGAAGCTTTTCTGAAAGGAGAATTTTAAGAGAATAAGTAAAATAAACTAATTTAAATCCCGATTTCATGAACGCATTTTCTTCCTTTAAAAATGAATTTTTATGTCATCTAAAATCTAATAACTCCATTCAATTTTGTTTGGAAGTGCTGATTTTCTTAATTTTTATTTTCCACATTTTTGATGAGTATAGGATATACTTGTAGAATGGTAGGGATTAAAGAAGCCTCCGTGTATAATGGATTTCAGTTTTGTAATTCCAATGAATATCACTTGAAATTTATAGTCTTGGCAGATGTTTCACACACCACCACCACCGCTAGCACCACCACCGCCTCCCACAAATAATATAATCTGAGAGTTGGAAGGGACTCGTCATGTAACAGAAGGGAAATTTGAATTGCAGAGCATAAGTGGCTTGACTAAGGTACATTGGTTTTCAGAAGAGTGAAAATACAACTTGGGTCACTTGACTTAACTCACTCCCCTTTATCTATTTCCCTCACCACAACCACCAATCCATTCTGGACATACTTTGTTCATGCTTGCACATAAATATTAAGAAGTCTACAGTCCCCAGCCCCTGGAAGGCTTTCATTCTGGTGTTAAAGAAAACAAAAAACAAGTTAGCTGGGAGACAAAGCATGGAATACTCATTGTGTGAGTATGATCCTGAGGGTTACGGGGTCTTAAGAGGATGGACAACATCCGTTTGAGGGGTAGGAAAGGCCCCAGTCGTGTGGGAACCCTAGGACCGTGTTCAAGGTTGAGCTGTTTACTGATCATCAGAGGTTGAAGGTAGGAAATAGGCCCAGCAGGTAAACCCCGACAGTGAAATGACACAGTGGGAAGCATGTCCAATACACCTGCAGTTGGGAGGCATGAAGTAGCAAACACATGCTCTGCTGTTACATGTTCCCCTTCAGGAAGACAAGGGAGTGGAAATCGTTAAAGGATCATCAGGCAAAAACTACAAAATGCTACAGTACTTTGTGTGTTTCTCAAACTAGGATGTGCATATGAATTAGTGAAGGTACCACGCCTGATGAGGCTCTGGTGTGGGTCTGAGAGTCCGCTTTTCTCCCGTGCTCCCAGGTGATACCACCCTTCAGGCCTGTGGCAAGACTCCAGTTGGTAATTAGTAGTCAGAACGCCTATGAAGGCTGTGCCATGGGATGTTTCATGATCATTTAAGTATTTTTAAACTATGTTTTCCAGAGGCCCCCTGGAGTTGGCAGTAATTCTTATGCAAATAAGTTACATTTTAACCTGCTGTAGTTTGGGGGGGAATCTAAAGATTTCACTTGCAATAATTGGGTGGATTGCAAGTTTTCAAGTAATCTAGATATGTATGTCTGCCAAAAAGAGCTTTAGTAGCTAGAACTAGGGTTTGAGAGGGAGAAGGCTAGGAAACCAGGTAAATTTCCATCCTTGTAACACTTTATTAGGGTTTGTGGCAGCTTTGGCTCAGATGGTGAAACTGAGAACTGAAAAAGAAGGCGGTGTTTGAGAATATCTGAGTAGGACTAGGTGGCTTATTGGATATCAGAGGTCAAATGAGAATCAGGGGTCTGAACTCTCTCCAGGATTTCAGCTGAAAAGAAAAGTTAGAATTTTGTCGCCTACTTGGCAGGAGTGGGCACTTCTTCCCATGTCTGCCTGCTTCTTCCGTAAATATCCTGGGAGCAGCTGGGTCCCCAGACCCACTCCTTGGCCCTACCACCGGACCTTGTTACCATGGTGCAGCTCTCGACCCTTCTTCTCTCCTCTTCACCTTCCGTTTTAATAGCAGTTAACATAACAATGTTTTTTTCATTTCTTTAATTCATGAGATTTTCTTCTTAATTAGGCTAAGCACTCCTCCAGCCAAGAACGGTGTTTAATTTATTTTTTGCAAACATAAGGCCTGGCACCAGGTGCTTGAAAAAAAGTCATTTGGATGAATAAACATTGAGAAGCACAACATTTTAATTCCTCATTTGCCCAAGTCCAGGTGCTTAGGAAGCACATGTCGAAACATTAGTCAGCCTAACGGTCATATGACCAGAGGCCCTGGGATGTCAGCAGAGGCTGGAGTCTGGAGTCTGGCAGATCGGCCCCTTATAAGTTATGTGACCTTGGATAAATTATTTAACTCTCTAGGTTTCCAAGCTGCTTAAAACTCTATAACTTTCCTTTAAGTGGAGGTAAACATTGCCATCTTCCTTTAAAGACAGGCTTCAGTGTTGCTATGTAATGTTTAACATTTTTCTAAAATGCAACACCAGGGATCAAAATGTGAGCAGATTTAGGTACTTAAGTGGACCTTGAAAACAACCACAGAACAACAGCAATTTCAGAAGGGATATAATCATCCCAAACTGTTGACATTGGAGAGGAAAAATAAAGACCATTTATTTTTCAGCATGACACTAAGGGTCCATCAAAACATGTACAAATCTTCTTGAGGAAAAAGGAAGACACATTTAATGCTGCGACCAGCGGAGTCACCAAATTTGAATGTAATGGAGAGAATCCGGAATGAACTCAGAATAGTTGTCTTGAAAATCTATAATAACGAAGATCTATTGAAACGATTCCTTATGAATGTCTAGATACAGCTCTTTACCAAATGTAGGGCATGGAGTTGCATTATTCCAAGGAGACTTCCTCCTGTAATAAAATGTAACAATGGATATAGAAAGTATAAAATGCTTGCCTCTGAAACCTAACTTTTGGACTCAGAGGATTTCATTTCTTATCACATACGGTAGAATCATTTTTGAAGCCCATAGAATTTGAAATCCCATTTATATTCATAATAGTACTTTAAAACTTTTAATAGGTACTTTCAATTCCAAAGGGAAGGGTTCACACATGAAGACCATCACACACTTTTGTCAGTATAGCTTCCATAGCATATTGAAAGAAAGAAATCAGGAGAGTTTTTCCTCTTTCTAGTTAATTGCGTTGGAGTTTGCTCAGTTTTTTTCTTGCCTCTGCATGTGCAATTATGGGATAAAACATTAAAATATAAGAAAATCAGGATTAATCTTAGCTTTGTATATAACATATGCAAAAATAGCATTGTTTAATGACTTTGGTCAGGGGCAATGAGCCAGATTGCTTCCAATGCCTTAATTAATCCCTGATACTAAACTAAGTTCTTATATTCACTGGAGTGCAACTGATAACATTACAGCTTCTCCAAGTGCCTCCCAGGGAGTGACACCGGCAGGGCTAGTGTATGTCTTCTGAAATACTTCAGACCTCTACGTTCTGTATTTTTTCCAATGGCTCAGCTCACATAAGGTTTCCAAAGTATTTAATCAAAAGCACCTTAAAATATAGAAAAAGAAAAAAAAGAGAAAAAAATATACTTCAAACTATGGTATACTTTAAAATTTTGTGGGTTCTACATTGTCTACAAGAAAAATTCTAGGGGTGGCTGGTGGCTCAGTCAGTCAAGCGCCGACTCTCATTTCAGCTTGGCTCATGATCTCAGGTCATGAGATTGAGCCCCAAGTTGGGTTCTGTGCTCAGCACAGAGCTGGCTTGTTCTTTCTGCCTCCCACTGCACTTCCGCCTGCTTTCAAGCATGCACTTGTGCTCTCTCCCCGTCTAATAGATAAATAAAATCTTAAAAAAAAGAAAAACAGAAAAATTCGGACCCGCAGGGCCTTTTACACTCTAACATTGCTATCTTTCTCATCTTACCCAAGGCCATTGTCCTGTGTTTTCTATGTTTGAATTAAAATGAGTCTGTTTTTTCCACTTGGAAACCATTCTTCCGTTATTCTGGATTCAAGGCTCTGTGAAGTCCTCATGTTTCCTTCTAGACAGGGTTCGAGTCTAGATGTCAATAGTCAAGTTGTTCATCTTCCTCTGTCCTCACAGAGTTTTGAAAGCACCTCCACTCTACTTCCTCCTGTGTTGCCATTTAATTATTTGTAATTAGTTCAGCATTACGTATTGTAAACAGAAACCATGTCTCATTCAGCTTTCGATTTGTAGTGTTTTGAACAGAATTGGCACATCGCAGGTGACTGAAAAATATTTCTTTAATTGATTACAATTTCAAATGGATATTTCTCCAGGTTTGATCAATTTAAGTGCTGATAGTATTACCTCTACTATTATTGTCACTCAACATATACAAAGCACATACTAGGTCTCAGTCACTATTCGAAGGTTTACATGTATTATATCATTTAACTCTCGAAACACCCTACTAAATGAGGTACCCTGATTTCTCTAATACAATTCTATCCATTTTAGAATTATAGGGTTTTTTTGGTATCTTTCATATAGCATCTCAAAATATTTTACTCCACTATGAAATAAGTTTAGGTTTCACCAAGTTATTCTCTGATATATATGTATTAGAGTAATTATCAACCGAGGAACTTTCTTCTACCCAAGACTGCTATTTCCTTTGATTACTTTGATTTTTTAACTTGTGTGAAAATCCTTTTAGCTATGGATTATTTAATTATCAAGCTGAAAATAATGACTTGGTTAATTCTTCTATTCATCTGCAAACATTTGTTGAAGATCTGCTATGTATCAGACACTAAGATATAAAAATGAATAATTATGGCTCTCTACCTCTTGAACTTTGCCTTTGAGGACAGGGAATAGCTTCCAGGATTTGAATGGATTGAAGAGAAGGGAACACAACTTTGCTTGAAACTTTGCCTCACTATGAGAGTTCTGCTTTCTGTTTCCAGCATGGTCAAAACATAAAGTTGAGGAAGAGAATCTACACTGTTTCATAGATGCCTCCATGCTCACTTTTTGTCTTTATTTGCTTACTTGAAATCATTTCATGGACATACAGCCACATTCATTTCAAAATGATGGCGGGGTAGATAATCAAAAAATATTCTTACTAAGATATATGTAGCCTCACTCAAAGTTACATATAGGTATTACTTTTCGCTACAACCAATCCCTCTCTTTTCCTTATGCTTTCAGTAGAGTTGGGGCTTGGATACTGTTAGTCCAAAACCCCACTGTGCATCAACTTGAATTAACCATACTAATTTTTAGGAGCACAATAGAAATGTTAGCATAAAAATGAAGTGCACCAGAAATGGGTTACTGGCATAAATTTGCTTGTACCACAGGTTTGCTCTTAGAATTTGTTTCTAATTCACCTAGAAATGAAATATGATAAGCTTAACCCAGGGGAGTTTTGGGAAAACTGGCTCAAGATAACGATACTATAAACAAGTAAGGATTTTTCAAAGTAGAATCGTAATTTAATAATATGTAATATTATATAACTGATGACAGTAAGTTTAGTTATTGCCCTTATCTGATTTACCAAAGTCCTTTGAAATGCAATGTTATTTCTGGTCTAATTCCATCACAACTTTTGGCCTGAATGTAGATTATTGTTTTTGTCCTCAAAAATCTTTCTACTGTGACCCCTTCTCTCCCTCTTTCCCCTTTACGCTGTCATGTCTTGGTGGGACACACACCTAGGAATTCCTTTACCAAATATTTTTATTCCTTTAATGTCCTGCAACTTATGAATTATTTTCCATCAAGATGTTTAGAGATAAAGGGTAATGTTCAGAATCATATTCTCCAAAATGTCAGACTTGTCAGGAGGCTGGCTGTCCAGTGGTAAGGCAAAGAGCTCTGGCATGCTGTTCCAGCCTGAATTTCCACCAATCTCCCCAGTGAGTTTCCCGGATTGAAACAAAACTTCTTAATGTCTGCTGCTCAAGTTCGAGAATTCCTGAGCATTTTTTGCCAAAATGGTGGCACAGTCATCTCTGGGAGAAGACTCTTTTTGGAAGCCCCGAGGAGCCACCTAAGAAAGAGTTCAAGCCATGCTTTGGGTTACTGAGTTTGTGGGGTTTGCCTCCTGAGAATCTGATTGTGGGCAGGGAGGGTCTGGCTGTCGGACCTTCAAGGAGAGAATCTGGCTGAGAATGATCCAGGCTTGTGTGAGTGACACAGAACAACATCACAGGTGAAAGGTGTCAGAAATCTGAGAGTGCTGGTGCTTGCTTGAACTTGTCCCCAGGCCGTCCTTAAACTCGGCGAGGTCTGTTAAAAAATGTAAACTCAGGAGCTGAACTCAGGAGCTCTGAGGCTCAGGAGGCCTGCTCTGGGATGTGGGAGGAGGATGGGACAGGAGGATATCTGCAGTTGGGCAGGTGCACACCAGCCATCCCACAGCTTCAGTCTGGGTGGGGAAGGGGTGGGGGTACAGAGGCAGCAGGATTCTAATGGCACATCGCAGTGTGGGTCCCAAAGAAATGTACACACCCACTCCTGTACTTTTTTTAGTCGTGTATTATCTGGTGGTTGCAGGGCTGGGCAGAGCCAAGGTGGCCTCTAGCAAAGAAGGTCAGAGTCCAAGGCAGGTGGGTCTTGTGGAGGACAGGCTGCTGCCATAGGGGGACCCTAACCTCCAAGGCCTGGGTCATGGCAACTGCAGCAGGTGCAGTGCCCAGGAGGGCAGAAGAGTAGAACATTGTTTTTGTGGAAATTCAGTTCTGAGAGAAGATAAAACATATCCCATGATTCTCAAAAACCCTTGTGGGAAGGAAGAATGGTCTGGCAATATCTTAAATTCCTGAGACAGTATGTATGCTGGATCCAGGATAACTTGGCCTCTACTTAGATAAGTGCAGTCAGAGAAGAGATGGAGTAGAATTCTTCACCTTCTCTGTATTTCTCTGTAGGACCTATGAACTGTTGTCTCCATGCATCTAAAGCACCATGCTTCATACAGAGCTAATTTTTCTGATCCTAAACACCTCCACACATCAAGAAACCCAGAGGTCCAGAGAGGAGACCCCTCACCGAACAAATGGAGAGCCATTTCTCTCTCTCTCCCAGTTAAGGGAGAGCCCATTTCTCTCTCTCTTCCCCCTCTTTGTTATGGGATGTGATTACTATAGTGATGTGATAGAGAAAAATGAGAGAGAATTGAGAGTGATGTTTCAGTAACATAGGCCTTGAGCTGTATTCGTCTTGGGAGCTGAGCTGGAGACATCACTTTACCTAATACCTGTGATGTTGACATCAACATGAATCAATAGGGTATCCCAAGAGTCTGCAGACCAGTCTCTGTCTTTGCTGCGGTTTCACCAATGAAGGAGAGGTGTCTGTAAGTGTCACACTGCAGGTGATAGTGTTGATAGGTAAGTGGCATGATGCCCACCTTGCACCAGGTACTGTTCTAGAAATACTGTGGGGAACAAGCCAGGAAAGCCCCTGTTCTCCTGGAGTTATATGCTAGTGGGTGGAGAAGGGTAACTAAAAAGGTGATGCTGTAATTTCGAATAGTAATCCAGCTGGGAAGGAAATTAAATGGGGTACAGGGATTGAGTGAAACCGGATTTCAGTTGACAGCAGGGCCTTTTGGAAATAGAGTGGGATTTCAGATTCTATGGTGAGGCAACAGACTTTGTGTGAATATGGTGGCCTCCAGACAGGACAACCCTGGTGGTGATTTGCATACTATAGAGAACCACTGAAGGGCCTTGTTGATCCTCTATCATTTAGAACATAGATTTATTATTCTGCTTACATTTGTATGTGAAAGAAAAACTATGTGGTAGGTGAGCGTAGTTAGTGAATCACCAACAGCACTCTTTCTTCCACATCTGGATTTAAAGAGCACCTGCATTTGGAAGGTAAAAGGGAGAGAAGCAGAGTCCTTGAAAAACATGAAATATCTCTCATTCCTCTAGAATTAGCAATCCAACGTAGGGATCACTTAGCCCCCAAGAACCACAATCCTCACTTGAGAGTTTTCTTGATTAGAGGCTACCATGATTGTTCCAAAATGTGTACCAAAGTATTGACAATAGCTACCAGTCATGTCCCTAATTATAGGGCTTTTACAAACATCACCTCTAATACTGCATTCCATTTAATAATCTGCAATCCAAGGCTCAGAAAGGTCAAGGTGATTTCTCAAGTTTACATTGCTAATTAACAATGTGAATGGATTACAACTCAGATCATATTGTAATCTATCATTCCCGCTAAGCACATGGTACCTCTTACACCTTAAATCTTTCTTCCTTTGCTACAGGTAGTAAGGACTTGGTAAATTTGAATTTCTTTGAGTGCATGGAGCTTACCTCAGGAACTCATATACTTTTTGTTTTAATTAACATATAATGCATTATTAGCCCCAGAACTCATATAGTTTAAAAAAAAATTGTAATGGTTCAATTCTTTCAGCTTCCCACCTGCTAAAACCATTTTGCTAAGAATATTTATAAATTGAATTAGATTTTTCTCTTTTGTGTACATGCAGAGATATCACAAATTTTAGAATAGACCAAATTTAGCAATAGGAGGGAATTAAAGATGTAGAGTATTTGCACAATCCACACAAAATCACTCAACTCAGGTGGAAGATACATAAACTGAAGTCTACAGTCTAGGTACACTGGGAAGAAAAGATAAATTTCTGAAAATTTCTGGGTAAAACTTAGAATGTCTACAATGTATGATATTGTATGTGCACTTTTAAAAAGATTATGGCATGCATAGTGATTCAAAATGAAACAATGTGATCATACTTCTCATGTTCTCTTTGAGTCTAAAAACTTAACATTTTAAGGAAAGATTCCAGAACCAATAATGTATCCTGAGTGATCCTCAAATAAAGTGTTTTTGAGTTTTATGGCTGATGTTTTTCCTCCAATTTGCCAAAACCCTGTGTTCAGAAGATCGTGTCCACTAATTCAATATTGATTTACTCCTAGATCTTTTGTCTTCCTGGGATCTCACAGTGAGTTGATGCTTCAAGATAAAGGAAAATTTTGAAAATAGAAAGATTGAATTATTCTGTAAACCCAGCTCTCTTCATGCACATTTGTCTGCTTTCCAGCTTAAGGCAGAGGTGATGTGAACACTGACCCAAACTTAAAATTTATTTTTAAGACCTGCTCAGGGTAATGACATTTTAAACTTTTCACTTAACATTATAGAACCTCATTATATTACTTTGTCCTAGTAAATGGAGGCAGAGGAATGGCTTTGTTTAGTCATATTCTGTGGAGTAATATTCACTTCTCTTCCATGGTAACACATTTCCTCCTGTTAATAGAGGATAAATTATTCAAGACACAGTCTTACATGTCTGGTATTCCATTAGATCATAAATTCCTCAAGGAAATGGACAGCTTTGTCTTTGACATCTAGTGCAGAGCATCACATGAAACTGATGCTCAATAATTTTTTATTGGTTGAGTTAATGAGATGGAAAAAGACTACACCAACACATTTAGCAATTTGCTTTTCCTTCTGAATACTTCACCATTTTAATTAATAGTAACTCCATCCCTCTAGCCACTCAAACAAGGCAAACAAGCAAGCAAGGAAACAAAAAGCCACCACCTGTGTCACCAACAAAAAGGTGGAGTCATCCTGAAATTTTTCCTCATACCTCATATCCAGTCTGGTGCAAATCTAACTGGTTCTACCTTCAACACATATCTCATAATTCTGTCCCTTTTCTTCTCCCCTCTTGCTATTGTGAAGTTCCTTTTCCTCCTTTGCTAGGATTATTAAAATTGTTTCCCAACAGGTCACTTCTGACCTTGTCTCCTTGTGGTCTGTTCACTACACAGCAGCCTGTGTCATCCTTTAAAGTCTTAAGTTACATCATGCCATCCTTGTATCAAATCATGACAGTGACTTCTGACCATGTTCAGAGTAAAACCCAGTAATTCAGATAGGACTGTGAGGCCCTGTGTGAGCCTGTGACATATGACCTCTCAAAATTCATGCCTGCCTTGCTTCCCTCACTGCTGTGGTGTGGTGACAGCCGCTGACTAGCATTCCTTGATCACACCAGTCCTGCTCCCTCCCAGTGCCTTTGCATTTGCATTCCTTCTGCCTGAAACACTTCCCAATATCCACAGAAGTTATCCCTCACTTCACTGAGGTCTTTCCTCCAATGCAGTTCCTCAGTGAAGCTTTCCCAGGCAATGCTCTCAAACATCAACACTGCTCCCACGTAACCCTTCCTGGACTATGTTTCTTCTTTATCACTTGTTGCTATCTATGCCCTTATATATTTACTTATCTTTATGTTTCACCAGAAGCTTCTCTAGAAGTTCCATGAGGGCAAGAATTTTTGTTTGTGTCTCTGTTTTCTTGTGTCGGTTTTCTGTGTTAGGAAAGGTATTCCTACTTTCTAGCAGTTTACAACCCACATCATCCAAACTTAGCAGCTGCAGGAAAGAGGATAGTTTCTCCCACTTCCTCTGGAAGAAAGTATGAAGATTATTTTCTAGTGGCAAGATCATGCTCCATGTGATGATCTCGGTGTAAACTTGAGGGAAAGCAGCCATGTTTACAGACAGCTTATGTTCTCATATTGACATATTGAGTAAGACTAGAGTAGCCAGACATACAATAGTCTTCTAAGGATTTTTAACCACAAGAGACTTTCAGTGTCTGGGACAAATGGTCTGGAGACCCTAACATAGAAATGCAAATAGGAATAGCTGGAGGGTAGGATGCATCAAAAAGCCAAAGCCAATCTAGGTGCAATCAGAACACAGGACACTCCAAAACAGTTCATTGCTTGGAGAACTTTGCCTCAAATGATAAACATTTTTGCCTTGCTTTTAACAAGTAAAATAGAGTATTTCAAGGCTCTTGGTGGGAAGTATAATTTTTGTCCCAAGTGAGATTTTTTTTTAAGTTTTTAAATTTGAATATAGTTGGCTCATGTTTGGTTGGTTCCAGGTGTGCAACATGGTGATTCAACTTCTCTGTACATTATTCTCTGTTCATCACCAGTGTAGCCACCATCTGTTACTATATAATGCTATCATAATATCGTTGTCTATATTCCCTATACTGTACCTTTCATTCCCAGGACTCATTCAAGCTGATAAGGGGTTAATACCCAAAATACATAAGGAACTTACACAACTTAGCACCCAAACACAAACAATATGATTTTAAAAATGGGCAAGGACATTTTTTTAAAGAAGACATACAAATGGCTAACAGACGCATGAAAAGATGCTCAACATCACTCATCATCAAAGAAATGCAAATCAAAGTCACGATGAGATATCACTTTATACCAGTCAGAATGGGTAAAATATAAAAGACAGGAAATAACAAGTGTTGCTGAGAATGTGCAGAAAAGGATCTCATGGGCTGTTGGTGGGAATGTAAATTGGTGCAGTCACTGTGGAAAAGAATATAGAGGTTCCTCGAAAAAATTAAAAGTAGAAATGCCATATAATCTACCTCCCCCATTTCCAGAGTAAAAACCATAATGGCCTTTAGGGGAAAGGATTAACAAAATTTAACATGGTTATAATTTTTAGATTGAATGCACCCAACATGTTGAGTGTCTTTGAGAGATACTTAAAAGCAAGGATCTCTTATGGAGCATAGTTCTTGTGTTAGTAGGTTTTAGATTGAGGATTCTATAAAGGCACACACACACACACAAACCCAACCCAGAACCTGTGATTAGACAGAGTTATAAAATATATTCCATGCAGAAAAAATTCACTTTTATGTTCATAGCCACTAAGCATGATACAGAGTCCTCTCTTGGGGACAGAGAATCATCCAGGACCCCACTGTTGGTTAGCTTCTAGGGCAGGTCCAGAGACCAAGTAAACTATGGTAAGGAGATAACCACTGCACTTGGGCTACATGGAGACTATAGATAAATGAGTCTGAGGAGCGGCAAGGCCACAAGTCAGATTAGGATGGGTTAAAAAGTGAATGAAAGACAGGGAAATTGAGGAGTTCAACACAGACATCTCACCTGAGAACTTGGTATTGGAAAGAGCAGGAGTATGGGATGAGATAGCCAGAGGGGAATGAGGGGACAAGGAAGATTTTTTCAAAGCTGGGAGGTTACAGAGCAGGTCTGGGAACAATCCAGTAAAAAAGGATGCAGGAAGAGAAATAATTTAATGGCTGCCTATATTTCTTGAGAAAGGGAGGGAAGATAGGATCCAGTGCTTAAATGAAAAGACTGGGTTTCAAAAAGGATGAGAGAAACTTCTCTCTTGGTATCAGAAGGAGGACTGAGCATTTGCACAGATGAAGGGTGGGACAGGAACACATCTTATGACTGGTTGGTTTCATTTCCTCAGTGAGGTTGACAGGTATGGGAGGGGATACAGCTTTCTTTGGAGTGTCTCTCAGGAAACAGGTAACTCCCCTGAATCTCAATTTCCTAACCCGCGAGATGGATATAGTATTAATGGTTGTTGTGAAGATTGATAATCTGTATAAAAAAGTTATCTCTGTTCTTAGCACATAATCCTATAATAAAGGCTCATGATTTTTTTTTCTCTCTAATGAATAGACAGCCTCCTCTTTACCATCATGAAGAAGAAGCTCTGTAATTTCATATCACAGTATAAACCAGAGCTGAGGAAGGGGTATGAACATTAGTGTTTATAGTAGAATGAAATGAGTAAGCAGGGAGGTTTGGTGGAAATTGGATCTGTTCAAACATATATGGTGTTAGGATTGATCAAGCTGATAGTTTCAAAGACTCTTGAAATAGTGTGAATAAAAACTGCACAGAGATTGAAAAAAAACACAATTGAAAAGTGACAGTATTTATTATTAGTTAAAACATTTGCTTAGAGGTGTAAAAAATTTAATGTCTATTTTAGGCTATAAATGTGTTGGATTTGGTTGAGTCTGCATATTTGAAAACTTTTTATAATCTGGAAAGTTACTCAGTGAAACAAGAGTATGTGTCATGATGAGATTTCACTCAAGTCAAGCAAAGATTTATATATTGCTTTTCACATAGAAAGACTTCGTTATGAGTATTTTGAAATGAACATGTCAGAACTGCAGTTATGATTTCTTTGCATGATTAGGATTTCTCTGTCTGATCATCCTGAAAGGCAAGATTTTTGGCATTTCTCTCCTCAAAGCAGCTGTTCTGGCTTTGGATATAGGCTTAGTTTGAGAGTTGAAAGTGAAAAAGATCTTATAGTCTCAATCAGTACATCCTTTACCATTAAATTCAGCTGCTTTTAATGTTTGAAAAAAATACATTTAGCTGTTTAAAAATGTTGTTTTCAGGGGTGCCTGGGTGGCTCAGTTGGTTATGCTTCCAACTCTTGCTTTTAGTTCTGGTCGTGGTCTCAGGGTGATGAGAACCAGCCCCAAGTTTGACTCCAGGCTCAGCAGGGAGCCTGCTTGATGATTGTCTCCCTCTGCCTCTTCCCCGACTTGATCCCAGGATCTCTCTCTCTCTCTCTCTCATTCTCTCTCTCTCAAATAAATAAATAAATCTTTAAAAAGTGCTATTTTCACCTGTCAAGTAGATGTCAAAAATGTTGAATGCCACGATGAGGCAAAAATATTGATATCAAATATATTGATATTGATATATTGATATCAAATATCAAAAATATTGAGGGGATCCTGGGTGGTTCAATCAGTTAGGCGCTGACTCTTGGTTTTGGCTCAGGTTATGATCCCGGGTTGTGAGATCAAGCCCTTCATTGGGCTCTGTGCTCAGCGTGGAGTCTTCTTGAGATTCTCTGCCTCTGTCTCTCCCTCTGCCTCTCCTCCCCCCTCCAAAATAAATAAATAAAATCTTTCAAAACTATTGATACACTTTCATGTTTACTCTTTTAAGGAATACTGCTTTTCAATTTCTTTCTTCCTTCCCTCCTTTTTCTTCCTTTGTAGGTTTCTGTATTCTTTTATCTTCAGCGTGACTTAAAGCTCAGATCACCAGACTGCAGGACACTGGAGCTGAAGGAATGTTTCTTTTCTCATCTGAATTTTCAAAGTAAAAAGGCAACAAAAATAACTTATAGATGGTAACAATAATCTGACATGGCTATATAACATATGTGTAGAATATGAAGCAATTTAGTAATTTTACACTGAGATTTTCAAATTGTGTTTCTCTTAAAAAAGTATTAAATATAAACAACCTTAAATGTGGGCATTTTACTGCCTTTTTCTTTCTTATTTTTCTGTCCTTTCCCACCTTTGACAAAGTCTTGACCAATTTTGTTCTACATACTCCAGTATTTATTTTAGGATATCTCATTTGAAATTCAAAAATGTATTTCATCTACCAACTAAAACCATTGAAATCAGTGAATACAGCACAAGCCCTGCAGATTTCTCAGGAAAAATAAAGGCTATGGTTGGACAGTATCTCAGCCTCTTACCCATGTTATTCCCTGGCCATCCCCTTCCCATCAGCATCAGTGGGAGAAATGGCTTCTCCATGTCCTAGCCATATGTCCTTGATTCCTTTAGATCCTATCCTATTGACTATTTCATCTTCGTCCTCTTTATAGCCTTTGTCACGTTATTATTTAATAATGTTTAA
This sequence comes from Lontra canadensis, assembly GCF_010015895.1. Classification (NCBI taxonomy): domain Eukaryota; kingdom Metazoa; phylum Chordata; class Mammalia; order Carnivora; family Mustelidae; genus Lontra; species Lontra canadensis. Next base: position 3,960,859 of record NW_022631097.1, on the reverse strand, counting down.
GAATTTAAAAACACTTATTGTTTTGTCTCTAGTCTAATTCATCATTTAGCTATCAAAGTTAGCTAAGATCTATTTTCCTCCAACTCCTACAAAACAGGATTCTAAAAGAGTGTTCTTTTTCCTAGTCCACTGACACCTGTTTCAGCCTTCACTAATTCACTGAAATTATCCCCATTCATGACCTTCTAGTTGTTAAATTCAATGAATTTTTTCAGTCTTTATCTGATACCAATGGGAATAGCTATTCAAAATTGCTGGCTTAAAGGTAAGAGAAGGTTATGAGATCAAGAAGAAAGTATTTCCAATAAGATCTACCATTTTCCTCTGAAAAGTAACCATCTGCAAAAAACATGTGTGGGTTTGGTCCTGTCCTTCATCACTGGGTTACAGCACTACTTAAATGTTTGTAAAACATCTGGACAGAGTCTGCTTTTCTTTCTGGTTATTTTTTTCCTTCTCAAAAATGAACTGAAGGGTATGATTTAGGCAGCACATTTCTCTTTTCTGCTCATGTGTGTGACTGTCATTAGGCTTCTGCAGCAAGCATGGTTGACTGTGAACAGTTAACTATGGTTTATACATGACAGATAAGTTCCAGGGATGTTGTCCATTTGTACCTGGGGATGGATCTCTGAATTCCCCTTTTTACTTGGACATGACCTGAATACCCACATGAACTACTAGATGGAGCAGCAGAATTTAAGCACTGTTTAAAACCAGACTCCAGGCTCTGGAACCAGACTGCGTGGTAGATGGCACAGCGCTGCAGCATGGATATGTTACCTAACACTCTGTTCCTCAGTTTCCTAATCTGTAAAATAGAAACAATTGTAATAAGTTATTATTTGTGTTAAAAGAGATGTAAATCTTTTAGGTAAGACCTTGATATCTAGGAAGCACTCAATAAGCTTTAGCTGGTATTAGTATTAGACTTAAAATTGGAATTAAGATGAGGATGAAAATAGCATGAGAATTTGTATTTAACATGTTATTGGGCTGGCTTTAGGCTCACCAGTGAAACCCCATGACTAAATTTTGGAAGAAAGATGAGGAAAGGGGAGACCAGAAATCACAGCAAAAAAATGGGTAAGGTCACAGTAAATGACAATTATTTATGTGGAGACTACCTTAATACACATAATAGTGAGAATATATCTGCCTTTAAATGATAAGTAGATGTTTTACAAAAATCACGTGTCCTCGAGGTCAAGAAATGCCAATTGGTTTGAAATACAAAATCACAACAATAAATCTTCTAATACCTTTTGGATGTATTTTAGGCTCTACTCTGTTGAGTAACATACCTGCCAGCATTTAGATTAATAGTAAATTAATAGCTATTTTTAAAAGCTGACAAAAAGACATTTCTGGTCTACTTAGTTTCTAAAGAACATGAGGTTATGGATAGCCCTTTTAAAAATTATATTTCCATAAACCAGACTAAGTTGTTAGTTTTCTACTACGTTAGACCTTGCTCTTTGTGTAAATATGAATGCAAATTTTCCACTAAATAATAGTGTGCAAAGTCTTAGCCGTGACTCATTTCCCTCATTTATAAAACAAGGGGGTACACTAATGACAAGATGTCTCATATCTCTTGCAAGGTTGTTATTGACTATGTGACTCTGGGTGTAAAGGAAATTACACAGACATACCCTCATGTTACTCTTGAGTTATTGTTGCCACAGGGTGCTGTAATCATATTACGTGGAAAAAAAAATCATGGCTCTATCAAATGGAAATTTGTTGTTGGTTTTCAACTTCAATTCTAAGCAGATAATGGTTTCAAAAGGAATTTAAAATGTCTTTGATGGGGGCGCCTGGGCGGCTCAGTGGGTTAAAGCCTCTGCCTTCAGCTCAGGTCACGATCCCAGGGTCCTGGGACCGAGCCCTGCATCGGGCTCTCTGCTCCATGGAGACCCTATTTCCTCCTCTCTCTCTGCCTGCTCTCTGCCTACTTGTGATCTCTGTCAAATAAATAAATAAAATATTTTAAAAAAATGTCTTTGGTGGGTCCTCTGGGTGGTATAATTGGTTGAGCTTCTGATTCTTGATATTGGATCAGGTCATGATTTCAGGGTCCTGAGATTGAGCCCCACATGGGGCTCCATGCTCAGCACAGAGCCTGCTTGAGAGTCTCTTTCTCCCTCCGTCCCTCCCCAACCTGCTCGCTCTCTCTCTCTTTCTCTCTCTCTCTCAAATAAGTAAATCTTTAAAAATAAATCTTATAAATAAATAAATAATAATAAATAAATAAAGTGTCCCTGACATTGACATTGTTCTTTTTTTCTTTCTTTCTTTCTTTTTTTTTTTTTTATATTAACATATAATGTATTATTAGCCCCAGGGGTACAGGTCTGTGAATCGCCAGGTTTACACACTTCACAGCACTCACTATAAGACATACCCTCCCCAATGTCCATAACCCAACCACCCTCTCTCTACCCCCCTCCCCCCAGCAACCATCAGTTTGTTTTGTGAGATTAAGAGTCTCTCATGGTTTGTCTCCCTCCTGATCCCATCTTGTTTCATTTATTCTTTTCCTACCCCCAAACCCTCCATGTTGCTTCTCGACTTCCTCATATCAGGGAGATCATATGATAGCTGTCTTTCTCTGATTGACTTATTTCGCTAAGCATAATATACTCTAGTTCTATCCACATCATCGCAAATGGCAAGATTTCATTTCCTTTGATGGCTGCATAGTATTCCATTGTGTATATATACCACATCTTCTTTATCCATTCATCTGTGGATGGACATCT